>NW_026596064.1:2416024-2511776 GCF_907164565.1 Psammomys obesus
ACACACACACACACACACACACACACACACACACACACACACACACAAAGGGACATGCCGCCTCATAATAAGTGTGGCTTAGAAACGAGCTGGTTCCAAAGCAAGCATGCTTAAGGGCCAGGTTCTGCTGAGGTCTTCCCAGGGAACACACACGGAACACTTCACGACAATTACCATCCCCAGCAACACAGGGGCAAGATGGAAGCCCAACTCAGGACCAGCCTAAGAAGGCACTACTTCAAACAGAACGCCTCTCCTCCGTACACTAGACGCCAGCTCGCAGCTAAGTGTCATGGCTCATGCTGAGGAAGCTGAGACAGGAGGATTGCAAATTCAGAGCTAAATAATCGGGACTCTGTGTCAAAAAAATCAATAAATATAAAGATGCCGGCTCCCACCTCTCATTCCTGGGTATGAGACAGGTTCTAATTTCTAGGGCCTGGGGCCTTATGAGAAGAATCACGTATGAGGAAGAAGTGGATATAAAAGTAACAAGAAGGACTGGAGAGATGGCTCAGAAGTTAAAAGCACTGACTGCCCTTCCAGGAGTCATGAGTTCAATTCCCAGCATGGTGGCTCACAACCATCTAAAAAAAAAAAAGAAATCTGGTGCCCTTTTCTGGCATGCAGGTGTACATGCAAACACACATTGTATACATAATAATAAGTGAATAAATCATATGTTATGTAAGCAAACATCTGCTACTTTCATCTCAATTTCCAGTCATGGTTTTAATTATTTTTATACGTTTTTAATCAAAATTTCACTTCTCCACTTTTCATCACTTTCTCCAATTCATTAATATCTCCAATTTCATCACCTTTTCCCCTTTCCTCCAATCTTGTTAATAACAAATTATTATCATCATCATCATCATTATTAAGATAGAGCGTTATGTAGCTCAGGCCATACTTTAACTCACCATGTAGCCTAGAATAACCCTGAAATCTGGTTCCTCCGGTCTTCACCTTCCAAAGTGTTAGGATTTCAGGCACGTGCCATCACAGCCACGGATCTCTGTGTGCGCACATACACATTCACATATACATTAAGGGAGAAAGAATAAGAGAGGCCATGGATTTGACAGCGGGAGAGAAGACAACGTGGGAGGGGTTGAAGGGAGAAAGGGGAAGAAAAGGAAGGATGTAATTAGATTTTAAGGTATCCAAGGATGGCCATGCTTTTGAGTGTAGTCTCCTTTTCATTTCTGGCCTGGCTTTTTCTAGAAGTATGACTGGAAAAAAAACAAAAAACAAAAAACAAAAAACAAAAAAAAGGAAAGAAAAGAAAAAGAAAATCAAAGACAAAACCCAAGCTTAAAGACCTAGAAAACATCAGAATGAACAATTTCCATGTCACAGCACACGAATGATCGCCATCCATCTCACGGTGAGGAGTTTATGTATCTGAACTCGAGGCTCTTCACACTTCCAAAATAAAGCATCCATCTGCAGCTCCAATCTTAGAAATTTATAAGCAAATACTTTAAAAAAAAAAATGGACTCTTAAAGATCTTCACCAACCCTACATCTGACAGAGGGCTGATATCCAGAATATATAAAGAACTGAAGAGGTTAAGCACCAACAAACCACGTAATCCAATTAAAAAATGGGGTACAGAGAGCTAAACAGAGAATTCTCCACAGAGGAATATAGAACGGCAAAGAAACACAATGCTCAACATCCTTAGTCATTCAGGAAATGCAAATCAAAACAACCCTGGAATTTCACCCTACACCCATCAGAATGACTAATATCAAAAACTTAAGAGATGATGCATGCTGGAGAGGTTGTGGAGAAAGGGGAACCCTCCCCTCCATTGCTGGTGGGAATGCCAACTTGTACAACCACTTTGGAAATCAATCCGGCGCTTTCTCAGACAATTAGGAATAGTGCTTCCTCAAGATCCAGCTGTACCACTCCTAGGCATATATCCAAAAGATGCCCCACCATTCAGTGAGGGGGTGGGGGCTGCAGCAGGGATACAAACTGAATAAATTATAATAAATAAATATACAAATTAAATTAAAGAAAGCATTCACTCTTGCTTAGGTATCCCTGAACAGCTCAGAACTCATGGTAATTCTCCTGCCTCTGCTACCACGTACTGGGATTTGCAGGCATTAGCTGTCACACCAGGGTACACAAGTGCCCTCTTAGTGAAATCGGGTAGCTTGTAAAGCTGTTGTATACTTAACAGCTCTAATAACTGTTAATATTCTGATCCTTCACCTGTCACTAACCTTCCGTTACAGGACTGTCATGGACCCTGGGGTTGAAGACTGCTATTTAGTGTATTCGATGCTTTGTTTTTACAAAGTCCTCGCTGTTGTTTTCAATCTATGGACAGAGACTTGTTCAGTTTCTTTAGTGGGTTGCAATGTCCCCAGCTGTGACAAAAGTTCTTCCTGTCTTTTAAAAAGGGGGTTCCAAGGCCAGAACGGTCTAGCTTCCTGTCGCTATGGTGACTCCTGGGCTGGCTACCTCCTCCCAGGGCAAGCTTATTTCTTGTGGGCCTCTCTTCTTGCTCAGGAAAATCTGAGTGGGAGAAAGTTTTTAAATCCTTTTCCCACCCAGTGAAGGATCACACTCAAGATCAGCCGGGATGTGGCCCTTCATTAAAAGGCCAATACTCTGTTACAGTTAAAAGTCACAGTGTGTTCAAAAGGTCTCTGATATCAGGCCAAGAAAATAAATTAGTTTAGTTCAGAGAGAAAAGAACCCGAGATAAACCAGGCAAGTATACAGATCCAACAAAAGCTAAAAGCAAGCCCCAAACAGCCATGGCTCTCGGTCCCTAGCTGATCAAGATGCGAAACACTCAGAATTCCTGCCTCCCCTGAGCACCTGCAGGGACACGACCAACGGCGGCGGCGACAAAGTTATTAAAGTGACCTAATACACTTGACTTGGTCAGAGAAAAGCATTCACACTGCTGAATGAAAAAGCACTTCGAGGGCCAGCGAGATGGTTCCCCGGGTAAAAGCGCTGCCGTCAAGCCCTATCAATGACGTGGATTCCATCCTGGGACCCACCCTGGGACCCACATCCATGTGGTACAAGGAGAGCTGCTCCCACAAGTTGTCCTCTGATCCTCATACATAAAAATATAAAGTAAACAAATAAGACTTCGATTCATCCGTCCACATGTTCTAACACGGGGCGTCTTTAAATTTCTTATTTGCACTCCAAAGCAGCTGATGTATTTCCTCTCCGCCCCCCCCCCCCATTTCCACTGGAAAATGTAATTCTGTTAGTGAAATTTGTTTAAAACATAAAATGTATTTTCTACATATTTCCTATGGCCCAAAGCTTGTAAGAGGTTGGTTTTTTTTTTTCCCATTTTATTTATTAATTTGCTTTACAGCCTGATCCCATCCCCCTCTCTCCTCTCCACTCCCAGCCCCATTCTCAGGTCCACCTCCCCCACCTTCCCTCCTCTCCTTCTCGGAGAAGGAGAGGTCTCAAGGGGTACCAACCCATCCTGGCACTTCAAGTTGCAGCAGGACTGAGCACATCCTTTCCCACTGGGGCCTGACAAGGTAGCCCAGCTAGGGGAAAGGGACCCAGAAGTAGGCAACCGAGTCAGAGACAGCCCCTACTCCTACTGTTAGGGGACCCACGTGTTGACCACACCGCACACCTGCTACATATGTGTAGGGGGTCTAAGTGCAGCCCACACATACGTAAGAGCATATTGCAAAGCCTTTCTTTTTAGTTAAAGCATGTAAGATATCTCTACTGTGTTTTAATCTTTCATTCACCTGAGGAAATGTAGGGCTGAAGATGGTGGGAGAGAATGAACTTGGGCACGCTATATATTCTAATTAGTCAATATTACCAAAATACCCAGGCCTGGTGACAAAAAGGACACTTTCTGCTTCACTGTGTTGCTCAAAGGCTTCTTACCAACATGAACACTGTCAATAGACAGATTACCTTTCCAACATCTGAGCCCCAAGGCCAGCACGGCTCCCCTAGTCTCTCCCGGAGAATGCCAGGTTCTTTGGGAATGCTCTCTCCAGGTCTGCTCCTATCTCTCATTTTCTACTGTCAAGGCATCAAGACCTTATATCAGAAGAAGCAGCAGCATTGGGTAAGATACAGAAAAGACAGTATGTAATTATGTGGGGGAAAAGTCAACTAATGTATCACTTGTAAAAATAATTAATTATCATCTCCCAAAATAAATCATACTTGGGATGCCCACTCAGCCACTGCGTCATGTGAAATCAGGCAACTGTTTGACTCAAATCCAGCAGGGCACAGCCATTGTCTCCTTAATTAAAAATCCTATCTTCTAAAGACTGTCTCCCGTTCCTGCTATCCATATTACACATAATGAAACAGCAGCAGTAGCTTTCAAGTACCCAAAGTCAATTCAAACATTTTCCAAACACCAAAAAGAAGACAACATTCAAGAAAAATCATGGATTTCAGACTAAGACCCTACGAGTGACCACTGCCTGTTGGTGTGGAAAGACAGCTCCACTTCGGTTTCCTTCTCTGTAAAACAAAGACAAACCGGCCTCATAGGGTCTGCTTTGAGAATTAGGCAAGGTAATTGGTATATGATATATGGACATAGCAGATGTTCAGAAATAGAGAGCCGTGGCTTTGGCTGCAGAAGACTCCGGGCACTGGGCGTCGCTGTAGTGCTGGGCTTTGGGTCATCATTGCTGCATAACAATGGGGCAATTCCCAAGACTTTTGGCTCTGAGCGAAATAGGATAGATACACACCAAACCTTCCCGTGTCTTTGAATTTTTACTTCAGTGACACGGAAACTCAGATACTCCATTCATACCCAAATCAACATTATCCCAAAATATTTATTAAGAAAAGTAACTTATCACCAGCCAACTTCTCCAGGGGATAGCTCACGGATGGAGCCTCTGACTGCACTTCGCAGCACTTGGCTTTCCTATGAGCAAATACAGCTTATAACTTTTTAGAAGGCTGCTGCTAATTCCTGAAACCAGCACCCACTTTTGTTTTTCAGAAGGCAACGCCAACAACTAAAAGCAGTGCAAGAATTCAGTTCCGCGCAGGCCACTGTGAAAAGGACACACCTGGCATGTAGCTCCCCCACAAACATCTGCTGAAGGAAAGCATGTTCACTGTACTGCTCACTTGGGAACTCGGGACAATATTATCCTGAGGGTCCTAGTCCTCAGAACTGAGAAAGGCGTGAGGCAAATGCAAGCGCCCACCATCAGTCTCTCCTGAGAGTAAAGAGAAGGTACCTTGCTGGCATCCACTCAAAACATGTCCCAGTCAACGTAGCCACCTTCTCCAAAGTGCCAAGGGCCTGAGTGTGCACACTTTAGTTGAGTGGTTTAAAGTAAATGCTACTCTTCGGCATCTTGCTACGAAATGTAGAGCCATTCCCATGAAAATGGTAAATATAAGCAGGTTAGTATTAAAAATCCCACTTCTTTTGGCTAGGGTTTCCATTGCTGTGATAAAACAACATGACCAAAAGCAGTTTGAAGAGAAAAGAGTTTGTTTCTTCTCCCAGCTCTCAGGGAGGTCAGGGCAGGTACTCAAGCGGGAGCTAGCCATGGGAACTGAAGCAGAGACCACGGAGGAAGGCTGCTTACCAGTTTGCTCTGCCATCTTACTTTTACAACCCAGGCCACCTGCCCAGGACTGTTACCACCCCAGTAAGGTGTACCCTCCCACACCAATCATTAGTTGAGAAATGCACTGAAGAGCTGTCTATAAAGCCAGTCTGGTGAAGACAATTTTTATCAGCTAAGGCTTCCTCTTTCCAGACTCTTTTTTTTTTTTTTTTTTTTCCTGTGAGTCTGTGGTCATCAATTCCACAGCAAAAGTTGCTTCCTTGCCCTTTCCTGTCAGCAGGGCCACGGACGATGGAGCTACACATGGTTTCTAGCGACGGCATCTGTGATAACCCTTCCCTCACCAGAAGCAGCGTCCTAGACAGGAAGCCATTGAGGAGAGCTCTTGAACCTGTGGTAGGGATGCTGAAGTGCAGCTCCCCACAGCTGATGGAGAGCTGGGTGTGGGTGGAGAAGGACTCGGTTCTCTCAAGGGGCTGGACACCGCAAGTGACCATGGGCAACACAACTGCACTCGTGGTTTCTGTTCTTTTGGGGGGGAAGGGAGACATGTCACACAGGTAAGGGGAGGACCTGGGAGGGCTGGGAAATGAGTGCGATCAGGGTGTACATGTGAAATTCCCCAATAATCGATAGAAATATTACGATGGAAAAGGGAAATAAGACCTCCTCTTCCTGTCAGGCAGACAAAAATAACCAACCAGCACACACCAAGAACAGAGAGATACGAAACTGTGATGGGCAAAACCAGCCTTAGGAGATAGAGTGACCCTGTCCTCAGGCTTCGGCAGAGAAGTATGGCCCCTCCTGTAACTCCATGCAGCAGTCTCCCGAACACAAGCCAGGGCTGGAAACGCAGTGCATGACCTTCCTAGAATTTCATGCTTCCTTACACGTGTAACTCAGAGCCAGCATCCCGGCTTCCAGTCTCAGAGGCCACCAATGTCAGCCATGAGGTAAGCGTACAAACAGCAGCTTCTCATGGGGAAGAAGCCTGGCTATGATCTTAGACTCTTCCTTCACTGATAACACAATCATAAGATTGGTCTTAACATTTTCTATACAGATTTTCCAGCTTACATAAAATACAGAAGTGATGTAATTACCCCACCTTTAACAATTAAAAAAAACCATGGGAGTCTTACACCATATATCCCTAACCCACACAGGCATGTCTAACCTGTGGCCCAAAGGCCACGTGTGCCCCAGGGTAACCATGAGCGTGACCCAACCAAACCATGAGCATAACTAAAACATGACAAGGTTTTTTTTGTTTCTGTTTGGGAGCTCCATTGCAAGGTTTTCAAGCATGAACTCTGTAGATGGCAATGTCAAGAAGTTGAACATGACTGTGGGGAAAACAGATTTTTATCGTATTTTATTTAGAAAAACGTCTGAGAATGTTTTATTAAAAGATAAAAAAATTTAAAGATGTGTATTTTATTTTTTTTTTAAATAATGTGTTGAGTGTGTGTGAGCGCTCGAACATGAGTGCACCACCCTCAGAAGCCAGCAGGGGGCATCAGTTCCTTGGGATCTGGAGTTACAGGTGGTTGTGAGTGTCCTAACATGGGAGCTGGGAGCTTAACTAGGGTTCCCTGGAAGTACTCTTAACCACAGAGTCATTCTCTCCAGTCCCCAGAGATATTTTCAATTATCGTATACTACTAATAGCTGAAAGTGGCTCCTGTAGATCAGCAAATATGTTTCAGTGTTCAAATTTCATTCCAAACTCATAATCTTCTTGCAGCTTGTTAATAAACGAACGGCCACAATGGAAAGAAACTTAAGAAATGGCTTGGTTCACTTCCTGCCGAGTCTCCCTCAGCCACAACACCTCCTGAAGAATGTGTCTTAGATTTCGGCCGTTCCTTGTCCTCCCACTATGTTATTTTACCATCTTTTATTTTATGTTATTTTCAGGAATTAAAATAACAGCTTTATTTAGACGTGAATCACATAGTGTAAGTCATCTACGAAGGTACATAATTCGATAGCTTTTAGCACTGCGCACGGCCATGCAACCATCAAGGCAGCGGTTTCCAACCTTCCCGATGCTGCTGTGTGCGACCCTTTGACACAGTTCCTCATGCTGGGGTGACCCCCAACCATAAAATTATTTTCATTGCTACTTCATAACTGAAATTTTGCTACTGGTATGAATCTTAATGTAAGTATCTGGTATGTGACCCCTGTAGAAGGGTCATTCGACCCCAAAACGGGTCACAATCCATAGGCTGAGAACCGCTCTTTAAAGAAACCTTGTCCTCCCCAGCAGTCACGCCACGCCCTCACTTTTTACGGACACTCTTACCCACTGTTACTCTCGTGCTGTTCAGGTCCGTGTGGGGGCCGCCCCGTGTTCTAGAAGCCACTATTGCAGTCCAGCGGCATTGAGCTGCACTGATAGCTCAAGTCTCCCCAGCGAGTACTCCCCACCATTCTCTGAGCTTGGAAAGCAGGACTGACTGCTTCCCCGCACTCAATTTGCTGCTAAATGTTCATTTTAGTGTCCCATATTATTACAGGCATTTTTTTTTTTCCCAGCCAAATTGTTTCTTCACTTCAGGGTTCTACCTTAATTTACCTTGGTTCTGGCAATTTCCATTTTCTCTACATTTCAAGTTGTGGAGATTTGATGTCGTTTGTTTTCCTTTAAGACAGGATCTTGCTATAAACTCCAGGTTGGCCTTGAAATTGTAACTCCTCTCATCTCAGCCTCCTGAGTTCTGGGAGTCAAGTGTGAGCTACAACGCCCAGTCTATTTCAGCTGTTTCTATACTTGATCTCAAACACTCTTCTTGGAACCATTTAAGGTTTAAGCACACACCTTTCCCCCCAAACGTTCTGGTACTGTTTTAAAGCCCAACAGAGGACACGGACGGACAGACACACACACACACACTCAGACAGGATTATTTTCTTTTTTAATGATGGAACTTAGGCTGCATTCCTTAAAGCCTGGTCCCGAGATTGCTACAGAAGTGCTACACCTACGCCAGTGTCGCCATAGTAGCATGTGCTACAGGGCGGGGGATACGCTTTCTTCGGAAATTCGCCCCCTGGAAGGTCCCTGACAAACTCATCCCACTTGGAAAAGAGACGTATTCTGAGATTTCTACGCTTTTTCAGTTGTGGCTCTGGGACTGGATTAATAAATTCTTTGATCTTTCTCTGTGACTCCTGAAACAGCACAACTAATTTTATAAAAATATTTATTATTAGTAGATTATTAAAAGCTTTAATAAAAATAATATATAAAAGGAATAAGTTTAAGAAAAGTAATGAATTAGATTTAGTATTAATAGGCATTATAAAAATAGTGAAAAAATAATAGGCTCCTTCTTAAGAAAAAATAACATGAGAAGTACAGCTGGAACGAGTTTACCCCTCCCTTCAGCGTCTTGTTCCTAGGGGAAGATCATAAGTCTTTAGCATGACATAAGGGAGAATGGTTGACAAAGGTGTGTTTAGACTTTGGCAGGTATTCGACTTGGCTGGGAGGACTATTACAGCTCCTGACTTTCCTCTTCACTAGTCAGTGATAATGAAACCATAGTTTGAGGTTTTTGTTTCTTGTTTGCGTTGATCAGAAAGTTTCTAGGCAAAGATTTCTTGTGGGCACTTCCCTATGTTAAAACATAAACTTTGTATCCTTGGTAAAAGTCTAAATGTTCTGAAAAGCATGCCAATTTTAAGGTGCTTCCTTGTGAGATCACTATAAAAATACCAGCTTGACTTCAGTAAAATTGCAGCAGAGTCAAAACCATCAAGGTGTCTCTGTCAATTCATCGCCGAAACCGTGTCTTCCTGTCCAAAGCCTTGTTCTCCCGCGGACAACGGGAGCCCGAATGGGCCGGTCCGTGGCACAGAAGCAGCAGCAGCAGCAAGGCATACCAGGTGACCTGAGTGATGATGCTGGAATTGAGTCCTAGGTACGCCCTAAAAGAGGTGCAGGTACACTGAGGGTCTGTGTAGAAAAAGTTGGAGATTTATGGTTTGGGAATGAAACCTAAGCTGACAGAAAACAAAGGCACAGGAGATAACAGTGTGGGACCGTGGCTGCCTTCTCAGTAACCGTGCCGGGTGGGACAACTTAAGTTAAGCTTTGGGAGCCGGAGAGATGGCTCAGAGGGTAAGAGCACTGGCTGCTCTTCCAGAGGTCCTGAGTTCAATTCCCAGCAACCACCTGGTGGCTCACAACCATCTATAATGAGATCTGGTACATAATGAGATCTGGTGTATACATAATAAATAAATAAATCTTAAAAAAAAAAAAAAAAAAGAATCACAGCTTTGCTGCTGGAAGAATGTGGCATGTCTGCCCCCACTCCAAGGATGGCTGCTAGGACATGTTAAATGATGGTGCCACTTGCATTGCTCCAGCCAGAAGATGAATCTCCTGTACCAAACCCCACAAAACCCCGGGCTCCTCAAGAAAAGCCTCCCTAGCAGAGGATACACGAGCCCTTCGGAGGGCTCAGCAGGAGTCCTCAGGCCCCAGGACACAAAGGTTAATGGACAGTTCTTCGTAAATCCAATCCTAAACATTCGTTAGCATTTTCCACTGTAACACAAACACTCCTGCTTGGATCTAAAGTCTAGTGTAAAACAAGTTCCAGTTCAGCTTGTTTTAAACCATGTCTTCAGTCCAGATACGATACATGCTAGTGTATCTGTACCTCTGCTCATATAAAGTGGGTTTTTTTCATGAGGGGTCAGGGGTTGTTTTGCTGGGTTTCACGTAGAGGTATTAAACTCTGAGATACACTTTTAATCCTAGCACCAGGCAGGCTGAGCTCTGTGAGGTTGAGGCCAGCCTGATCTACACAGCAAGTTCCAGGACAGCAAGGCATACACCGTGATGAGACCTTGTCTCATAAAAAGAAAATTTTTTTGAGATATAAATATGGGGAATGCTGTATCCAAAATCGGGTTCTGACAGAATCTGAAGCCCTGAGAGAAGTGTGTCTGTAGCCAAGCTCTCCCGTATCAGGTAAGGCACACCTGCGGCTGTCCAGGTCAGCTGCTTCTCCAGGAGAAAGCAGCCACGATGCTGAGGAACGCTTACGCTTAAAACACCATTCTCTTAAAACAGTTCAGGGCAAGCCAGCACAGCCGGTAAAGGTGCTTGCTGCCAAGCCCAGCGCCCAGCCTCTGTTGGTGGACGGAGAGGCGACTCCTAACTGCTGTCCTTGGCTCCGCTCAAGAGCCACATCCACGCCACCTGCCCACAATAAGGAAATTAAATGAAACATTTAAAATTAACAGGTTCGATTTGTCTCCAACAAGGCAGAAGGCAAATGGCACCCAAGGCTGTCTTCTGACCTCCACAGCACACTATGGCACAGGTACATATACATACGCAGAAGAGTTTTGCAGTGACTCAGATGTGCTTACTCAGCACAGCCATCAGGCGGAGCGGGATCATCAAGTCTGTGCTGTAGCTGAGGCGTGTGCTGGCTCTGTCTCCTCTGGAACACACAGCCATGGACTGTCTCCATCTAAACCCACAGCACCCGTGGACTACACTGTCAAGGGAGGGACCCAAAGGCCGGGGGGGGGGGGGGGGAGACAAAAGTCTATCAGCCAAGAGTACAGAGTTGGGCCGGAGAGATGGCCTCACAATTAAAGAGTGCCCAGCACCCTTGTCGGCAGCTCACAACTGCCTACAGTTCCAGCTCCGGAGACCTGACTCCCTCCCCTGGCCTCCCAGAGGCACAGACATGGACGTCCCACCACATACACAGACATAAAAAATAAGAATACATTAAAAAAAAAAAAAAAAACAGTATCAAGTCTAGACTAGACATCCACGGCTAGGGACGGCTGATAACAGCTGCCGACAACAGTCGTCTAGGATGAACTACACGGCTCCCAGTCGAGGCCGGAATCAAAACTCTCGGTTGTTATCTCTAAGATGTGCAGCTGAGTTGTGAGAGAGTGTGAGCATGAGAGGGCGAGAACAAGAGAGAGCGAGAGAGCAAGAGAGGGGGGAAGAGTGTGTGTGTGTGTCTGTCTGTCTGTCTTCCTGAATATTTTATGAGGAACTCTGCCGAGAAATACTCTTAAACAAAGTGAAACCTGTTTGAAGAAAGGAAAGTGGACAGGTGCTAGGGAACCAACCCAGCTCCAGGCTCCTGCTTTGGATGCCTGGTATCTGGCTGGGGGTGCTATTTTAAGAGCCCGGGGAACCTTAGAAGATGGGGTCTGGTTCCAGCACACTCTTGGCTTCCGTCCACCACGATGTGTTTAACATCCACCATACTTTCCCACCGTCACTGGGCGACTTACGCCGAGCTTCTCCGCCGAGGGTGGACTGAAACTCCCTCAAACTGAACCAAAAGTAACTAATACAGAGAGACTGGAGGGATAGCACTCACAAGGAGGCCAGGCCTGTTGTTCCAGCCACATGAGGTGGGAGAAGCCTTCAGGCTCAGGAGTTCAAAAGCAGCCTGGACGACACTGAGGCGCAAACCAACGATTCACAACCAACGACTGGGAGTAACGAAAGGTATTGAAATGGCGCTTTTTATTACTATAAAAAGAATACCTTTCTGGGGGTGGGGCGGAGTCAGCTGGCAGAGTGCCTGTTTAGCACTGGAGCCCTTCTGTGGTCCCCAGCACCGTATAAACTGGCACAAGCCGAAGATCTCAGCACTCAGGAGGCAGAGGCAGGAAGACAGAAGTTCAAGGTCATCCTTGGTTCAATGCATGGTTTGGAGGCCAAACCCAAGGTCCTTGAGAGTCTGTCTCAAAAACAAACAAAAAACCCACATGCATTTGTTGGGGTCAAGTCCACCCACCTTAGGGAGAGCAGCAGGAGTCGCTCAAAGTCTAAAAAGATTAAAATAAAGACCACGAACAAAACATGCTTTGACAGACAGCACAGTTGTGCTGGGCATAGGCACATCACCGCCCCACCGAGAGGGCCACATGAAATGACCCCGCACAACAAGAAATGGCCTTAAGTCCTTTCCACCACGTGCTCCCGAGACTCTGGGCGCTCAGGGGGTGGGTGGTTTTGGACTCACTCCAAAGGAGGCGGAGCTCAAGCAACAACAAGGGCCAGAGGCTGAGGCCGCACATTCACAGAGCAGCTCCAAGTGGCTTGCTGACACCCTGCTTCCCTCGAGTCCCGCCCGCTTCATGAACCGAGGCCGAACGTAAACCGGCTGAAAATGTACCGCAGACAACAGCCGGCAGAGCCACTCATTTCAAAATCGTCGGTGCTCTTTCGCCACTCCTCGGAGCAGCAAGCCCGCGTCCTCGGCAGGCCTCGGCTTGGGCACCCGAGTTAGTAGACGGCCTCGGTACCAAGCAGGGGTTCTGGAAACTGGAAAGGAGCACGTGACGTCTCCATTCACTTCTGCGGCAGCTCCCGCTTCATGGCTAGGAGCTGGCTCCACCTTTCAGGTACACAGACAGGCCCCATGGGACAGAGGCAGCTCAGCTCTCCAGCGCCCGCCCGGTGCTCTGAGGGCACGACCTCAGAGCACCCGCAGGGGAGTCTGTCTTAGGAGTCTGTCACAGGCCTGGAAGCGGTTTTCTGGAGACCATCCTCACCCGGATTCCCAGAAGGAAGAACTCTAAAAATAGGTAATGACTCTCTCTCCCGTGTGTAATTATGTTACGATAAAGCAGCTGACATTACGACAAGTCATTAGTCACAAGCCATACTGACTCAGATTCCAGCCTGCAGAGGGGGTGGCCTGGGCCAGAGCTTACTGAGGGCTTTACTTGACAGCTCTCATCACGCTCAGCCTTGGCTCTACTATGGGACCACGGCTGTACTGGTAGGAGCTACGTTTGCCTCTCCTACCACCATGAGGTGTCTACTTTTTTGCTGCCAAATCACTCGAGACCAATGATTTATTTCTCCTCCCTCCTTCCCCCTCCCCTTGGCTAATTTTAACTCAACTCCAAATTAATATTTTTCGAGAGATAACGTAATGCCCAGCCGCTCCTACCGCTTCTCATGACTGAGGAATGAGCAACAGCACAAAACATCTTGCGATGGCCTCGGAATAGAAAGCAAATTTCAAAGTTTTAATGTCTTTTTTTGGTCCCAAAGCTGCCACAGCACTGGTTTGCTCTAACTTCTGCTATACACACAGTTTCCCTTCTCTTCCCTCCCACCTAGTTATATTTAGTGAATCCCAAACACAAGGGATACACACAAAACAGAATTAGACCTGGGTGAGAAGCACTGAGCGCTAGAAGCACCAAGCACAGCCAGAAGTACTGAGCACAGCCAAAAGCACTGAGCACAGTGAAAAGCACTAAGCACCGCCAGAAGTACTGAGCACAGTGAGAAGCACTGAGCATAGCCAGAAGCACCAAGGACAGGTCAGCGGAGGAGCGTGCACACGGCAAGGCACCCAAGCCACGTCCCTGCTAGGGCTCTGACCACTTTTTCCCCTTGCGCTCTCTGTGCCGCTCACTGCTGTCAGTGTGCTAGGCGCTGATGTTGGCGTTAGAACCATACCTTATGCTGCTCACGGGGATGCGTCTAAAGGCGAGAAAGTCTGGAGAGGTGCTGGGAGGTGGGGAAAACCCGGCCGTGCTTCCTCAGACACACCCCACTGCCGGGGCTTCCTACCTCAAGTTCACCACCAGGACGAAAGGAAGTCCTGTGCGATCCGAGGACACAGGACGCATGCTGGCTCCGCTTTTCTAGACAGATGGCAGAGACTACAACGGCAACCTCGTTCCTGGGCTCCTGCTGCAAGGGGCGGGGCCTCGGGCACACACACGAACCACACCACACAAGGCTTCAGCATAAGCCACACACCAGCTTGTCCCACCCTCTTTCCCAAAACCAAAGGCCCAGGTGTGCAGAGAAAATGTGCATTCTCTAAGTGGAGCCCACACTGTCACCTGCTATCCAATGGGAAGCTCTTATCAAGTGCCATATAAATAGCAATAAAGATCCAAATACTGAGTTTATGATCTTCACCTGTGTGTGTCTGTGTGAGCTGTTCATATCTGCTTGGCCACTGCCTGCTTTTCACCCTTTATTCATTGATGCTTCCTTTTGTCCCCAAAAAAGTCTCTTTTGCTCTCCCCTCCCCGCTCTCTCTCTCTCTCTCACACACACACACACATACAGTTTTTAGTACAAATTTTACATACAACTATATTTTCCTCCCCATCATTTCTCCTCTCTCTTGTCCCTCACTCTTCCCTCTGTTTAGACCTTTTTCTCTCCTCACACAGATCCCCTGCTTTATGACTTTCATGTATTTTAAGATCTAAAGTCAATATAATGAGAGAAAATGCCTGGTATTTGTCCTTCTGAGCCTGGCTCGTTTCACTTAACACGATTAATTTCCTGCAAATGACATCACGTCGCTCCTCTTTACAGTGGAGTAATATTTTGTGCACACGTGCTGTGCATGTGTGCCAAAGCTTTTCCTCCCCTCACCCGCTGATGGGCATCTAGGTGGTTCCGTATCTCAGCTACTGTGAGTGGTGCCTGTGCCGTGCTGGCATCTCTTTGACACGCTGACTTCGACTCCTCCTAGCCTCTATACAGGAGAGGTTCTGCTGAGTCAGACAGCTGTTTCCAGCGCTTCCTGAGGAACCTCCACACTGGTTTCCACGGTAGCTGCACTAGTGTATGTTCCCACCAGCAGTGTGTTGAGGGGCCCTTCCCCCCACAGGTGGTAGAACAGCACCCTAAATTATTCACTCCTAGATTAAGATCAAATCAAACAACTCCACGTTTCTCCTACTGCCATTCCTTGTATCTTATTCTGTTTTGTTAATTAGAGAAGGGTCCTGAGATTACAGGCATGTGCTCCCATGCCCTTACAATAAAAGTATGTTAAAGACAGCAGTACAGAACATGCGCCATCAAACCAGGGCTAGGAGGCCAAACTCAACCAGCCAGCCAACTGTCTTTAAGGTTTTGGTAACGAGAATACTTTTTAAGGATTTTATATTACACTCAGGTCATTATTTAAAATAGCCTGAGCTCAATCTCCAGGATCCACATGTACACACCTGTGCACACACACATATAGTCAGTCACACACACACACACACACACACTAAATAAATGGCCCTAAGACAAACAAATATAAACACGTAAAAAAAAAAAAAATCTTTTTTTATCTTGTTATATTTTATAGATGTTTTGGTGTGTTCTGATTATTGCTTTTATTTTCTCTTTACTCCAAGTCTGGAAGATGAGTCGATGGAAACCGCGTATACCATCTTCTCAGATATTAGACAGAGAAGTTTGGAACTGAATTTGTTCAAGGTCACAGCCCTGATAAACAGCATGGCCAGGAATATACCTGTTTCCTTACCTACATCTTGAGGTGTTCCCATTACACCACAGTTTTCCTGGATGTCTTCCAAGTGTGGCTGCTCAAAGTATCTTCAACATTCTCTACATATTTGACAGCTCACCACGGTGTAAAGTTCATCCTTCCTAAAATAGGATGGAAAACAAACTCCCAACCCATTTCCTGCAGAGTGGACACAGTGCTATGGGCTCAATGGTGGCCTGTCTGATGACAAGGAAGAGCATTCCTTAGCAGCCTACTTCTGACCGGTTCCTAAAAGCTCTGCGTAGGGTCTGTCTCTCAGCCACAAAACAGCCAGTGATTAAGCAAATTATTAGACGCCAGGCTAAACAGATGGCCTCCTCGCCACGCTTCTCGGAGACTGACAATGCACGTGCGCTTCACACATCTCTGAGAGAGGAGTTAAGAGAGCACACATTTAAAATGTTTACCTGACCACAAGCTATTTCCTAGTGTACTTCACAGAACAGGAACACATTTGGAAAGTAGAAATAGAAGGACCCACTACCTAGAAGAGTGTTTGTAATTACAAAATATCAAGAAGATAAGCTGCTGAAATGGAAATGTAATCCTGGAATATATGTTAGCAAAAATGCTTTCTTACACTCTTAGGAAACCTATTTGGTAGTAATTGGCAAGTCCCTGGATGATTGTGCTCTTTTACACACTAATTCCACACCTGGGAATTTATAAAGATCTGAAATGTGGACAAACATCCGATCCCTACGATCCCTACCCCTTAACGTACACCTGTGACTTCACGGGAAAAAGGGAAAGTGCTATCCTTTCAAGAAACACATCTCTCTACTCACCTGCAAAGTACAAGAAACAAATGGGTGTTTACACTCTTAGCAGCATCAAAACAGTACAAGCATGTACTTAACACCCTCTCTTTCCCAAGAGAGTCGCTGCTGTTAGTTAAAACAGATCCCCACATGCCCATAAGAGAGCGGTAAGACAACCCAGACATAAATGTGTAGGTTCTCTGAGGCCCAACCCTGGAGGCTGAGGATGATCCTCAAACCCGGACGGAAGTGTCCTTCAGGACTCATTAACTTAGTAAAGAACATGATGTAACTGCATGCTAGACCCCTTTAAAATGCTAGTTTAGATATCTTAAGGTTATTTAATATGGAATACATTTGTTCAAGTTATAAGTACATGCATATAGAGATCCCCTGTAAGCAAATACAAGAACTGGAGGAGTGAAGGAAGCTTCCAGCTCAACAAGCTACAGGTTCAGATCATGTGACTAAGGCCACGCTGCCCCCTAGTGGTGGAGGACCACGCCCACTCTGAGCCTTCTTGCAGAGCAAGCCCTTTTCATTTTGAAGCCTTAGCTTGAAGAAAGTTATAAAGAGGAAACAAAGTTCCCAAAAATCTATAGCTCTTAAATGCCGAATGCCAACTGACCAAATGAGGTCATTCAGCGTAAAGGCCACTGCTTCATTATTTATTCCCAAGTTCACTGCACAGGTAGACAAACCCCGGTCTCAAGAGGTAAGAAATAAGCATGGCCCACAGTGGCACATGCTCTGAAACGCAGCACTCCAGGGGCAGAGCAGGTAGATCTCTGGGAGTTCCAGACCAGCCTGCTCTAGGTGGTAAGACCCTGCCACAAGAAAAAAAAATATATATATCAGAAATAATTTATTTCCAGCCACGAAAACTGAAAGAACCAAGCTCAAGCCTTCACTGACCAAACTGAACGAACGATTTTTTTTCAGACTTTCTTTCTAGCCAAGTGCCAGATGCCTACCCAAGGTGGCTGCCACATTCTTCCCTCGTGATTTCAGCCCTGAGATTGGTGGCAGGTCCATGCACTGAGGAGGACTATGCATGGCTTTTGATGGTCTGCCTGTTAGACCTACTCATCAACAGTGCTGTCCCATCAGAAAGGAGAGTGTGGATGTACAGTTCACTCAGAAATGAGGCGTCTACTCCTGTCTACCAGAGGACACCACACAGTAAGGAGAAAGACTGGCTGAAGGAGAACCCAACTCCACGGAGCTTATCTGGCAATTCTTGAGAGCCTCTGTTCCTCTGGAGGGCAGGGGGTTGGGGGAAAGGACAGGATTTGTCGTCCTGAGAGGCAAAATGAAAGAACACAGACTCACCACACTCTGTAGGGAATAGCAGGGGTTCAACCTGCAGAGTGTTTTAATGCTGCAAAGTGTTTTCCTTTGCTCCTTGGGTTACGAGCCTGCAGGCTTTCACTCCAAGGGGTGTGAAAAGCCTGACGAGTGAGGGGGAGACTAACTCACAGCCCCCATGAATCCACTCGAGGGGCTAGCTAGCCAGCGAACACGCATGCACGAGAGGATGTTTCTACCCGAGGTGCTCTTACCGTGCCGGGTGACAAGGACAAGGTGTTTTAAAACCCGAGAGACTTCACAGAACTTAAAAGCAAAAAAAAAAAAAAAGCCTCAAACTATTTTCTTTTAAAGTAATAGCCAAGCGTGATCAGTCGTAGGGCTTGAGAGGGTCATCACCAGCTGGAGGTCAGCATGGCTACATAGTATAAGACTTGACCCCCACCCCCCAAACAACTGAATTAAGTTAAAAATGTACAAAAGAGACAGGACCGCCTGCAAGGCTTGGAAACAGCGTAAGGTAAGCAGTATGTTCCCATTTGAGTATGTCGTTAAACTCTACTAACAAGCAGGAAGTGGGGGGCTTGCAGGGCAAACCTAGCAACCTTGATTCCATCCTCAGAACGCAAACAGAAAGAGAATCTACCCCTGAGATGAAGGGTATGTGGTCTACCCATCTATTTACTGACCCACTGAAAGGAAATGGCTTTACATGTCATGGCAGGATGGATTATCTGAAAGC
Source organism: Psammomys obesus (assembly GCF_907164565.1). Classification (NCBI taxonomy): domain Eukaryota; kingdom Metazoa; phylum Chordata; class Mammalia; order Rodentia; family Muridae; genus Psammomys; species Psammomys obesus. Next base: position 2,434,762 of record NW_026596064.1, read on the forward strand.
AGCTATACAGTTTCTGATTCCAAATATATTTGTGTACAGAAAATACAGCCAGGACAGGAATGCAGTTGGAAACGACAAAATGGCTCAGCAGGTAAACGTTCTTGCCTCTAAGGGCAGTGACGTGAACTTGATCTCTGGGACCCACACAGTAGAAGATGAAAATCAACTTCCCCAAGCGGTGCTTTGACCTCATGCATGTGGACACAAGAGCAAGTAAATGACTATTTTAAAAAAGTGTAAAAGACACCTTTGACAACTACGGGCACTTCGAAATTAAATAGGCTAGTAGGGATCCTTTATAGTCGGTCTTTTTTTTTTTTAATTTATTTTTGATAAAAAAAAATTTAGATTTACCTAACGCGTGTGAGATTTTGGCTGCATGTAAGTATGTACCACATGCATGCCTGGTGCCCTTGGGAAGTCAGAAGCGGGAGTCAGATCGCCTAGAACTGGAATTCCAAACGGCTGTGAACCATTAGGTGGACGCTGAGAGGGCACACCAGGTCCTCTGCAACATGAGCCAGTGCTCTTCAGCACTGAGCCACCTCTCCAGCCCCAAAGACTAAAATGTATGTCGCGGCCACTTGGAGGCCAGGACAACCTCTAATGTCATCCTTGGCAACACTGCTACCTCCTGTGAGACATGGTCTCATAGTGGCCCGAAACTCACCTGCTGGCTAGACGGGCCAGCTGGCAGGCCCCAGGGACCCTCTGTCTCTGCCTCCCCATCAATGGGATTACAAGCGCATGCCACCGTGCCCAGCAATTGTATATGAGTTCTGGAGATTAAATTCAGGTATTTGTGCCTGTAAGATGGGCACTCTGTTGACTAAGCCATATTCCCCAACCCTCTCATCCACATCTGAAGGCAGTTTTCGACAGCCCTCAAGTTAGAAATTCTCAGGAGAAATACTTAAATTCAGGTGATATGTATACATTTGAGATCTCAAAAAAATTTGTTTGAGTCTTTGAGTATTTTTTTTAACAGCCCAAGAAATCAACCTGCGTGTATTTCAGTGGGGAGGATAATACTACCACTCTATCCTCACCATAATAAGGGAGGGGAAAAAAAACAACAGGACAATGTTGATGACCCGAAGTCCAACCCCTGGGACCCACATGGTAGAAGGAGTTGCCCTCTGACCTCTCAAGGGGCTGTGGCACACGCAGGAACACAGACATACACGCAGGTACAGAGGCACAGTAAATAAATACAATAAAAAATCCAATTCCATCTATCCCGAGTTTCCTTCCTAGTATATAATTCATGGATTTGTTATGGAAAATATGAGCAAATATGGAAGTAGACAGATACTGTGTGCCCATCTCATTGACTTCGTGTCACATTAAAGATGTGAGCAGCTGCAAGCAGTGCCAGGGAGTTAGGAGGAAGGGAAAACCTAAGTATCTGTCTTTAAAATGCTGAGGAGGTCCCCTCAGGGTGAAAACAACACCCAACGTGCAAGCCCTTTGCCCTTCGTGTGAGGTGCTCTCTAGTTTGTCTCTTAATGTTTGGAGTTTACAAGGCTAAAAGGCTACAGGAGACCTTGGAAACTAAGGCTACAACCGGCCCTACAGGAGACCTTCGGGAGCTGTGCCCGCAGAGGTACAGCCCCTGGCGTGGGTCCACACCTCCATCTCTAAGTGAAAGCACCAAAGGCTCTTTGGTCATTGAAAAGCAAAGTATTTTAAGCATCTCACAAGTTTTTAAGAATTGTTTTCATATTGTTCTCAAAAGTAGAGCCATAGGCTGTGCATGCACACATGTGCCTGCTTTTGTTTGCAAAATAAAGCCAGTGAGTTAAAGCATCAAAAAGATCCTATGGAGAGCTCCTCCAGGGGCTCCAGGATCACGTTCAGGGAGCTCACAGTATGTCTGAGAAACGAATTACCTGTGGTGAGGTTGTTTGGTTTGGTTTGGTTTTGCTTGGTTTGGTTTGGCTTGGTTTAGGATTTGGCAGAATCTATATATCTTTTATTATTATTATATATATTATTTTTAGAAAAGAAATAAGAACCAGGGAACTAGAAAGATGACATCTACAAGCACATACTGCTCTTGTAAAAACCCAGAATCAATTCCCAGCACCCACACAGCAGCTCGACCACCTGTAACTACAGCGCTAGGGGATGCGATGCCCTCTTCTGACCTCTGCTGGTACTGCACCTACATGGTGCACTCAGGAAGACTCAGGACCACACACATAGGCGTAAAGTTAAGCATCTTTAAAGTAAGTCATGTGTAACTTGATTCAAGTGGGAAGACAAACTTCCCATAGCCATGAATATACACACTGCCCTGAGACCTTAGTAAATTAAAGGGCAGCGTAAACAAGCCCTTCTTTTGGGGACAGGGGTAGAGAAGCTGCTAAAAACACTCTCTGAGTGTCAGCATAATCGAGCCAGAACTATTTAATACTGTAGAAGACTACTAAGAAAAAGACAGTCCAGAAACTTCCATCAGCTCTGGGTCACAGCTCATTTCCAGCACTGGTTTTCTGATTCTTCAGAATCGGCACTTTTCTCTGGCCCCAAGGTAACGAGTTTGCTACAGGGGTCTTCAAAGAAAGTCTTCCTGACCATCAGTGCTCGGAACTGACCTCTGCTTGTCACTTTCCTACCGCACCATGTTTAATAAGCCTGCATTCGTTATAGCGAAAGTTCCAGTACCACTCCCTAACTTTCGTAGGTCTTGTTGCTGTTTTGTTTTTGGAGACAGGGTTTATCTGTGTGGCCTTGGCTGTCCTGGACCTGCTTTGTAGACCAGACTGGCCTCAAATCACAGAAATCCGCCTGCCTCTGCCCCGGAGCTGGGGTTATGGGTGCGTTCCACTGAGCCCAGCTTTTTTGTAGGTCTTAGGAAGTGTTTCCACTTTATATAGCATGGTGTTTACAAAATGGTCATCACATATGGAAGGGGCAGAGGCTGAGAATGGACCTCGCTTGAATGATTGCTGAGCATGCAGGAAGCACCACGTGTTAAGAGGTGTGGGCTTAGCACTGTGGACGTGGAGGCAAACGATCCCAAGCTCAAGGTCATTGTCATCCACATAGCAAGAGTTCAAGACCAGCCTACTAAGACCCTGTACTTGCTGAGGAACGAACAGCTCTATGACCAGTTGTCCAGAATGAAAATGGCCCCCATGGGTTCATAGGGAGCGGCACTTATTAAGAGGTATGGCCTTGTTGGAGGAAGTGTGTCATGGGGGGAGGGGGGCCTTGAGCCTTCAGAAGGTCAAGCCAGGCCCAGTGGTCTACTTGCTCTTCCGGCTGCCTGAGGATCCAGATGTAGCACTGTCGGTCAGCAATCTCTCCAGCACCATGTCCGCCTGAGTGCTGCCATGCTTCCTACCAGGATGACAGACTGAACCTCTCAACTGCAAGGCAGCCCCAATTAAATGTTCTTCTTCATAAAAGTTGCCGGGATCATGGTGTCTCATCACAGCAGTAAAACCCAAACAAGACAATGATTAGGCTATGTCAAACACGAGCCCTCCAGGGAGCTGCCGTGTGGGTACACTGAGGTCTAGGTTGGGGCTGGCAGTTAGAAATCACTGGCCTTCTAGCTCAGTTACCAAATAGCATCTACTTGAGGTTTTACCCAAAAGTATTACAGTAATACTTTTCCAGCATTACCTCAGGACCGGCATGTGAAGAAGTGATAGGGTTGGGATTAACCACCTGACCATAACGTAACCCTGTATTATCAACTTACAGGGGCTCTCAGTTTGTAGTTACATAACCTCTAGTACAAATTTACTTCCATTAGGATGCCATGGTAAAACTAAGCCAACTCTTACTACAAAAAGGTATCACGTATTTGACTTAGATTTAGGTCACGTATCATGGTTATGGGGGCTAGCCTGGCCAAGACCAAAGAGTGATGAGGAAGCTGTATCTACAGGCAAAAGCCGGTCAACTCCTGAGCAGAGAAAAACCTGCCAGTAGAAGCTACTGGGGTACAAACAAGCAATGGAAGATAGTCCCGGAATCCTGTCCCCTGAGGGTACAAAGATGGATTAGAAACCAGGCTGTCCCTGCGGAGCTCCTGGAACCTCAACAGCGGCTTGCTTTCACATTTGTATATCCTAAATCTGACATTCTTAGGCAAAATGATGATAGACCTGTGCTTTCTCTGCAGGTTAAAGAGTTCTTTATACCTTCAGACCTGAACTCATTTTATTGAATTAGTAACAATTAGAAGGAAAAATAAGCCAATATTAGATGTATCATCGCAGACCTAGCAAAGCTGAGGCAGGAGGATGACAACTTGCAAACCAACCTCAGGTTACATGGCAACACATTATCTCACAAGAAAGAAAAGGGGATGGAGAAACGGCTCAGCAGCTAAGAGCACTGGCTGCTTTTCCAAAATCCTTGGGTTCACTTCCCAGCACCCACATGGTGGCTCGCAACCATTTTAAACTACAGTCCCAGGGGTTCCAATACTTCTTCTGACCTCCAAGTGCAAGGCACGCATGTTGTGCACATACATATACACGGGCAATATAGTCATAATACATAAAGCATCTTTAATGTTAAAGAAGAGAAGGGGAAGAGGAACTCTAATGAGCAAAATGCCCACCTGACCTTTCAGAGAGACTAACCATTTGATGAACCTCCAAAAATATTGTCGTTGTTGTTACTGAGGGGACACACGTGCAATGGTGTACACATGAAGGTGAAAGGACAGCCCTGTGGAAGGAGTGCTGTCCTTCTGTCTTTCTGTCATTAGGTTAGCCCCAGAGTCCAACCCAGGTCACCAAGCTTGGGAATCAAGCCCCTTCGCTTGCTGAACCATCCTGCCAGCCCTTGACAAACTTTGAAATGATTCAACAGATCAAATCTTTTTTTTTTCCCAGTGCCGGAGAGTCCACAATGAAAGCAAATTTCCAGTCTGAGCAAGTCAGTGAACTAGATCAGACATTTCCTCAGTTTATGTATGAGCAGTTAATACAAGAAACTAATGCAACCTCGAACAGCAGGATAGTTGCAAGGCAGGAAGCCATGCCTTGCCTTCTAAATTCATTCTGGGGCCATGATTTTCCAACATTTTTTCCATGATCATACCCCTAATGATCCTAATTAGCCCTTTTCCCAATTATCTCACCCAATAAATTTCAATACTGGAGTCCTCAGGGAGGTTACGAGGTGTGTAAGGTTTCACACCATGCAAGAATCAATTCCCACCTCACTGGAGGCACCAGGACCCAACTGAGAAGTTACCATCTTAGAATATGCCTCCTAACATTCTCAGGACATGTGAGGGAGGTGTAGGAGCACACTTGAGCTTTTTCCATCGATGTCTTAAGGAATGTCAACATTTTAAAAGATGAGATCTAGGGCCGGGCTTAGAAGCCATGTCCTCTGTGAAGCACCACAGAGCAGATTGCTGAGGTGGTGTGGCCACATCCCATCTCTGAGGCATGTTCTTCTTTATTTTATTTTTATTATGGTTTCAGAAGTATAAAAACCTGTCTTAGTTCAAGGACCCTTTCCAAACATGCTAAGACCAAATTTGGCCTGTGGGCTGGAGTTTACTTAATGCTGACTTACAAGGATCACGGGTAACAGTGATGGAGAGTTTAATATTGTCACTTAAAGAAAAAAAATATATCTATTTACAGAAGATGGTTGCCAGCCTTGAGGGAGAGAGGGGGGGGAGATAGGAAATTATATTTTAGTGGACAGACAATTTCCGCAGATCAACAGTCACAGCATACGGGCATGCCAGATACATGGAATTACATGCTTACAGCTGGTTAGGATGGCAAGATTTGTGTGTGTTTCACCACAACCATTTTTAAATACCTTTTTTTTTTTTTTTTTTTTTTTTTTACTCATGTTTATGTATGTGTCTGTCTATCCATCTGTCTGTGTGTTCAGCCACATGCATGTGTTGGCTCCAGAGGCCAGAAGAGCGCATCAGCTCTTTGGAGCCTGAGTTACAGGTTGTGAGCCGTGCATCACAGGGTCTGGGCACTGAGCTTGCGCCCTCTCTCAGTGCTCTTGAAGACAACCTATGTACCGTTCCTAGCACCCTCAGGGCGGCTTAGAACCTCCAGTCCAGTCCAGGGGAACCCTCTTCTGGCCTTTGAGGGCACCATGAACACAGTATACATATACATGCAAGCAAAACACTGACACACATCAAAATAAATCTTAAAAAAAAAAAAAAAAAAAAAGAGAGCAGTTACCTTTAAAGCTGAAGAATAGGAAGCAAAAGGAAGCCTGATAACCTGCCCATGTTACCAAGCCATGAAGTGAAGCGTCAGCACTCGGCCTTCATCTGTCCTCCACAGACGGCTCGCAAGCATGATGTGATGCCCGGGATCCCAGCAACCAGGGAGCCGCGGCGGGAGCACTGCAAGTGTTTTAGCCTGGCCCAGACTGAGTAGTGGGACTGTCTCAAACAAGCGCAAAGCAAAATTAAAAAAAAAAAAAAAAAATCACACGCAACAAACAGACCAACACTCCAGCTGCAGAAGGGACACTGGGTTTGCAGGGCTCTCACCACCAGAAGCCCCGGTTATTATTTTCTCTCACAGAGATCGTATTGTAAAATATTCTATCGTTGGCTTGCGGAGATGGATCAGGAGGTAAAGTATTTTCCATGAGGCCCTGAGTTCGGATCCCTAGAACCTACGCAAAGCAAGCTGCAGAAGCTCTCATCTTTAACCCCAGCACCCCAGTAATGAGGCAACAGGCAGACACAGGAGCTTCTAGCTTCCCTAGAAGCTCAAAGGCCAGTTAGAACCATTTCAAACCAGGTCCATGGCCAAGACCCAAAGGTGTGAGTACACACAGAGATTATAGAAAGTTTTTATTGTTAGACAAACATCACCTAATAAACACCGACAACCAGAGCTTTAGCTCAGATAAAACCGGAGCTTTTGATCAGATGAAAATCCAGAAATTTTAACATTCTTTAACCTGTCAAGATTTCCTTTAATTGAAAGCTTTGGAAAGGCCAAGGACCCAATATCCTTTTTTTCTGGAGCAGGACCCAGTCTAAATATGAAAAACAACGCTCAGTTTTGTAGCCGGCGCTATTGATGGAGGCGAATGCGTCTAAAATTGCTGAAGGCAAATGAGCTGCAGAATTCCTTTAATCGCTGAAACTCCAGAGTCTCCGCCGTAATTTGCTGACTCCGGTGGCACACAGTGAGCCACCTGTGATCCCTGAGGACATGCTGCTGCATGGTGATCATGCTCCTGTAGAAACAGCGTAAAGCAGAAAACTAACCTACCTCTTAGTTGAGGGCAAACTCTGTTAGCCAACAAAAGCGATGAAAGACTTTAAAGCCTTGGCTGAACCAGGAGGATGGTAACTGGGTGTCTTAACCAGGACCATGCGGACTAAAAAGAGCTGAAGAAAAACGCTGTGCCAACCGGCTCACGACAGTTCCCTCAGAGGGATGCCTGTGCTCCACCCCGGCATGCGATGCCAGTCCACATAGGCCAGGCTGAGGAGAATCCTTCCGTTGAATTTTTTTTTTTTTTTAATTTCAGTTTGGGGAAAGAATACTGCTTTTCTCTCAGACCACACATATAAAAGACTATGTCTACAGACCAGTCTTGAGCATGTTCATGTTGCCTTCCAATGAGTAAGAAAGAAGGTCGACACTGAGAGACAGAGACAAGGGGAAAGGAGGGAGCTGCACACAGCCATTTCAAGTCCTAAAACTCACTTCACTCTGGGTTAACTTTTCCAGTTGGTTGAAATTGTGTGGGATTGGCTAACCAAAGTCTGGCCCAGCTTGAGAGCCATGCCACAAGAGGGAGCCTACCCTTCACACTGCCTGAAAGACCAGAAAGCTGGATGGTCCAGAGATCATCTAGGATAGAGCCAAACTTGCCCAGCAGAAAGAAGAAAAGAAGAAGAAAGAATTCCTAATGATATTCTCTGAGACGGAAAGCCTGGCATAACCACCAGAGAGGACCCATCTAGCAACTGATGAAAACAGACACAGAACCTCACAGCCAAACATTAGGCAGAACTCGGTGAATCCTGTGGAAGGAGAAGAAGGGCTTCAGGAGCCAAAAGGATCAAGGACCCCGCAGGAAAACCCACAGAACCAGCTAACCTGGGCTCATGGGGGCTCATAGAGACTGAGCCAACAACCAGGGAGCCTGCATGGGACTGACCTAGCCTCTCTTCATGTATGTTACAGCTGTGTAGTTAGAACTCCTAACGGAGGGCGCAGGGGCTGTCTCTGACTCTTCTGCTGCTCTGGGAACCTTTTCCTCCCATTGGGCTATCTCATCCAGCCTTAATATGAGGGGAGGTGCCAGTCTTATGGCAACTTGATATGCCATGTTTGGTTGATAGCCCTGGGAGGTCTGCCCTTTTCTGAAGGGAAAGGAGGAGGGGCGATGGGGAGGCACAGAGTTGAGGAGGCAGGGGAAACTATGGTGAGCATGCAAAATGAGAGAATGAATGAATGAATGAATGAATGAATGAATGAATGAATGAATGAACGAACGAACTAAAAAAAACAAACAAGCAACAAGACTCCACAGCCCTCTTTGCTTAAGCTAGACTATGTGAACTTTCATTATTATTAGGAACAAAGAAAACTGGTTAGGCGGTTGCCTGACATGGAAGGATAAAGGGTGCCATCCCTCACCAAGTATGCCAAAGGTCACCAGCTCCCAGCTCGCCCGGCCCTCCCTCCCTTCTGGTTCTCATCTGAGAAACTAGGTTAAACCTCTTTGCTACCAGGTGCTCAGGGGTCCCGTGGACAGGCGAGCTAAGTCATGTGTGCCTAATCACTTCTTGCACCCCTGGCTGCCCCCGCAGCGGACACGGAGACTTCATCATCTCTCCTCCAGAGCAGAAGCTTTCAGCCAAACGTCAAGTAGACTAGGCTCCAGACCACATGTGGCACCGCCTCTTTAAATGCAACTAGTGTAAATTACGTTCATCCAGGGAAAGAAAAAAAATCTACTTCCTTCCCACCAGCCAATCTTTACCTAATTTTGGCTAATTTTGTATGATAATTTTCTTCAATTTTTTTTTTTTCAGTGACGGGGTATTTCGTTTAGTCTATCTATTAAAAACTCACGTTTAAAAACATCTGTGATATTAACTGAAGTCACCCTAAGAGTTCATGTGTTTATATCCCAACACTGGGGAGTCAGAAGAGAGTCAAGATATAAATCACAGGACAGTCACTCAGTTCAAAAGCTTAAAGGTTTGGTCTTAGGCCATTTATACACAGCTCTGCTTTAGCTGTAAAGCCCTTTGGCTTCGAGAAGGAGCATTCCGTTTGCTCCGCTTTCAGAAACTCCTCTAAGGCTGGATGGCACCTTCTTGGTAGGTCTTCATTCTTAGTTTGTAGCAGTTATCTGTGGACTGTGTGGAGCTGTGTGGACTTAAGTGGAGAGGAGCTCAAGTAAAAGCCCGTGATCAATTATGATAGGAAGGAGGAGGGGGGAGGAAGATGGGCAATGCCACTGCTCAGCAGGGAGGTTAGACAAGATTCCTGTAAAAGCCAACAGGAGGGAAAGCACGAAGCCAGGCTGGGACCTTACATAGAAGACACACAAACACACAGAAATGCAGACACATGCATACACATTTACACAGACGCACAGATACAAATGTACACACATGAGTAACATATAAATACAAACACAGACACACAGGCGTACTGAATGAAAAGAAGAAAAAAGAACATGACTGCTCCTAGGTATAGTGGAGGAGAGAGTTTGCTGTAGAGATACGGGAGAGGACAGCCAGAGGCAGGGCCATCAGGGAGAGTGCAGCACAGTCATGACCCTGAGCCATGTGGAGGAAGCAGGGAAGGGAGAAAGGGGAACCAGCTGAAGGGCAGCCCAGGCCCTGGGCCGGAGAGTTTAGGGAAGCGGGTGGGGTATGCCAGCCAGGAGGGCCCTGTAACAGGTATGGACTGAAGGATGCTGGGAGAACCTGAAGGCCAGCGTCCACTTTGATATGTTAAAAAGCCACCGAAGACATTTGTCCCAGGGTTGAAACCTAACACACACACACACACACACACACACACACACACACACACACACAGATACACACACGCACACTTTTAAGAGAAAAGGATAAGAACAAAGCCATAAATTGCTTTCTGCTGTGCTGGCGTTGAATTTCCCACCATTTAGACACTCTAGATCGCCTTTGGACGGGTACTCAGTCATTCTTACCTTACCTTCTTTTGGTTTTGGTTGTTTTCTTCCATGTGGAACTACAATGTAAGAGCTGTTCAATGCTACCCAAGCTATGAGTAGAAAAAGTATGCGACCATGAGTCATGGCTACAAGAAACTGTGTTTGCCTGAATGGAAAACGCAGAAAATTAATCATTAATAGACCACTTGAAAAGTGTTCAGAAGAAGGGAAGGTGGGTAGATCGGCAGACCTCTATCTTAGCTCTATGGTGTTTCTGCAGGCCAAAACAGGACTGCTATGTGCTTGAAGCCAGGGCTACAAGAAAGCTCCAGGCCAGCCGGGGCTATGTGATGAGATCCCACCAGCATGGAAGGGGAAGGGAAGAAAACCAATCACACGTGTCTATGTCAGGACTGAAAAGAACAGAAGAAAGAATTACTTCCCAACTGTAGACTGCACAGAGGGAAGCTACCTATTTCTGATATTCTACCAATTTAATGTTAAGGATGATTTAGAATGATTGCAAAAATCATTATTTCTTCACTAGTGTTCGAGAAAAGAAAAAGAGGTTTTTGGCATCATAAATGTGAGCTACCTCAGGGGGTACCCAGGAATTTGTAAAGCACCAGTACTTCCCAGCATCACGAACCCTGGGCCACAAGCTAAGCCACAGAGGACAAGTGAGCAATGTGAACTGGGTCACTGCTGTGCCTGCTCATAAGTGGACAGAAAATATCCAGCAATTGGAAGTAAATAAACAGGCCAATAAATAGAACCAACTTCGAAGATGTACTAAACAGAGGTGGTCAAATTTTCTCTTCCCTCAATTCAACCAAATCCAACAAGTGTTTCTGAGCATATTCCTGTGCCACAAACTGGTGGCAGTGGCTAACAGATGACGAACAGCCTGCCTGAGGTGTTCAGCTTGGGAGGCTGCTGTCACCGGGGCCGCAATCCTCAGCCCTATCCACTCGTCAATATAACTGTAAAAAGTAGAAGGGATGGAAGGCAGACCATGACATAATCCAGAAAAATATGACTTTTAAATGTACTTAAGTATCCCAACTAGCGACTAAAAGCCTATAGAATTATTATACGGCCTTTTACTCCCATAATACTTCTGCAGAAAAATTAATTTCAAACATTCACAACCACACATCTCTTGCTCTTCCAATGAAAATGGTGGTCACTCAGAGATGGAAGGCGACAGAAGGAACAACAATAACAACAAAAAAAAAAAAGCTCCAAGGTTGGGACAAAATTAGAAGAAAAAGTAGACAGTACAATATCCCCAAATATGACATGAGCAGTTGGGAGTATTTCACAGACGGGGGGACCTGCGTCTTTACTTCTGAGCAGCCGTAAACCGGTGCCTGCTTCAGACTGAACCCCAGCCCCCGTGGAAGGTATGCTTGAATGCATGACCACGGGAAGTCACTTATCGAATTTTAACAAACCGTGTTCAAAGCAAACTATTTCCTTAGGGGGGTTCAGATATCACCAGATCAATGTCAAAGAAAAAAATAGATTTTCCAATATATTTCTTTGTCACAGGTATTATCAAGGCTCTGACCAATGCCTTGAAGGGTAGGGGAGTGGCTCTGAGGCAATGCTGGCCTCCAGTACCTGAGACCCTGGCCTTGATCCCAAACCCAGAGTATTCAGACGCAGACCCTGTAAGCTCTCTCACACACCTCATCCATCCACCTAACACATCCTACATTAGCATCAGCAAAAAAAAAAAAAAAAAAAAAAAAAGGGAGGGGAGGGAAGGGCACACAAAAGTGACATGCTCCCTCTGAGCCACTTCAAGTAGTGCTCTTTGCTTCTCGACTTGCTCAAGTCTTAAGGAAGGACTGGCTGGAACTCTAGGACCTGTCAGATGACAGTAGATGTTAAAATAGAAAGGAGCCTCTCCTCGTTAGAAACACACAGGTGCAAACAAAATGAGAAGAGCATTTGGCCACACCGTCAGCATTCCTGAAAGACACCATAAATAGGCCCACGAGGAGCTAGTGACATCAGACTCCCCATAGCTCCAAGCCTCATGAACTGCCCCTCCCTCACAAGGAGCCTCAGCTCTTCTCAACTGGAAGCTCCCACCGTGCTTGCACACGGCTGTACCGAGTCGTGCTCGACCCCTCTGGTCCTGGTGACCACAAACACGGTTCTCACGGCAGAGCTGACTATTCAGACCTCAGCGCTCTCGGAGGTTACAAACAGAGCCTTCCTGGTGGCTCTCTTGAAGCCTTTTGGGACTGGAGGCCAACCTAAATTACCCTGCTGCATGACCGTGCGCCTTCCACGTTAAGACACGTGGCGTAGCAGAGAGAGCGCCACTCAGAGTCAGACGGATCAAGGTTGTGTCTAAAGTGTCTTCTTTCCTCCTTTCCTGCCAGTGGCCTCAAGTGTGCTCTGGTGAGGTTAAAACAGGGCTGCCACCACAGGGCTGTCGGAAGACCAGCAACAGTCCGGGCTAAGTGGCCTCTCTTTCTCCTACTAGGCTGCACCTCACCTCTCCCATCACACCTATGGGCTGGCCACACACGGCGGTGGGCTAGTGTTCAGAACTGCTCCTGCCTGTCGGCCGGCCGGCGGATGCTTCTCAGAGGCAGAGGTCACTTGACATAAACCCACGTGTTACAGAGCGCACAAGGTTAACAAGACTCATCACTGATGCAGCCGTCTCCCCAGCTCGGCAGACACCACAGACTGGGGCCGCTCCGGGCTCTGCAGAAGCCTTGGAAATGAACGCGCTTTCTCTGGTCTCTCCTCCTGGCCTTGGTTTCTATCAGTGAAGGCAAGAACCTCGAGCGGCACGCTCATGGCTAGGTGCTGTAAGGAGAAGGGTTTTCCGATATGTTTTTGTGGAGGTGGCCAAGTTGGCACCACTTTTGAGCGTGGGCAAACGGCGTGTGGGAAAACAGGCCAGGAGACCTGGTCCAACCTGGCCGCATGCCTTCCTGCTCTTGTGGCCAGCCCAGGCCGGTAGGCAGGTTTCTGCTTCAATGTCAGCACCTGCCTGCCTTACCTGAACGGTTGTGGGGACTGGCAAGGCTGCCACCCCTCCCTGTGCCAGCTAGGAAGCTTGCAATAAAAATTAAGTAGCTGGAATATTGGTGAGACAGACACATGAATCCTAGCTGACCTTGCCTCTGAAGCAGAAAGATGCCTAAACAGGAAAAAGTTCCAAGGGCGCCAGGGAAAACAGTGGGAATGTGTGCTTTCCTCTCTGAAAAACGCTTCCTCGGGAGAGAGTAATGTCTCCAGCCTGGGTGGTTAGGAAGGGCCCCGAGGGCAGGTGCGGGCTCCTGGAGGGTGTTGTTTGGTTTTACCTGGAACCCAGTCTGCGCTGGACTCAGAACACACCGTCAGTTAGGGACCCTGACAATTATGACATGTTGCTCAGAAACGGAAGTACTGTTTGGATCAAACTATTGTAACAAGAGTTTCTTGGCAGGTATGCCCTACTGATACAGAGCCAGGCACACACTCACAGTCTCGGAGCAACCGCTACAAAATTGCCACAGTTCAGTGCTTCAGATTAAACTGGGACTCGGATTATACGGCAAAGTGCTCTAGACACTCGAAGGCAATTACCGAACAGATTACCACTGGAGAAAAGCATTACTGCTTAAATCGGTCTCTGTGGTGTCCTTCTAGCTCGGGGCTTCTGCCTCTACTGCTCCGTGTAAAGAGCACTCTTTAGCACAGGCTGTCCTCAAACTGGCTGCAATTCCCCTGCCTCAGCTTCCCAAGTGCTGGAGGGAAGAGCCAGGCACCCTGCTACAAACAGGGTGTTACTTCTCAGAGGACAACTTGCAGGAGCTGGTTCTCACATGTGGTTTTCTACCACGTGTGTCCAGGGAATCGAACTCAGGTTATTGGCATGGCTGAGGATGCCTGCACCTGCTGAATCATGCCATTGGCCCAGAGGAAAGAAGCTGGCGTGAGCTGTAACTCTTGGTCTGCCAATAGCCAGCTCTGTGAGGGACCTGCCTGGCGTGTGTGTGTGCGCGCGTGCGCACACACACACACACACACACACATACACACTTGCTGGGTTCCAGTCCTCCAGTCTGCTCTGTCCGCTCGTGACAAGTTCTCTCACCTCCACACATGCACAGCAGTGTCCGTGTGCCCTCTCGAATACACACCCACCCACAATGTGTGTAGTTTTTAAATTTTTTTAAAAATACATGAAGTGACTGAAAAGGACACCTAACGTCAACCCCTGGCCTCATACACACACATCTACACACACGTGCGCAAAGGCCACACATAAGTGCTTTCCAGAAACTCCTCGTTCTTCCCACCTATGGCAACAGCCGTCACTGATTGTGCCCTACCCCAGGCTAACCCCAGTGAACTCTCCCACGGCGGTCTGAGTAGCCCAGGCTCTCCCAATCTTCCCTGTCCAAATTCTCAAGGCACGGTGTGTTCAAAACACTAGCTTCAGAAAACTGTTCCTGGGACGATACACATTTCCCCCTCACCACTGAGACCTCTGGGGAGGCATCCCAGACATACATGCTACATGCTACATAGATGCTACATACATGCTGACTTTTCTGCACCTGGTGCAAAATTTGCCTTTTTTTTATTACCGTGATGTCTACAGTTATTTCACTACATTACTGGTCCACTCCATAATTTATCTGGTACTGAGGCCTTGATAAGCAAGTTAACATCCAAATTTGATGCCGTTACTATGGGGAAAATACCAGTGCTCTACAACCCGGGCGTAACACTCACGCGAATGCACACATTCCTTTGTGTGAGTTCTAACACGTGCACCCCGGCATGTGTATGGAAGCCAGAGGACAACCTCAGGTGTCCGAGCTAGCCTGCTACCTCGAGACTCCGTTCTTTATTGTTTTCCCACTGTGTGTGCTGCACTGGAAGTCCGCATGGAGTCTCCGCCTCCCATCACCCACCTCCCCGCCCCCCACCCCAGTCACAGGGGCACTGGGACTACAGCTCCCAGCATGCATCTGGCTTTCTATGTGCATTCTGGGTTTAGTCTCAGGTCCTCGAGCCTTCTAGGCAAGTTGTCCAATCCACTGAGTTACTGCCCTAGGCCCCCTCAGCAGATGCAAGCATTTGCTGCTAGGAATGAGAGCGGAGTTCCAATCCTCAGCACCCACATAAAGCCAGGCCTGGCGGCGCATGCCTGTGACCTCAGCCCCTCGGAGTTTGCCAGGCAGCCATTCTACCTAGCTCAATCACTAAGCACCGGGTGTTCTGAGAGACCCTGTCTCAAAAAAAATGAGGAAAGCGACACCCTAGGTTGACGCCTCAACTCTACATGGGAGCAAGTACACACGTGTTGCATGTGCGCTCACACATCTACAGGCACTAAACTAATTTTTTAAAGATTTGTATGTGTATGTTAGTGCCTTGCCTGCATGTACGTCTGTGTACCACGTGCATGCCTGGTGTCCATGGGGTCCAGGGGAGGGTGCCAGATGCCCTACAACAGGAGGTTCAGACGGTCACGAGCTTCCATGCGGGTCCTGGAAACCAAGCCTAGGTCCCCTGTAAGAACAGCAGGAGCGCTTAACCTCGGAGCCGTCACTCCAGCCCTCACGCACCGCACTGTTTTTACAGGGTGTCTCTTCCTTGGGAGGTGTCTAGGGTGCAGTGTTGTGAAAGGCAATACCTGGCTGCTCAAGAAGAGCCGCCTGGGTTTTCCCTTCACTGAACTTTTGGGAGGAAGACGCTGCACAGGACTCGGGAAAGTGTTCTGAGTTTCTGTCCAGCTATGTCAGTCCCGGCTTACTAGGATCAGGAGGGACACCAACACAAGCTGTGCCAGAACCTGGCCCCAGACCACGCAGGCTCAGGTCACTCCCGACACACTCACAACGTCCATCCAGGCGCGTCTGGCCAGCTCCCATTCAGTGTACCCTTCGCGGTTACGTTTTCCGCCCACCCCCTACCTTAGACTTCACCAGGTCCCCCTGCACTGCAGATGCGCCTGGCCCACAGGCCACAGAGGACCATTTACTCAGCCTTCTCTAGTATAAGAGTGTTGTCATCCTAAATTACCTTAAAAAGTAAAGCTCCTCGGCCAGGTGGTGGTACACACACACCTTTGATCCTAGCACTTGGGAGGCAGAGACAAGCAGATCTCTGTGTGTCCAAGGCCAGACTGGACTACAAAAGGGAGTTCCAGGACAGCCAGGGCTACCCTGTCTTGAAAAACAAAACAAAGAAAAACCAACAAAAAGGCACTCTGTGGAAAGGGGTGGTAAGGTTTCAGATAGGTTTTTCAGCAGCACTAGAGAAAGAAAAGAATGTTTCCCTGAGTGGTGGTACTGGCCCCAAATCCCAGAAATGGGGAAGTGGAGGGTTGAGTTCAAAGCCCATCTCTAAAACTACACAGAGAGGTCAAGGCTAGCCTGGACTACAAGAGACTAAAATGGAACAAAAGCATTTTCTGCTGAACTGTCAATTCAAAAGGGTAACAGGTCATTTAGAGTGTGCTTTTTTCCTAAGAATGCACCAAAATTAAACCATGATGAACCACATACAATTTATTTTGAGCCTTAGGAATCCCCTCCCATGTGCTGGCTGGCACCCAGACACTGATGAACACACACCACAAGTACGTCATTTCTTCCTGCGATGGGTGTAAACAGACTCTCAGACACAATCGCCACGCACACACGCACAGTCAGTCCATGAGGGTAACTGAGATCTGCTGACAGCTACTCAGAAGGGCCAGAAGACACCTGACTCAGGACAAGGCCTTTTAGATGAGTGTTCAAGGAAGACTGTGGGGCTGAAGGGAGCCGCCATCCCCCCCCACCCCCGTGTTCACAACTTTCTTAATGTCTGTGCACTTCACTGACTGCCCAGAAGCCCTGGACCTTGTCCCCAGCCATTTCAGGAAAGATATGCTACTTTGAAGCCCAGGCTGACAGGCTCTCTGTTCTTCCTACTTTAGTCCTTTCCAATATTAATCGAGTGCTTCCCATTTAGGAATCCCTTGCTGAATGCTTGTCAGTAAATGATGAAGACGATGCATGTCGGATTGCGCTTCATCCCAGGGCTAACCATGGGGAGAGGGAAACCCAGCTTTTGACTGTCTTTGCTTGGAGCAGCACCTCATCCCAGCCAGAGGCATTTAGAAGTATTCCGGGGGGAGGTCTAGTCCCCAGTGGGGTAGCCTCTGCTAAGTTACCCTTGTTCTATCAAACACAGTGGGGCACACGCAGAAACATGAAAAGCAGGAAGGGACAGAGCGGGGAGGACGGGTGGCCCTCATTTCAGCACAAGTCAACATCACCAATGAGAAGAAGCCCTCTTAATCCCACAGCAGGCTAAAGTGTCGCCCACAGTGTTTAGGTCTCGAAGAGAAAATGCCTAGAAGGAAAATGTGGCCCAAGAGGAGAGCACCCGTAAATACCTCTGTGCAGTCTGAATGAGAACGACCCCCCCCCCCCACGGACTCACATGTTTGAATACGTGGTCTCCACTGGTAGAGCTCTTTGGGGAGGACAAAGAGGTGTGGGCTCGTAGGGGGAGGTGTAAAACTGGGGGGCGGGCTTTGAGGTTTCAAATTCCTGCCATCCCCAGGGAGATCCCACCTCCCTCCCGTTTGTGGCTTGAGATATGCGCTCTCCGCTCTTCCTGTGGTCACATCTTTGATCTGACACCATGGACTCCAATGCTCTGAAACCACAAGCCCCAATAAAACACTCTCTCTCATAAGCTATTTGGTCATGCTGTTTTTAATCACAGCAATAGGAAAAGAATTACTAAGCTTCTTTATTGGAACTGAAGTAAGTGTAGGTGCTAACTGGCATTAAGCTTGCTCTGGTGAGCTGATGTGGAGGCTGCAGGGCAAGACCACAAGCCCCATAGCCTCTCTTGCCCACCAACTAGAACAAAGGTCACCATTCTGCTTCCCACGAATGCAAACTGTTAGACTCGATCTCACACTAGGCGGGATTGGTGGCTCAAACTTGACGATCTCAGCACTCAGGAGGCTGAGGCAAAATGACCCCCAACCCCAATTGAAACTAAAGAACTACTAGTTGACAAATTACTCCTGGAAAGTATTTTCCAAATAAAAGTACCGAAAATGGAATTGTTTTCACTATAATAAGCTATGAGCATTCCCATCACAGATTCCATCTTCCACCAGTTAAATCATACTATATACCCCATGACCAAAGCTAAACACTGTCCTGAAGGACCAGGACATCTGAAAGCGTCAGCATCCTAAACGCACTAGAATGGACAACACAGACATCGCTGACTGCCTAATGCTGGGGCCATCAGAAACCTAAAACAAATCAAGACTGGAATTTCCTGAACAGTGAAATAAGATTACTTGTACTCATGACAGAACCGGGCCAGCAGTTACTCTGCCTCCCCTTTAAAAGGGAAGGGTGGGAGTTTACTCAATGAGGAAATGAATATACACGATCACAAAGAGTGTACTTTAAACCACACAAGAGAAGACTTAGTTGAACATGTTTCCAGAGCATCTATACAGCATGTACACTAGAAATAAGTCGCATTTGGACTCGAGGAGAGTGTAGTAGGAGTTTAACACAGCCATGCCTTGTGAATACCTGGGCTGTAGTCTGAAACGGAGAACACCTGAACAGCATCATCACTGCTTCCTTTTCAACCAGTTTCAACCAACAATGCCAACCATACCTTGTCAAGGGGTGAACAGTATCCATCCAATTCAGAGATATTTAAATTGTTTGAATTGCTTCTATTTTCAGCAATGTCTGCGCCGATAAAGGACAGGTGAGAAATGTGATCCACTTCCTGTGGCTCCTGGACGCACAAAGCAAGAGCTAGAGGCTCAAGCATCAGTTAGTGGTAACACGAGGGCATTTCTCTTACTTCACAGAGGGGTTTGTACAAGTCTCACCAATAGAGGTGGGGGCAAAGAAAACAGCTCTCTGAGGCTCAGCGGCCATCAGCCCAGCCCACTCAGAGCCTCAGGCCAGAAGAGACTGTCTTCCACACAAGGTTATCCTCTCTACGCCTGCAGGCAGACAGGCAAACATATGACGGACCCTGTCCCAAGAGGGGAAGTGCACAGCTGTCGAGAATGACATCCAAGGCTGACCGGTCTCAATCATGCACTCACACAGCCAATGTTTTAAACTATAGAGGCCACTCGGACCACCGAAGAATGGAAGCCGGGCACACAGGTGATGCCAGCATCTAGGAACAGAGGCAGGAGGATCTCTGGGAGTTCAAGGTCAAGTTGGTCTACATAGTGAATTCCAGTCCTGTCTCAAAAAGGGGGTGAAGGGAATAAGAAGAATGATTCAGGCTACACACTGGTTGTGTGGAATAATATACAAACTTGGCAAAAAATTTAGCATTGCATTGCACTGTTTTAAACAATGTTTTAATAATTTAATTTTTATTTTATGTGCATTAGCGTGAAGGTGTCAGATCCCTTGGAATTTGTGTTACAGACAGTTGTGAGCTGCCATGTGGGTGCTGGGAATTGAACCCAGGTCCTTTGGAAGAGCAGACAGTGCTCTTAACCACTGAGGCATCAGGTACATATCTGTAATCCCAGCACTGGGGGAGGCAGAGGCAGGCGGATTTCTGTGAGTGCGAGGCCAGCCTGGTCTACAAAGTGAGTCCAGGACAGCCAAGGCTACACAGAGAAACCCTGTCTTGGAAAAAAAAATTTTTTTAAAGCACTTTTCTTTCTGAAGAAGGAGACAACCACAAGGGGCTAGATACTCTCTAAGACTCGCTCTATGCAGCACAAAAGGAAACAGCCGGTTCGGGAAGACATGTCGGCAGTTAAAAGTAATCATTTCTCTCCTAGGGGACAAAAGGTTGGTTCCCCGAACCCACATGAGGTGGTTTACGGATGCTCATCGACTCCAGTTCCAGGGGATCTGACACCCCCTGACTTTCACAGGCACTTTAGAGCTCTTGGTGCACAAAAACTCACACGTGCACACACACATACATGTGTCTTTAAGTCAACTCAACACAAGCTAAAGTCATCTGAAAGGAGGGCGCCTCAACTGGAAGATATGCCTCCATAAGATCAGGCTGTAGGCAAGCCGGTAGGACATCTTCCTAATTAGTGATGGATAAATGAGGGCCCAGCCCATTGTGGGTAATTCCATGGCTAGGCTGGCAGATTCCCTACGAACGCAAGCTGAGCAAGCCATGGGAAGAACACCAGTGAGCAGCGCCCTCCATGGCCTCTGCATCAGCTCCTGCCTCCAGGCTCCTGCCCTGTTTGAGTTCCTGTCCGGACTTCCTTTGATGACGTACTATGATATGAAAGAGTGAAACAAATTCTTTTCTTCCCAAGTTGCTTTTGGTCATGGTGTTTCCTCATAGCAATGGAAAACACAGCTAAGACAATAAATAAAAACAAGTAAGTTGGGCTGGAGAGATGGCTCAGTGATTAAGAATACTGCCTACTCTCCCAGAGGTTCTGAGTTCAATTCCCAGCAGCTACACGGTGGCTTCACGACTATCTCTGCTGGGATCTGATACCCCCTTCGGGTGTGCAGGTGCACAATGCAGACAGAGCGCTCTACTACATTAAACAAGCCTTTATTTAAAAATAGGGGAAAAAGTTCTATTTTAAAAAGGAAACAGCAAAAATAACTTCCCATGCCACACAACTTACATTATCGGGACCTTTTTTCTCTTTGAAATATGTGTGTTACAGGAATAAGCACACTGCAGATTGTGATAAGCTTACACAGGAGTTTGAAATCATGACTGTTAACTCTACACTATAATCGACTAAGTCAGCCTACATGCAAAGCTTCGAGGCTGGCAGGAGCGTGGTAAAAACAGAACCAATTACCTGGTACGCACATGGATGTACTTACACTACAAGTATGGCTCAGTGGCTGTATTTGCCTGGAATGCTGTAGGCTCTGGATTCCTTTGCCAAACATGGAAACTCGTGACACAAAAGACAACTCTAAATACTATCAAATTTCCTCAGAAATGGTAAGTACCATTAGAAGTGTTTGCAGTGTGTTTCCAATGTGTGATAAAAGCAGGGGCCAAAGATCCAAGGACCCCGTGGCTTCAGATTTTTCGTGGGAGGAGAGAAGTACATGTGTCTCATATCAAAGCGACCACTGTGTACTGCTGGAGAACGACATTCTCGTTTGGATAGTAAATGGCACATTTCTTAGAAAACCCATGATTTTAAAGAGTAAATCTATTTCCCTCTTGTAGGCCATGGCTAACCACAGTATGGCGTAATTCTGGAGAAATCAGACCTCACCCAGTTACAAAAATAGCAAAAAGGACTCTGCTGCTGGCAGAAAAGTAACAAACATCCTTATTGATAGTAGGAAAGTGGGTTTTTGTTTTCAATTAGGCATTTAAAAACATCAGCTCCTTCAGGTGAGACAGAGGGGAATGGCTGCTTTTAGGAAAGGTGAGCTGAGTGAAATCATTCTTCAGGAGGAGAAAGAGGTTAAAAGAAACAATAGCAGTGGCAACAAAATGAAACACTGAGGTTGAGAATAAAAATGTATCCTCTCCTGAGGCACTAAAAACCTGGGCTTCACTCTGTAATCTCCGAAATGGAGACAATGTATGCCTTGCTCATCCTACAGGTATACAAGCAGGCAACATGATTCCGTAGCCTACAGCTGGTACAACCATCGTTAGGTCAGAAGTCCAGTTTCCCTGTGAAAGGGACTAACTGTAAAAGCTATCGTACTGGCACTCTGGCCCTTCAGTGTAAGGCACAAAGGATGCAGGCATCTGCTTGTTGACACTTCCTGATTGACTTGAACACCATCACGGCTCCCGATGTTGCCTCCTCCTGACAGTCACCATCCTGAGAGTGTGGACTAGACTTACTGTCTCATGTCTAATAAAGGGAGCACATGCAAAACAGTAACAGGGTCATAGAAGGCAGCTGTAGACACGGCTCCCCTGTGTCACTGACTTGGGGGAAGCCTGCTGTCGCGATCCCAACATAACTAGAAAGCAGGTGATACTGTCAGGAGCCGAGCCTGAGCCTTCCGGTGACAGCAGCTCAAGCTGGCACCTGAAAAATCCCAGCTACATTCCTGACCCTTAGAAAATGAGGGAGATCGTAAAGTTTACTGTTTTAAAGCACTGAGGTGGAGTTAATTTGTCTGTGTTATTAATAGATTATCAATACAGACCCGACAGCATCTTGCTTCGAAAGCCTAACTGTTAAGGGCAGGTGGCTGGCTGCTCTTCTCCAGCTAACACTGCACTGCCCCTTG
Source organism: Psammomys obesus (assembly GCF_907164565.1). NCBI lineage: Eukaryota > Metazoa > Chordata > Mammalia > Rodentia > Muridae > Psammomys > Psammomys obesus. The sequence continues at coordinate 2,457,153 of NW_026596064.1, forward strand.
TCTGGATTGTCTCCAGGGCTCTGCTCAACCTCTGAGCTGAGCATACCGAATCCAAAATTCACAACTCTGAAATTTCCCAAACTGGAAGCTTTTGAAAGTTCCACATCACGAAGGTTTATTCCAAGTAAATAGCAAGTCGGCATCTTATTACTGGTCTACTGCTGTGAAGAGACACTGTGACCAAGGGAACTGATACAAGGAAGCATTTAACCGGGGGCACCTCGAGCATGGTGCCACGAATTACACCATGGTAAGAAGAGAGCTCGATTATTTGTTTTCAAGTCTTTTTTTTTTCTTTTTTCCCTCCTGTAACTCTCAAATTTTTAGTGTAAATTGAGCTTTTGCATAATCATGTGGGACTTTTGTGTGTGCCAGGTGTGGTGGAGCACACCTCTAATCCCAGCATTCAACCGGCAGAATAGATTGAGGAAGGGTAGCCTTGGGCCAGTGTAGCCAAACCTCCATAGTGAGATCCTGCCTCAAATACAATCAATCAAAAAACTGAGCTAAACCAGACTGGACTAAACTCAGTTGGAGTCAACAGTCTCTACTTCGGCCTTTCATGAGTATCACACTGAGAGCCAAAGAACAGAATCCAAACAGTCCTCAGATGCCTCAACTTAAACACACCGAAAGTACAATGCTAACTCGAACACTTTCAAACATACGTGAATGCACCACTTTTCATTAATATGTTTCTCTACTGCTATATTTTACTTTCAAAACCATCTGCCTTTTACAGGAGTAGTAGGTGCACACCTGTTATCCGAATACTTGAGAAATCAGGGGTAGGATGATTACAAATCCGAGGCCAGCAAGGGCTACAAAGTGAGAGCCTGTCTTAGGAAAAAAAAATAAATTAAATTAAAATCTTGTACGTCGCCTTATAGTAGACATTTAGCTCAGTATACCAAAGTCATATTTTCAGCAGTGTTTATCAGAGCTGGAGAGATGGCTCCGCAGCTATAGGAGTTGGGTTTCTGTTGCTGTCATAAACTACCATGACCAAAAGCAAGTTCCAGAAGAAAAGGCTCATCTTGGTTTGCAGTTGCAGAGGGATAAGAGTCCATCGTGGTGAGGGCACACGGAGGCACGTGGCAGGCAGTGCGGCGGGAACAGGACGCTAAGGGTTTTTCTCATCTCAAAGGCCGGCCCCAAGCAGCAAAGGCTTTTTATCCAGCAGCAAGGCTACAGGACCTAAACCTCTCCAAACACCACCAACTTGGAACCAAGTGTTCAAATGCCTAAGACGATGGAGGACATTCCTTCACACCACACTGTAAAGGCACTTGCCACCTGGCCTGGTGACCTCTTAGATCCCCAGGACCCAGGCAGGAGAAAGAGAAAATAGATTCTCCGTAGGTTGTCCTCTGACCTCCACTGCATGCCCACATACGACTCACAAATAAAATGTAAAACAAAATCTTAATGTATTTGCCGGATGTGTGAAAATCACAGTTTCCTAGGACATGACCTAAAGTATGGATCAGAAAAGGGAACCACGTTCCTCCAATTAATGGAAATAGAGGGCTGTGTTTTATCACATGACCCTGTACTATGTAAAACGTACACATAAACAAGATAATGCCATATAGTCAGTATAAGGACATCCCATGTGTACAAAGATTTGAGGTGGCTTTACAAAACTAAGTATTCAGGGAGTCCTACAGCCTGCAGGCCAGCCAGCATGGCCAATGGGCAAGCTTCAGGTTTAATGAAATGTCCTGCCTTAAAAAAAAAAAAAAAATCAACTGAGGAAAACACCTGATGTCAAGCTCCAGCTTCCCCGAGTACACACACAGGGTGTGGAGAGGAAGGGGACACAAACGCCTTCTCACTCATGGATAAAGCCAAGTCAAAGAACTGTTACGATAGCGGACAGTGGGCCGTGCGTGGTAGTACATACCAGCACTCAAGGAAGCAAAGGCAGGCAGATCTCCGTGTCAGTCTCAGGACAGTCAGGGCAACATAGAGACACTGTCTCAGAGAGAGAGAGAGAGAGAGAGAGAGTAGATAGTGTCTGCAGCAACACTTTGTGGGTACAGACACTCACACGACAGAGTGACAAGCGTCAACCCACGAGCCTTACTTAACCTCTACCTGTGTCTCTCTGGAGCCTCAATGTTTACAAACAGCCTCAAACTGTCGCCAGAATTTTAAAAAGCTTGGGAATTAGGCACTAGGGAGAGGCTCAACAGGTAAGAGCCCTGGCTTCTTGTCCAGAGGACCCCAGTTCAGGTTCCAGCACGCCCATGGTCACTCACAACCATCTGTGACTCCAGTGCCAGGGATCCAGAGCCCTATCCTGACCTCCCTGGGCACCAGGCACACCCATGTTACACACACAGATACAGGCAAAATATACGCCATATAAATAAACCTAATAGTGTTAAAGTTTGGGGTTCTGTGTCAAGAACTCTGCTTTAATTTTTCTCTTGGAAATTGCATTCGGAAACACTGGTCCTACGTTTCCCAGCAGCAACAGAGGGCTGGCGCTGTCTCCTCTGCACTCTCCAGAACACCCCTGCCACCACCAGTTTTCGTCATCTGCGGGTCCCTGAGAACGTGCCCCCCTAAGTATTTGGCAAACTCTCATCTTAATGCAGAAGATGAATGTAGATACATGCGGGAGGCCGTCGGGCCTGGGAGGTAGGAGGTGAGAGTAATGGGCAAAGACACAGCAAGCACAGCATCATGAGGATCACTGCAGCTGGGCATGGCCCATGGGTTCTGCAAAATACCCAGAAGCTAAATTCCAAGGTCCCACTGCTTTCCTAACGGTCCTTGGGCCCAGGGTAAAAAGTAACTAAAAGAATGGGATTTTTTTTAAATTATTTTTTCATTCAAGATTTTTGTCATTTTGTTGTTGTTGTTGTTGTTGTTGTTGTTGTTGTTGTTGTTGTTTGAGACAGGGTTTCTCTGTGTAGCCTTGGCTGTCCTGGACTCACTTTGTAGACCAGGCTGGCCTCAAACTCACAACAATCCACCTGACTCTGCCTCCCCTAGTGCTGGGATTAAAGATGTGTGCCACCACACCCAGCTTCATTCAAGGTTTTCATTTCATTATGAAAGTTAAATACAATACACAAGGCCTTTAGGAGAAACTAAAAATCTACATATTCCCAGAAGAGCCAGGCCTCCCTGGCTCTACAATCAGGGTAGCACAGAAGGCTGTGTAGCTCATGAACTCACAGCTGTGCTGGCCTGAACATGATCAGGCCAGTGAACACTGCAGACTGCCGTGGGCAAGAGGCTGGGGTAAGCTCCCACCCACCCGGCCGAGGAGCTGCCGGTGGCTGATGGCTGCTGGAGAAAGAGAAGCAGCAGTTTCCTTTAAGCATGTGGCCACCGGCTTGACCATGCCCCAAGAGCTGACCTAACCAATGAGTATATGGGAAGCACAAACTGTGTTTGGTAGATTGTCTTTAAATTATAAGCTTTTAAATTTATTTTTAGCATATGCACATTGGTGTTTTGCCCGCATGTATGTCTGTGGGTGTCAGATCTTGGACAGGAGTGAACGGCCATGTGGGTGCTGGGAACTGAACCCGGATTCTCTGGAAGAGCAGTCGGTGCTCTCAACCACTGAGCCGTTTCTCCATCCCTTAATTATAATTAAAAAAGAAAAGAAGAAGAAGTGAGGACAAGGAGAGGGAGAAGGATCTGAGAAGAGTTTGAGAGGAGTGGGGTATGTGTGTACAAGACCCTCATGGAAAGAGTTAACAATAAAGAGAACTAACAAATATTTTTAAAATTCTTACTTGACCCATAATTAGTCTCTCGGGTAAGTAAATATTATTGGTACATGTAAAATAAATGATAAAAAAAAGAATCTGTAAGAAAGGAAAAATCATTTTGCACAGTATGACCACTTATAATTATCTTGCCACCGCTGTGATTTAAGGACTATTTTTTACTTTATTCAGAACATTTTCAATCATCAATAATGCAGTCATGGGCCAGGGACACAGTCCAGCAGGCAGAGACGCTTGCCTGGGTTCAATGCTGTAACCCACCCAACGTGGAGCGGATGGCTTTGCAAGGTCATCCTCTGACCTGCACACATGTGGAAATGTGCCTCCCCAGTAACAAAGTAAAATTTAAAATAACAAACGTAACTGGGATTTCTCTTTCGCTCTCTCTTTGTAGTACTTATTCAATTTTTAAATTTATTTTTATTGTGTGTACAAAGCTCGTGAGTGTGAGAGGGCCACAGCATACATGTGGAGGTCAGAGGACAGCTTGCGGGACTCGACTCTCAGAGGCTGAATTCAGATTGCCAGATTTGATTGACAAGTGCTTTTACTGGCTGAGCCATCTTGCTGGCCCTTTCATAAAGAACGCTTTTATTAACATGTATTAGTTACACATAAAAAGTGGGATTTCATTATGACATTTTTATTTTATCACGTACACGTATGTAATGTATTTTGTTTATATTCACCCCCAACTGTCCTCCTCATACCCCCATGAATCCCCTCTGCTTCCCAATCAACCTTTTTATTTTTAGCTTTTTTAGAGTAATACCCTTTTCCTGAATAAAATCCCCCCTTTTTTTCTGAATGAAATCCATCTGGTATGGAAGGAGTGTGATGGCTCCCATCCCCTCTGACTTCCTGGCTATCAATTCTAACCAGTTTAAGATGTTTTGAAGATTATGTTACTCCTGTGCAGAGAGAACCCCAAATACACAACTGATAAAAGAGAGCTGTTCCACTTTAGAAGGGAGTATGAGGGCCTAAAGCAAAAGCTTGTTCCTCACAAATGTGTGGGTCCCACGTCACTACACTCAGGGTTGACTCTATGGATCTGGAAAGTTCCTAAAGGAAACTGTTCGTTGATTACAGGGAAATTCGTAGATTTAGGAGCCTGCCATGCAACTGACAAAGCAGACACTGTTTTTAAAGTGAAAGTGATGGAGGACAGAGATAGAAGGCCACCACACGTGAGGGGAGGTGCAGAAGGGACCGGAAGAGAATGCTGGATGTTCTGTAAGCCAATCAAAGCCCAGCTCAAGATCCATGCCACCTCACACACTGGCTGGCTTTTTTTAAATACCACACCCCTTTGTAAACCAAATTCTAGAGGACTAAGTATCTAAAGCAGCCATGAGCACAGCTGCAAGAATCAAGAGTCTCAAGAGCACACATCTACTCTTCCTCTCCATAAACTCAGCTCTCCTCACTCACAGGCTCTGTGGAACACCCTGTTAAAAAAAAACCTCGGCCATGGGAAGTCAAAATAAGAGTTTGGCCTTGAAATCTGTAAGGTAAGTATAACACTGTTGTCATAATCATCACAGGTAAACTACTAAAGCCACAATCTGCTGGGCTGTGGTGGAGCAAACCTTTAATCCCAGTGCTGGGAGGCAGAAGCAGGGGGATCTCTAAGTTTGGTCACAGCTGGTCTACAGAGCGAGTTCCAGGACAGAGCAAGGGCTACACAGAGAAACCCTGTCTCGAAAGAAAGAAAGAAAGAAAGAAAGAAAGAAAGAAAGAAAGAAAGAAAGAAAGAAAGAAAGAGAAGAGAGAGAGAGAAAGAAAAGAAAAAGAACTAAAGCCACAAGTCAATTTTGGTATCTAAATATTGTTGAAAAGAATTATTGAAATTGATAGGTATATCAGACCATCAATATGAAAATCAGTGACCAGAAGAACTAACTTTTCCTAGGCAAAACTCTGAAATTGCAGAAAGAATTATATGAGAAGCAACCACCTGTTCCCAGGCCTCTGTAACTCTGAAAACAAAATGCCCTTTTCAGTCTTATTTCACATAATTGAGCAATCAGCACTTCTGTCATCTTTGTTGATGAATCAACAAAATGTGTGAAAATTTTTAAAAAGCAACTAAAATTTAAAAATGTAAAGCCATTAGATTTGTTTTTTAATTCCCTAAAAGGAGAAATAGGTCCTATATTTCTAAAGTTTCTTGATTTCCTCATATTTAGGTGTTCCAGCAGGCAGACCGTGCCAACGTCCTGGCTTGAAGACCTCGCTGTCAATTTAAGAGAGAGAGAGAGAGAGAGAGAGAGAGAGAGAGAAAGAGAAAGGCTACTGGACCCAGATGTCAGATGAGACGCATGATCACAGATTTCTTTTCCAACCTCCAATATTAAAAAGGAAATCAGATGTTTTCCCTCTGCAAAGGATGACTACAATTGCACTTAGTGAGGGGAAACCCTTCAGCATCCAGAAGCTCTTTCCCAATCTTTCAACCACTTACAAAAAAATCTGTCGTGTGTGACCCCCACACCCACTGAAGCTGGTGTGTCAGCTGTACACTCCAGGAAGCATGTGCCCCCGAGATCATGCATTCCAACACACTGAGCAAGCACACACGTGCCTCTTGAGCTGCCCCAGACCTGAGACAATGAGGGGCTCTGGGGTTAGAGTGTACAGCAGGCCTGCAACCCAGTGTTCCCAGTATCCCCACAAATACAGGCAGAGGCAGAGGAAGTGGTCAGTGCGAGGACTTTAAAGAAAGAAACCTTTTGTGAGCCGGTTAGTCGCACTAGGAGTTTTCAATTGTCAGAGGAAAGAGAGGTTACAGAGCGGCTCAGCCCTGGCTGCTCTGGAGGCAACAACTCTTCCTGTGCTCTGGAATTCCAGAGAACACACTGCAGCCACACAGGCTTCAGCAACCTCTGTTTCTGTGTTATCTTCTCTTCTCCTGCTAAATGCTCTTTCGGTGTTAATCTTTCCTCATATACATCTGAGAAGTAACGAGATGCACAGCAATGCACTTCAAAACTACATACATACAACAAGGAAGAAAAGCATCTTTTTTTTTTTTTTCAAAGTAGGGTTGTCAGACATCAGAGATGAGGAAGAACTAAAGGTTCCGAGCAAGACAGATGCCCACACGACAGCATTTCCAAGCATCTCATTCAACGGCTGCACACAGGAGGGCCATTCAGTTTTTTGTTTGTTTGTTTGTTTGTTTTTGTTTCATTTCTCAAAAAAAAAAAAAGGTTTTTTTAAAAAAAGATATTATTTAGAATGTATCGATATTACTTAAAATGTATCTTCTGAGCCAGCCCTGGTGCCACACCCCTTGAATCCCAGCACTCAGGAGGCAGACAGCTGGCTCTCTGTGAGTTTGAGGTCAGACTGGTCTTTAAAGCTGGTCCAGGGGTGCCAGGACTACACAGAAAAACCCTGTCTTGAAAAACAAACAAACAAAAGTACCTTTTGACCTTTAACCTAGCGTCATGATCTTTACTGAGAAAAGGCATTATCCTTTACAATTTAACACATTTAATGATACTATCTTGTGGTTCAAATTCACCACCTTCACTGCTGGAGCAAAGGAAGGGCCCAGTCCTGCCAACCCAAAGCTGCAGGATCTCCATGACACAGGGCGACAACAGGATAGCCTAGAGGAGTCCCAGTGAGGAGCCAATATTGATGGTGTCACAGAAGCCAGAGACTGAGAACCAGACCTTTGTAAACGAACACTTCCAAGTGAAGATGCATGGACAGAAGGGTATACTGTAGGACACACTGCGACATATCACAGCTTCCACAATGAGGTGTTTTCTATGCTTTGCTTTGACTTATTTTTGGTTTGTTTGTGTTTTTTTTTTGTTTTGTTTTGTTTTTTTTATTTTGGAAGGGAGACTGCTAGGGCAGAAGGCAGGGAAGGCGGAGATGAGTGGGACTGGAGTGCATGATGTGAAACAAAGAATCAATAAAAAGTTAATTAAAAAAAAAAGTACCACCTTCCTCTCACGTTACTAAAGAAAAGTCAGCCACAAATACAGAAGATGTTTCAAGTACCAAGTTTAAAGACATACACACACAGATCCAAATTTAAACGCCCAGACACACAGATCCTCAGCCCCTATGCCTTCATGTCAGAAAGGCTTAAGGTTTTTTTATTTCTTTCCTTCTTTTCATTTTTTGAGAGATAGAGTTTTTCTGTGTAACCCTAGCAATTCTGGAACTCACTGTATAGACCAGGCTGGCCTCAAAACCAAAAGATCTACCTGCCTCTGCCCCCTGAGTGCTAGGATTAAAGGAGTGTTCTAAGGCCAGTAGGGTGACCTGCTTTAAAAAGTACAATTAGACTTCTGTATTTCCCCTTCCCAAACTATGAACCTTCTTAAAAATACAGATAAATGAACCATTGATGTAAAAAGTATTACTTTTGTACCTAAAGAATGGAATACATGTATTATGGACATGTGTGTCTTTGTACCTTTCAATCGTTTTGTTTTTTTAAGTACCTCTTTCCATTTATATAATTACAAATTTCTCTACTCTGGGACTACTTTAAAAAATTCCCCTAAATCATGACCAACACTTCCACCTGCTTTTTATCTTTTGTATGTGTGGTCGCTGAGAGAGCTCTCACGTAGCCTAGGCATTTATCTAAATCTCTACATAGCCCTGTCCTCCTGACCCTCCTGCCTCTACCTCCCAGGTGATGGGATTCCAAGCGCCATCCTTGGATGAATGGTTTTCAGGTACCTGACACCACGAACGGGCCCTTTCTGCTCTCTGCCTGTCCACTGTGGACAGGTACTTTATCTCTCATTCAGGAGTAGCATACAAAGTTATTTCCCACAATTCACTGACTTGTCACTCACGCACCGTTCCTCTAGTCAAGCTAGACACGCAGCAACACAGCAAAGCAGCAAAGAGCTGCGGCTTTTCTGAAGCAAGCGGGTGGACGGAGCTGTCTGGAGTCTGAAGCTTCACAGCCCAGTCTCCTCCAGGCTGGTGGGCTGGGGGGTGGGGGAGGGTAGAAGGCCTGGAAGGCTAAGCCCAGCACCAAGCATATAGCAGCTACCACTCACTAATTATTACTCTTCCTCTCCCCCTTCTTCTGAGTCACATCTGCATAGAAACTGCCACATCCGCCCTGAGCTGTACAACTCGAAGACAAGCATGGAGAGTTGGAAATAACCCTTCACCTACTTTTTTTCTTGATAACTCCTCCCTCCCTCCCACCACCACTACCACCATGAGAGTCCACAAAAGTTAAAGGAAACAAGATGATGAATTCTGGAAAACATGACAGCCCTTCATACATGATTATTTACTGGGCGAGTACGTCATCAAGAACTCGACTCCACTGGTGACCTCGGCTCACACTCACAGCAGAGGTAAAAGACCTTAATCTGTGCAGAAGACGAAGCAGAAAGAAAAACAAAACAACAACAACAACAAAGACCAGCTCTAGGAAAAGACTGGCAGCTACTACCAGGGAAACACGTCCAAACACAGCGCTGCCTCCTGCATGGGGCTGAGCGTCGAGGAGCCCACCACGGGAATCCTTCAACTTTACCGAAAGGGACCCGCTCTTGACCAAAGCTAACGTCAGTGACTAATTTGTGTGCCTCAAAGGTTGAGAGAACTGTCCTATTTTTTTTTTTTTTATGGCTTACTGGGACAGGGTCTCTCTGTGTCGCCCTAGGTGTGCTATGTAGACCAGGCTGGCCTCGAACTCAGAGATCCTCCTGTCTCTGCCTGGGATTACAGGCGAGTTCCACAGTCCCCAGTGATGAGTGTCCTTCTTAATACAAAGAATGCAACAGTATAAACAACAGCCAAATAAACAAGCAAATAAAAATACCAAACACCTCCCTAGATAAATCCAATGCATGTTGTCCATGGCAAGCTCAGAGGAAACAGGGATTACTACTGCTTTTAAAAAACTATGCTTGTCCACGCCTTTAATCCCAGCAAAATCCCTTGAACTCTCTGTGAGTTCAAGGCCAGCCTGGTGCAAAAGCAAGTTCCAGGACAACAAGGGATACACAAAGAAACCCTGTCTCAAAAAACAAAAACAAAACAAAAAAATTAAAATCATGTGCTTACTTCCAATTATTAATTTTTTCCTATAAAAGTGTAATGAAGAACAGAACATTCAGACCAGGGGAAGAACAAGGTAGTTGCAAAAGGACACTTGGCAAGCGATTTCTTGTCACTTCTGAATGGGATCTGGGCTTCCAACACTTCCAGCTGATTAATTTAAAATTACATGTTAAGTGAATCACACTGGGGTAGGAATCGGTGTCGGATCTCTTGCCTGGTTTCTTCCCTGCTACTGAATTTATTTACCTGCCTTAAACAAATTACTCTGTTTCGCTAAGACTGTTTCCTCGAGTGGGAAAAGAACTAGTCCTTTCTTCCTCTTTTCCAAATCTTGCTTAGAAAAAGTACATTTTCTGTCAAAGAGGCCATAATAGCTTTATCACTGTATGAACTGAAGATGCAGGAGCTACATCTTGGCACACGCTGCGTTCTTAACAGTACCAGAGCATAAAACCTTTAGGGATTTTAAAGTTCAAGCTCTCCCCAAAGGCAAGTTCACACTTCCATATGTATTAAGTAAATACATAACAAAAGAAAAACTGCAAACAGCCCTCTTGTTGCAAAGGTTCCGTACAAGTCTTTCTGTTTGCTAGGTAAAACACTGCTCATGCAGTGGGGAGTTGTGACAATATTTATAGTGTGCATCCAAAACCTTCTGCTTCGTATACTGAACTTCTTAAAATGTGTACTTTAACAGAATTAGGAAAATCGTAAGTGTTCACACTTTAGGAAATAAAAGCATAAGAGACATAAATAATTGGAAGATCCAAAAAATGAGCAAGCAATGGTCTCAAGAATGCAAAATTATTCCTGAGGCGCGCGCGGGGGGGGGGGGGGCGGTGTCTCACCGCTTCAGGAGTTGATATCTAACCGTGAGATGACAGCCAGAAGGATGGTGTTGGACATGATGGTCTTTAACACCGAAGCCCTCCCTTCTGCTCTGCCTATCTCCAACGCCAACATTCAACTCTGAACTTCATTAAAGACACATTATTGTATTTTTTTTTCCTCCTCTTTGGCAGTGAAAGCAACAGAACCTAAGTTTTTCTGCACTAGAAAATAATTTCTTTCCCTTGTTTTATGAAGTAACCAGTCTAAAATCCATAATCAAAACAGGAAAAGTAAGACCTTAAAAATAATTCTGAGCACTCTGCAATTTGCTGCCCAAAATAGAACCCATACCATCCATGCCACCGAATGAAAATTATAAGTTTGTAAAGCATCAAGTCAAATTATAAAGCAAAAAGTTTAAAATGTTCTAATGGCAATAAATGAGAGGGAGGAAAAGAGTTCTCTATACTGGGAGATACTGGTTTGTTTTCTTTTATGTGTTCATCATCATTGTTTGAATATATCCCAAACTAATTTGTACTTCCTGCTGGGTGCAAAATAATAAAACTTGACTAATCAGTTATTTAGGCATGCCTTCTTAAACAGAACTCTCCTGTCCCTCGAACTAGGCAGTCAGTCATAGTTTTGAGACATTATGCTTTTGACTAGAAGTTTCAAAGCACATATTTTTTTTGAAGTTAGTTTAGCCAATGCCCACCAGTCTCTTAAAAAAAAAAATGAAAATATACTCAAGGTTTAAAATGAAATCTTTAAAATTATACTTTGAAATGTATAACTTTAAGCAGTTTCCAATTCTAATAAAAACTGACCCACAACTGAGCATGCAAAAAATGACAAAACACCCTCCCAAATACAGCATTTCTAAGTGAAAATGCTTATAATACATGTTATAAGCTGGACATGGCATTCAGGAGGCTGAGGCAAAGAGGTTCAGGGGTTCAGGAGCAGCTGAGGGGCGCAGGGAGACTCTGTGTATTAAAAAGAAAATAAAAATTAAGAAAAAGGGGGGAACTGAGTTTGAGAGAACTCTTAAGAGAGTTTTTACACTGGACAGTCGTCCACCGATGTGCTCGTTGCCAAAGCTGCTGCAGGTGTCTGTGCCTTGACTGCCAGAAGAGAGGGCACCTGCCAGTGCCTTCACCTGTAAGCTGGGCGCCACTCAGGGCAGGGGCCATTAGATGGGACTGTTTTTGTGAGTTTCAATCATCTACTGATTTTCATTAGCTTTGTCTGGGTACCTCAGGGTAATGGTTGCTCAATTAAAAAAATCTCCTCTTTGCCTTGCTACTTGATCTGGTTAAACTATTGCTTCCTCTCTCTCTCTCTCTCTCTCTCTCTCTCTCTCACACACACACACCCCTCACTGAATCAGTTCAGTAACAACTGACCAGTTGTTCACCTACTCTTGAGTTTGTCTACGTTAGTAGACATGGAATAGTAATCCAGTTGTAGACAGTAGGTATTTAGAAAATATCAAACATTTATAAATAGTTCTGGGAGGGATCTATTTTTACTGCTTTTCTGTCTTATAACAAATGTGCCCTGGTCTCTATTCTTCTACACACAATTCACCATCATTAACATTTCTCTTCAACCCACTAAAAAGTCAGAGCAACCTGCACACAAGCATGTGCGCACGCGCACGCGCGCACACACACACACACTCACATACACTCACACGCACGCACACTCACACACGCACACACACACACACACACACAAATACTTTACTTAAAATAGTGAAGTAATTTTCACAAGTAGTTAGTTTTGAATCTTCTAGTCTCTTTTAAATGTATTTTGAAGGGTAAAATCACTTCTAAAAGATATACTTCAGACCATTATATATAAAAGTCTTTTCTAATTTCACCTCATCTATCAAAAAACAACCCCAGCTAAACATAAGGAGACACACAACCCCTAAAGGGTCTCTTACTGGTCTTCTCATTACCTTATAATTGCAAATAAACATTGTTAATTTTTGAAAAGCACAATGTAGCAAATAGACTATGTATCAATTCTCTTTTAGAATTAAGGTTTATTTAAATACTTCTGTAAATTGCTACCTTACAATTTAAAATTGATACTATTTGGTGAATTAAAAAAAAACAAGCAAAACAAAATATATTCTATTTGTAACCCTCATTCGTTTTTAATGCTTAATAATATGTGAATAGTTAAATGCTGGCCTCATAAACATTTGAAGACTACATTGTTATCTAAATACCAAATAATATTTTTCTTTACCATTTCTGTTCTAACCCTAATACTTATTTCTTAGAGATCAGGAAAATGTGTGTTCTCTAGAACATAAAAAAAAAAAAAAAAAAAATTACCTTTTTAAAAATGGGCTACTGCAACTTCAGAGCTAAATCAAAGTGACTTTACAGTTTTATTTCATATGTGACATGTATTAATCTAGCCACATATGTAATTAAGTCTAGCCATTAATTTCTAATTCAACAAATTCTTAAAATGCAACAAAGTCTTAAAATACTATATAAGATTTAAAACTAATAAAGTCTTTTTGTTTCTAGAAAATCAAAAACTAATGCAGAAAAAGCCTTTGTTACAGGGAAGGCTTGAAGTTGGGTGGGTTTTCGGGGGGTTGGTATTTAATTCAGCTATACACAATGTAGTACATACAAGCAAAGTACAATTGGGATACTGTTTTCTTTAGCATTCCTATAGGAGCCCAAATTCATTTGCATTGGAGAGAAGACAATTACTGATTTTTAACTCATGAAAGACAGATTCATAGCTTTCCCTACACCACCTCAGAGACCCTGACTGTCCCCCTGGAAAGCAATCATCATTCAGCCACTTCCTACAAGTGGGTAGATGCTTTTTTTTTTTTTTAAGTTCTGTTTCTCACAGAATCATTCAACTTTTGAGACAAAAGCACATTCAAGTTAATATGTCTTAGAAGAAAACAATTTATACAATATGTGTACCTGTGTGCATACATATCTTTTTGGAAGTGAACTTTCAGCAGTACCCAAAGTAACATTTCTATCAAGGAAGTTTCCATAAGTTTTAACAGCACTTTTAAAAGTATCATTTTTTTTTCTCTTTACTAAATCTTTGACCCACTGGTACTATATGAATATAGGAAAAAACAAAAAACAAAGATTTTTCACTCAGCAGACGGAAACCAAACAGAATGTAAGAGAAATAGATGATGTACATAGCTTGCTGTAAATTAATTTGTATTTAAGAAGGATGGAATATATGTAGCAAAAAGAAAAAGAAAAACAGCAGTGTCTAGTCTGTCTACTATGTAACCATGGGTATAAAATGATGCTATGTGATTTAACAGAAGACTCAGTAAGCAAACAGCATTCCAGTAATTCCACAAATAAAGATTAAAACATCTTACAAACTATCATTAACTTAAAAAAAAAAAAACCCTATTTGGGATATAGCTATTAAAACAGCTCCCTGAGAAATCAATGAACCAAGCACAATATTAAAAAATTAGCACTCAATTGTTGAATCATTTTGCAAGGAAGAGAAAAGAACTTGTTTTCCTCCAACTCTAAATAACTCAAACACCACATATAGAACTGACCCAATGTTCACAAATTTACTTCCAACTTGTCAATTTGCATTGAAACATAACAGAAGAACAATAAAACAATCACTGCATAACATGAAGGCTCTGGTTTAAATGTTATAGTACCCTGTCTTTTTGTCTTGTTTTGTTAAGCCACCAGCGCGGTTGTGCACATAATTCTGTAGCATTTACTGATGCCTTGGTCCCAAAGGGTTGAGCTCAGCTAACCAATTCCAACCAGTTTAGCCTTCTGCTTGGAGGTAACTTTTGCATTTGAAACTACTAAAGGAAAAACAAAAGGGGGAGAGAGGAGGGGCATGCTGGTGCCATTCTCTGCAGCTGGCTGCCTCTGCAGCTGGCTGCCCATGCATCTGATGTATGTTCACTGTCTTCAGGTGCAGCCAATCACGGAGTGCTCTCGGCTTCCTCCTGGTTATTTCATACCACCAACACGTTCAAAGGAATCCCTACACTGTTTAACTTATACTAAAACTTGTGACCTGGCTACTTTTGAACTCATATAAGCAGAATAAAAATCACTAAAGTGACACTTCGGTCAGAAAGCCTCTAAATTTTAAAAGAAAAAAACAAAACAAAACAAAACACTAAAGTGATGTTTTTGTTTTGTTTTAGGTGATTGTAATGACTTAATAAACTAGTATTTCACTTATTTTGAAAAGTAAATAATATACACTGCATTGTGGAATAATGGGATAGCAAATAACCTCGGTTTTAAAAAATCTGACTTTGGATAACTTTAATCTCCAGAATGATTCACAAGAGCTAGACAGCCAACAGAATGAGATATTTATAAATGCATGGTGCATTAAACATTCTCAGTGGTTCTAATATTATTCATCAAATCTTCAACTGTTGAGAGATGAATAGTTTAAACTTTACAGTAAGTACTTAGAAACAAGTAAAAAAAATAATGGTATTGAAGGAAACCATATAAGCTTAAGATACTTAAGATACTACAGAGAGCCTGTTTTACATTTTCAGGATGAGGATCCGTTCAATATAACAGCCCAAACTGCAAATCATAATTCTTAACTTTTCAAAAACAAAAGTATTACACAGTTTTTTAATGTGGCACAATCATGTCCAAACAGATTCTGTTACATTAAAATGTATGTGGAAACATGCACACAATGTTTTAAAAACTCTGCAACACATCCAAGTATTTATAAAATTAATCTGCTTTAAAATGTCCTTGATCCTGACAAGAGTTTGAGCATCTACCTCAGACTTTAAGGTGGAAAAATCAGACTTAGCCTCCCCGGTTCAGATACTTAATAACGAATGGCAAAGAAACATTAGTTAATAGGATAAAAACTAAGTTAGGACACGTGGGGTGGGGGAGCAAGAATAAAGGTCCCCAATTTAAAGTCCACAATGAACTTTAAACAATCATTCTTTCATAGCAAATCACTGGGGAAACCCAACCCCCACAAAGCGTGTTACTCCTTCATTAACAATAGCTAACTATCGACTTAACCGCGACATTGTTTATTCCCCAACGTTTCTCTAAAGCAACAATAACAACAAAGTGCTGCGAGCCAAGCCCAGCGCCTCAGTTATTACAGTCTGGCTTCTCCCTGCATCCAATACAAACATGCTACTTCTTTAGAATACTATGCAGAAAAAAAAAAAACCAAAAAACCCTACTTATTTACTGAACGATTTTATAATTCATCCCTAAACTATGCAAAAAAAAAAGAGTAATTAATCGCATGGTTTAGTTAAGCAATTCAGCTGACACAGTAAATATTTACTCTTAACATCTCACAGGAAGTTTGCTATTGTACTGGGAGGTGGTGGGGAGTGAAAGGCAATTTATGATAAACAACTTAATCGGTCACAGCCAACTGAATCCACCTAGTGTTCTCCATCCCGACCCCTAATTAGGCATCAGTTTGCAAGCACAAAAAACACCTTATATAATGAAAGTAAAATAACTAAAACAAACAAAAAAAAAACCACAATAACTTTCTAAGCTATATACCTCCACTAACGAAACCAACAAAAGCCCCTTTATAAGCCATATAGACGTGTGTTTTTTTTAATTAAACTGACCATATACATTTATATTTTTTTATTTATTTGGTTATACGTATGAAAGCCCAATAGCGAGGGGGGAGGGGGAGAGAAAAAAAAAGAAACTAGGCAAAATATATTTACCTTAGCTTTTTAGAGACTGAGTAATCAACTTCCATGATTTTCCCATGCAATTCCACTTTACCTTTAAAACAGAAATTTAAAGCACTCAGAACCTCCCCGAGTCAGAGGCGCGAGGGTCTAGGAGGAGCACGCACGCCGCTCCACGCTCGGGCTCCGCCTTCTGGAGCCTTCAAGGGGTCCTCCACCCGGCCGCAGCTGGGCGAACTTAGCGCCAAGAGTGATGAAAAGTGGGCGCCACGGGTGGCGGGGCGAGGTGGGGAGGGGCGCGAGCCCGGCTTCCCGACCCCAGGTAGAGCCGTGGGTGGCATTACCGGAAAAACACATTTTCTAAAGAGCGGCGCCAATTTGAAAAGATGAGCTCATTTGAAACTCAAGCCGCGGGGCTGGCGCGCCTCGGTCTCTCGGCCGCCCCCCCACCGGCACCCCCAGCCCGTCCCCCCCGGGGACCCCCGAGGCTCCCGGGCGCTCGCCCCCCACCCCACCCTCCCCGCCGGCGGTCCCGGGGAGCCGCGCAGGAGCACCCCCGGGCTCCGAGGCTGCCCGCTCCAGGGCGGACACCCCCCCCTCCCCCAGGGCTCGCCCGCCCTCCCCGCCGCTACAGGTCCCCGAGGTAGGGGTCCCCACCGCGGGGTCGGGGGGTCGCGGGCCCCGGGGAGCGGGGCCCGCGGCGCGCGAGCTGGGGACGCGCGCGCGGGCCAGGGTGTCGCGCTCCGGCTCCCGTCCGGGCTCCGGCGCGCTCGCGGGGCCCCCCGGTCGCCTCTTTCCCGGTTCTCAGCCCGGGCCCCCACCGAGTTGAGACAGGGCACCTCGTAAAAAGGTGCTTCTGGCCGAGCAGGAGGCGGGGAGACGGAAGGCGAGAAGCCCCCAGCCCCGAGTTCTTCTTAATAAAATCGGACAAAAAAATCAGGGAAAAATAGGAGCGCTTCCGAGAGCAGCGAGAGAGAGAGAGAGGGAACTGAGCTTCGGCAAAGCGACCGAGGGAGATGTGCGGTCCCGCGGGGGGGGGGGGGGCCCTGGCCCCGCGAAGGCTTCAGGAGGGGGAGTCGAGGAGCTGCCGAAAGTGGGGGGCCGGGACAGAACGGGGTCTCGGGAGGCGTGCGGCTTGGGAGACGAGGGAGAACGAGAGAGGTCTCTGGCACGAGGCGCAGGGAGAAGGAAGGGCTGGTCAGGGGGAGAGGGGATGCTGGATTTGGGGGGGTCCCCCAGCCAGGAGGGGGGAATCACCAGAAGAGTCAAGGAGAAGAAAAACGGGGGGGTCCGTGTGGAGGTGGGGGCGGGGGAGCTCCGGGAAGCCGGGGCGCTCCCGGGGAGCTGGCCAGGCTGGGGACCCTCGGAGGGGCTCGGGGGTCGGCCCGGGGGTCTGGGGTTGGGCCCCGCGGTGGGGGCAGGGCAGGGCGAGCCGGCCACCCCGGAGCCTGCCCGGCCGCGGGAGTTCGCGGGAGGCCGGTGCGTGGAAGTGAGCGCGCGGGCTGGGGAGCCGCGGCGGGCGCGGCCCGCGGGGCTCGGCCCTCCCGGCCGCCTGCGTCCCAAGCCGGCGCGGCGAGGCGCGGCGCGGGTGCTCACCCGAGAGGGTCTCGATGGCGCGGATGGCCCAGTTCTGGTCGGGGTAGTCCACGAAGGCGTAGCCGGACTTGAGGAGGACCTGTCCCGCCAGGGGCAGCTTCCTGTCCCCGAAGAGCCTCCGGAGGTCGTCGGCGGTGACGGCCGGGCTCAGGTTGCCGATGTACAGCTTGTTCATCCTCCGCGTCTTCCCGAGAGCCCGCGGCTCCCCCGGCCCGGCACCCGGCGCTCCCGCCGCCTCCGCCGCCCTCCTCTCTCCTCCTGCGCCCGCCCCCGCCCCCACCCTCGCCCTCAGCCTGGCTCCCCCCACCGCGGCCGGCCCGGCCCGCCCGGGGGCAGAGGCGGAGGCGGGGACTCGGCTCGGCTGCCTCCTCGGGGCAGAGTCCGGAGCGGCCGGCCGGGCGCGCGGACAAAGCGCTCGCTCTGCCCGCGGGGGCCCGGGCGGTGGCGGCGGCCGACGCTCCCCGCGCGCCTGGGACTCGGACCGGCGTGTGCACCGCCGAGAGGGCGCGCCCTGCCCGTCCCGCGCCCGCCGCGCGCTCCGAAGGCTCGGCGCTCCCGGCGGGCGGAAGCGGGCGGCGGGACCCGGAGCGGCCGAGCGGGGCGGCGCGCGCGCGCGCAAGGTGGACCCGGCCCGGGCTCGTCGCGGGGACCCCGGTGAGGTGCACCCCGGAGGGGGGGGCGAGGGGGCGCACGCCGCGGCCGACAACTCTCCCGGCGCGCCCCGAGCCGTGCTCGGCTCTGCGGACTCGCCGCCAGCCGGGCTCTCGGAGGAGGGGGGCGCCGGCGCGTGCGGTCACCGTCCCGGGCCCCTCCCCTAGACCGGAGATCCGAGCAAAGTTGCCCGGGCGCCGGGCCTCGGTTTCCCCGCTTGGGGGGGGGGGCGGGGAAGGGGAGCCAGACCCGAGCCCGGAGGTGGCCGGGGGCGCTGGGGGAGTCGACACCAGGCTGAGCGGCCGGTTTCAGTCCCGGCTGGGTAGGAGGGGAGACTTGTCCTTCGACTTGCAAGGACGACGGGAGAGAGAAATGGGTCCTAGACCCTCTCCCAGGAAGGAGGCGGACGGGTTGCTGGGTGGCGAGCTAAGTCACGTGGCCCCGTGGGAACTCGTGGAGATGAAGGGCTACAGACCAGGAAATTGCAGGGATCCTGAGGTGAGGTGACTCTGGACTTGTCTGAGTGGCGACCTGGAAAGTGTTGGTTTTGGAGGGTGTTCGTGGTGGGAGGCGTGCCTGGGCGGAGATGTCGCCAAGGGCCATAGGGTAGAAGGCCTGTCTACTCCACACGCCCGGTACGTCCCAAAGTGTGGCAACGTCTCTGAGCCTAACTCTTACCCATAAAGAAAACAAAGCAACCACCCCTTGTGAGAGTGGCAAGAAATGTATGACACACTGCAGGTTTACTTCCGTTTCTTTGCCCAGAAAACCTAGAAGCCTAAACCTTTTTTTGGGGGGGAGGGGGGCGGGGGTGCTGCCCTTAGTTACTTGTCTTGAGAAGGAAATAACGACGTCTTTAGTTATGTTGGATCTAAGCGGGCCCCATAACGTTTGGCACGTTCTCCTCTGGATATTTACTGACATTTCAATTCCAGCTTTCGTCAAACAGTCACACATTTTCCTCTCTGGATCTTACTGCTCCTGGAACCGGGAGCAGGGCTGACAGATAAACCGACGAGAGATGCTTCCCAGCTAAAATGTGGAAGGAAACCACAAACAAAAACAACTTGGGTGTGCACGAATCCCCGCAGACTGGGAGACAAGCGTCTTCAGACGGCTTACACAAGCGCTCCTAATTAGGGCAGCCACCTTTGTGCAAAAGGTTGTGTTTGCCCATCTACAGGAAGTCGTAGTCGTCGCCAGCTACAGAAGACAAGGATCTGTCACCAGTTGGTGGTCTCCCTCTTAGGTTGCTTCACGTTTTCAAAAAGTTAAGTGCTTGTGACAAAACCATGGCTGGCCTGCCTGGCGGCCTACGCGGTACCAGCCCTGTCTTAGCATAGGTGGCTTCTGGTGGGACCTGTTTCCACCGTGGGTAGGATTACTTTCAAACTCCTTTCTGGGAAGTAGCTGCTCATGTTCCGTCCTGCTGTCATTTTGTAGTTCGTGCTTCATAAAGGAAACACTTGATTAGTAAACATGAAGCTCACTTTTCTCTGTACCTCTGTCTTCTTGACTTTTCTTGACGCTGTGACAAAATATTGGAGAAAAGCAGCTGAAGGGAAGAAGGGCTTGTTTTGGCTCACAGTTTGAGGATGCAGTCTGTCCAAGTCATATGGCAGTCACAGTCAGGACGCAGAGCTGACTGCTGGTGTTCATTTGGCTCTCCTTTTTATGTTGTCTAGGACCCCTGGCCATGAAATGGTGCCGTCTATATTTATAGTGGGTCTTCCCGCCGAAAACTAGCCACTCACAGGCATGCCCTGACACTTGGTGACTCAAAAATCTCATCAAATTGACAAGATTAAGTATCACAAGATTTCACCCCAGTTTTGCTTTCATCTCATAATAAAAAAATACATTTATTCCAATTCTAAAAGCCCCTGTAGTCTTCAAGATTCCTGACACTGAAAGTCCGGGGCCTTTCTAAAGACACAGGATGATCATTTAACTGAGAGCCACTACAAGGTTAATAAGCAAGCTGCCCTTTCCGGTATACAATGACACAGTCAAGATTCCCATTCCAAAGGGAGAAGGGCTGTAGCAAGGGGGAAAAAAAAAATCTGCCTAAAACAGAAGCAAAATGCCGCAGGGCAAGCAAGGTCCTGCACCCACCAGCTGTCTGGAACTCCTGAGGAATCATCTGGGCTCCAGCGGCCTTGGGTGGCCCTGCTCCTCCAGCTCTGCCACCTGCGGCAAATGGAGCCTCTCTCCGGGGCTAGCTTCACTTGACATGTGCAGCTTCCCTCCCTGGCTTTCCCACACCTTTACCGCCTCCAACGTTCTCAAGTCTCCACTGCACCTCAGGCTTCATCTTGCCAGAGCTCCACAAAATGGCCTCCCAGAGGCTCCCTACATGGACTCCAACCCTGCCACACACGGTCCAGCCTCACTGACTCTCTGGAGCGATGGTTTTACACTCTGTGGCGCCTCCCCTCTAAACTTGAATGCTTACAAAACTAGTATGTGTATGAGGATGGCAGGTTCTGGGATCAAGATGGAGCCTGCCTCCACAGTTCCCTCTTGGATCTCGGTTCCATTGGCCTTCGTGTTCTGATCCTGGAGAAACGCTTTTTTCCAAGGAGGTTTTTTTTTTTGTTTTTGGTTTTTTGTTTGTTTGTTTGTTTGTTTGAGTAAAGACCTCCCTCAGTAGCATTCTCTCCTTTCAGATAAGTTTGTGTTTTGGAGACCTTGAGAGTTGGGATCTTCCCCTAGAGTACCCCTCCTGCTCCAGCGCAGAAATCCAAGCTTCTAATGATGGCAGTGGTTCCTTAGCCACGGCCACTTTCAAGTCTGCCCTGTCTGTTTGCACTATTTCCCTCGTCAAACTTTAGGGTTTTCCTCTTTTTGCTTCCTCTAACTGTAGACCTGAACAAGAGCAGTAGACGGCAGCCGTGCTTCAGTTTAGGGGCTATCCTGTCGTGAAATTCCCTCCACCAAACACGTTAGTCAAAGTACTTTTGGATGCAGCCTCACCCACGTTCTCGGGACACAGTCAAGAGTGTTGGTAATAGAGCATGAATGGCCCCTGGCCCAAATCCTGACAGTTCTTGTCTCCTTGGAAGCCTCAGGAGCTGGGCCTCCACTGCCCACATTTGGCCTTCTAGTTTCCCAAACTCTCACCATAATGGCCTGTTAATGCCTACGGCATTCTAGGGCAAAGTTCTCCTATTGTCCAATTAATTCCAAAGTCTCACAAACCGTAGAGTCAGGATAATTATAGCAGGGGCCACACCACTGAGTACCAGTTTTCTCCACTAGTCACTTTTCTTGTTGCTGGGATAAGACACTGACAAATGCGGCCGAAGGACAGGTTTGTTTCTCCTCACGTCTTGAAAGCGCCGTCCCTCACGGCGGAGAAGGTGCGGCAGCTGGGGTGTGAAGGAGCTGCCCCCATTCTGTCTGCAGTCGGGAAGCAGAGAAGTAAAGGCTGATACTCACCCGAGTCCTCCTTCTGTACCTCAGGACGGCAGCCACGGAGAATGGTGCCACTCGAATCGAGGATGGCTCTTCCCTCCTGAAGCCACAGACGCGCCCAAGTGTTTGCTTCCCTGAAGATCCCAAATCCCATCATGTTGACATGGGGCCAACCATCACTGCTACTCTGCAACCGCCCCAGGTCTTCCAGGCAATAGCTTTTCTCTGGTAGGAAAGGGGCCGGAGAACCTTTGGAGACGGCTGGGGCAACCTAGAGGTCCTCGCTCCTGCCTGACAAAACTCACTCCTAGCTGTTTCTCTCGATTTTCCCCATATCAGCTCTCCCTAGAGAGCCAAAATGATTGCCACTTGGAGTTCCTGAGTGATCTTACAAACCTAGCAAACCATGATGAGAGTTTTGGATCAGAAGTTTGGGGGCATTCTTAAAGTATCCACATTTCTTTCTAAGGCCGATGTTCGCCTTTCCCCCAAGCATCTCAGAAGCAGTAGAGAACCTCACAGCGTCCCGTTGATCTCTGTGGCAGAGTAGAAGGAAGGTGGCCCCAGGCAATGTTTCCTAATCCCACTTTGCAAGTGGGATTGCTGAAGCCCAGGGAAGTTCACTGGCACTCACCTCACAGTCCACAAAGTACCAAGTCTTCATCCTGGGTTTTCACTACAGAAATATTTCTGCGTCTGGCCAGAGGTACGTTTTGATGGAATTGGGCCAGCGTTATAACTTTTTGAAGTGACAAAAGTATGGGGGGGGGGGTTCTCATACTAGAGGGTAACACTGTTTAGATGATGTGAGAAGCTGGAAGACAAAATGAAAGCACGCTGGAAGAGGGAGCCGAAGCCAGCACGGCAGTAACCAGGAATGCTGAGAGTGTCACCAGCATCTGTGTGTACTGTGGTGTTCGGTAGTGTCCCTTAGACACCTTCTGTGGAGTTGATGCAGAGGAAATTGTCTCACCATGGTTGAATTCCTTCACCTTGCTCTCGTCGGATTCCTCATTTGGGAAATAACTCGGGCATTTCCTCACAATAAACCCCACTCCCCCTGTACTTCACACGGTTTCCCAAAGCCCGTGCCTTCTCAGGACTCTGCCCCTTTGCATGTCCTGTTCCATTTCCCCGGAGTAACCTGCCCTTGAATGTTGCTGTTCCCTTTCCCCAGAATAACCTGCCCTCGGACATGCTGTTCCCTGTCCTGGAATGCATTTCTTCCTCCGTAGCCTCCTTCCTCCTCCCATCTTGGCACCAGGATATGTTCTTCACTTCACACAGATAAGAAATATCCTGGCTAGTAGTCATAGTTGCATGCTGCTGTAAATACGCTAAAAAAGTGCGTGTGTGTGTGTGTGTGTGTGTGTGTGTGTGTGTGTGTGTGTGTACTGGGAATTGATCCGAGGCAGATGTTCTACTACTGACCAATAGGGTGAGAATTCTGTCTCCGTCTTTAAAGCTTATTCAAGGTGCTATGGAGATGACTCGGTAGGCAAAGGTGCTTGCTGCCAAGGCTGAGGACCCACGTTTAATCCCGAGAACACACATGGCGGAGGGAGAGGACCAAGCTGTCTTTAACCTTCACCTGCAAGCCACAGCGTGACATACAAACATCCGTACAAATATTGCAATCTTTTCAGTCACATGAGGGAAAGTCTTCCCATTATACATTGTCTCGAGAGGAATGAGACTTTTGTCTTTTTCCTCTTTGATCCTCAAGCCAGTGTGAAACCTAAGCCAAGTATTACTGCTGAGCGGTCCTCTGAAGCCTCAGACTGAATGCAGGCATATTCATGTGGCGGGGCTTTCTTTTCTCCTCGTGTTGAACACACCATGTGTTCATTGTACACGGCAATAAGAATACACACCAGTTCAGCATCTTCCTGACCTGATGGGTTTACAGTCAGTGGGGCACACATGCACACGGACTTGCTATAGCTTTTCAGATGTAACAGTTTATTGGCAAACAGATGTCATTTAGCCTAGGCTTGCTGGAGCCATCATGGAAAAATGATGCTGGAAATGGGGTTTGAAGGATAAGTAGTCTGTCTTAGGGTTACTATTGCTGTGATGAAACCCTGTGACCAACAGCAAGTTGGGAGGGGACAGGTTTATTCCACTTATCTTCCATATCTCAGTTTATCATCAATGGAAGTCAGGACAGAAACTCTAGTGGGGCAGGAACCTGGAGGCAGGAGCTGATAATAGAGACTGTTGAGGAGTGCTGCTTACTGGCTTGCTCCCCATGGTTTGCTCAGCCTGCTTTCTTATAGTGCCCAGGACCACAAGCCCAGGGATGGAACCACCCACAGTGGGCTGGGCCCTCCTTCATTAATCAATAATTAGGAAAATGTCCTACAGCCTGATCTTATGGAGGCATTTTCTCAGTTTCTCAAAGGAAGGTCTCTCCTTTTGGGTAACTTGAGCTCGCATCAAGTTAACATAAACTAGGCAGCACAGTAGGGGTTTACTTGGCTAAGAAAGAGCATGAAAGGAATTATATATCATGGTGGATTGAAAGAACATGGGCCCTATAGGCCCATAGGGAGTGACACTATTAGGAGGTGTGGCCCTGTTTGAGGAACTGTGTAACAGGGGCTGGGCTTTGAGGTTTCATATGGTCAAACCAGGCCCAATGTTGCGTTTTCTTTTCCTGCTGCGTGCAGGATGTAGAACTCTCGGCTCCCTCTCCAGCACCATGTCTGCCTGCATGCTCCCGTGTTTCCTGCCATAAAGACAATGGACTAAATATCTGAAACTGTAAGCCAGCTCCAATTAAATGTTTTCTAAGTGTTGCCATGGTCATGGTGTCTCTTCACAACAATAGAACCCTAAGACAACATTGTAGAAAAAAAGAATAGCATGTAAGGGGCTGGAGAGATGGTTCAGTAGTTAAGGGCATTGGTTGCTCTTCCATAGGACCCTGGTTCAATTCCCCACACCCACATGGCAGCTCACAACTGTCCGAAACTCCGGTCTCAGATGATCTGATGCCAACTTCTGGGTCCTGCGGGCACTGCACACACATGCTACACAGACACGCATGCAGGCAAAACATTCATGCACTTCAGATATAAATAAAAAGAATAGCTTGTAAGGCTATGGAGACTGTCAACACTTAACCTCCACATCTGAAATCAACCACAGTGTGGAGGAGTGAGAAGCATAAATGAGAAGAGGAGAAGAGAAATAATAGAAACCAAAGTTCCCAGAACCGAAGGCAAGTTCTCCAGGCTGACGGGCCTTAGAAGTAAAGCATGTTGGTGGGGAAAACAGTGTACAAAGGATTTGGAAAGAGAATGGCAGTGTTTTGTGTTTGTTTGTTTGTTTTTGTTTTTTTGTTTTTTTTCTAAAAAGAAACTGGAGGGCAATGGGGCAGGGCCTGCACGGCAGAGGAGGAGATTATCTTAATCTGACATTTCAAATTTGGGCCAGTTGTGTGAAGTCATGTAGAGATTCAGATAGGACCCACTCAGTGAAAACCACTGAGAGGCGAGTACCAACCGCACTGAAAGAAGGTGGATTTGGGAAGCAGGAACTCTAATACAGAGTATTCTGATAGACACCTACCTACAAAGCCATCGTGCAGCCAGCAGAAAGCAATGGGCACAAACTGGAAGTAGTCAACAAGATTGAAAAGGACACCCCCACCCCAACCCCAGGGGAAATAAAAGGAACTCATTATTCATACACATAGTAAGAGTTCCTGATAAAATGACAGACGTGGAGCATTGGAGGGGAAGTAATCAGAGGCATATGGAAAACAAGACAAATGGAAAAATCATGACCATTCAAGCCAGGAGCCTTGGCTGTAGGCTCAATCTTGAAATGTTTGTACAGTCACAACACAAGCATTGGTACATTATACAAACAGCCACAGAGAACTCAACAGAACAACCAGGAAAGCAAAACTAGTAGAAAAATAAACAAAGCCCATGAACGGACTAATTCACAGAACGCAGAATGCGAACAAGCTCATGTGCCAGTGATTGAGAAAATTAAAACCACTCCCAACCAGTGAACTGACAAAAGTTTTTAAATTCTGAGGAGACGGGTGTTGGAGGTGTGGAGCGTCAGGGCGACCACTGCTGTCCTGAGTGACTGACAGCCACCCTGACCCAGTAGAGCTGACAGTGGCAGCTCAGTGCTGCCTGGCTTGGTCCAGGTGGCTGTTAGCACTCTCCAGACTCCGGACTGTTCTTCCATCCCACACCTCCTGATCCCTCGATTTTATTTCACTGGGAAGAAACAGAAGACCTCAGCATATCTGCTCAGCCTGAGTGCGGACAGCCTGCCTCCTCCATCACCACAGACCTTGTCCGAGGTCCAGAAGATAGGTAGGCAGGCAAGAGACAAGCAATTCAGAATCTGGACCGGCAATCAATCTTGGTGAGGTAGTGCAGAGAACAGGGGCCAGAATTTCCAAGTGTATGTGTTTGTCCCAGTGAAGTGGTGCCATTCCCTGTCTGCCTTCCTTCTGCAGGCCTCTGAGAGGCTGATGCCGCAAGGCCCAGGCACGTGGCAGGGACTGGTTGTCACAATTTTTAAGTAAAATTACCAATCTTATTTTAAAAGTAATGATAAGGCTTGGTGGCAAATACGTGGATATTTATCTTTTAAAAATATCTTGCCCTAACAAAAATTTTACAAGGTAGAGAAAGCTTTCCAAGCTTGATTTTGCATCGTTAATCATTAGGGATAACTTTGAAAGATACAGATTTCTGGGCTGGCAAGATGGATCAACAGGTAAAGGCACTGTGGACAACTGATGACCTGCGTTCCAGCCTCAGAACCTACATGGCACAAGAAGAGCACAGACTCTGACTCCCACAGGTGTCCTCTGGATGCCACGTGTGCTTTTGGGAGGGCATGCTCTGGTGCCCTCCCAAAACATCATTTTAAAGAATTTGCATTTTCTAATACTTATCACTGCAATTTAAAAAATTGAAAATAGCTATTTTTTCATACAAAATATTCTGATTAATGTTCCCCTCACCCGACTTCTCCCAGATGCCCACCCACCTGCACCCACACCCTTTCTTTCTCTCTCTCATTAGAATACAAACTGGCATGATAATAATAAAATAAAAACAAACACACGAAAAGGAGAACCAATGAAAAAGCACAAGATACACACACAGACTCTGAGATGCACACATTAGCACACACACAAAACCATAAAAACAATATCAGAAACCATAATATATAAGCAAAAGATCTAGAGATTAGTAGGAAAAAAATAACTCCAGACTTACTATCAAGTTCATTTTGTGTTGTCCAGCTATATGGGCCCTGCTCTGAAGTGTAGCTTGTGTACCCAGTGAATCTCCGCTGGAAAAAAACTGAAGTTTCTTCGTGAGTGGTTATCAATTGGAGATAGGGGTGTGGTCTTATTCTACTTCCCCTCTCAGCTCTGAGACCCCCATCTGGCTCAGAACCGTGCAGGTTCCATGCAAGCTGCCGCAGTCTCTGTGATTCCTGTGTGTGTTGACTGGTCCGGCTGTATTTAGAAGACACCGTTTCCTTGGTGTCCTTCATCTTCTCTGGCTGTTGCAATCTTTCTGCCTCCTCTTCCACAGAATTCACTGAGCCTTGGGATGGGGGAAGGATAGGATGGAGACATCCCATTTAGGCCAGAGTGTTTTAAGGTCTCTCATTTCCCTGTGCATTGCCCAGTCGAGAGCCTCTGTATTTGTTCCCGTCTACTGCAGAAGGAAGCTTCTCTGACGATGGCTGAGCAAGGCACCAGTCCTATGACTAGAGCAGAAGGTCTCTAGGAGTCACTTTATTGCTCCATTTCTTTAGCAGAACTGTACCATTTGGTTTTCTCCTCTCTCCACGGCCTATCTCGCCTTGGGTTCTTGGCCACCCAGGCAGTGTCAGGCATGGGTCGTCATTCCAATTAGGGAGTGGTTGGTTACTACCATAAATTTGGCGCCACTGTTGCTCAGTATACCCTGCAGGCAGATCACCATTGTAGGTCTCAGGGTGTATAGCTGGGTTGGTGTTTACCTTTGGGGATTTGCAGCATATGTTCCAGTACCAGTCGGCAGGGCTGAGGGCTCTGGATAGGCACCAGCTCGACTTCTCTCTGCTCGGTGAGTTACATAGGTGTGTTTAGCATAGCCCTTTACCATCAATTTGTGGAGAACCATGGCAATAACCTGAGTGTGGGGCCACTTTGACCAACAACTCAGTTCCATGCAACCCATTGTCATCACTGGGGATTTCACTTACTGGCAAGAGATGTCTAGTTGGGGCTTTGTCTCACACACACACACAAATGAGAGGGGGTGTCTCGGTGGTTAAGAGTATTTCCTGCTCTTGAAACGGACCCAGGTTCTGTCCCCAGCACCTTGTGGTGGCTCCCAACCATCCTTAACTCCAGTTCCAGGGATTCAGTACCCTCTTCTGACCTCTGTAAAACACTGCACACATGGAGTAAACATACATTCATTCAGGAAAAGCACATATACACATAATTTTTTTTTGTTTGTTTGAGGCAGGGTCTCTCTGTGTAGCCTTGGCTCTCCCAGACTCACTTTGCAGACTAGGCTGCCCTCAAACTCACAGAGATCTGCCTTCCTCTGCCTCCCTGAGTGCTGGAATCACAGGCATCCACCGCTGCACCTGGTTAGTTATTTTTAATTATTAAAAAAAAGACAAGAAGTTGGGATGCGTTGATGGTAAGCTAGATTTGGGAGGAGTTAGGCAGAAGGATGGGGATGGATTATGGTAAATACATGGCATACACACATGAAATTCTCAAAAAATTAATACACATATTCAAAGGCTCAAATAAACCATGAAATAAACATTAACACTAAAATATAGCTTTTTCAGATTTTACTGATTGGGTCAATGACATTTTTTTTGTGGCAAAAGAAAATTCAAGTCAGTGTTTGCGTTTGGGTGTCTCTGTTTTTTAGTTTGCATAATTTCTGGCGCGTTTTTTTTTCTTTCTTTCTTTCTGTGTTGACGTTCTTAATATGTGCAAGATATTTCTGTGGCGAGTGTTCTCGAAGTGGATTTACCTGAAGTTTTCCCCTGGGGAGATTTGGGTTAAACACTCACAGGACCACCACAGACACCACCATGACAGTTTGTCAGTAAGGTTTGCCTTGTATCAGGGGGACATAGTGCTGATTTGTCTGGTGGTAAAATGATATGTCCATGTAAACCAGGTTTCTCTGTTACAAAGGTACTAAGTACTTTGAAACCATGAGGATTCTTTTTACATTTAAAATTCAACCCAGAGGTTTCACTGTTTGTTGTCCTATTATTGATTCTTTTGTGTCTTTTTCCCTTCTGGTGTTAGGATCTCCCACATTTTAGACAAGCCCTCTACTTCTGAGCCATAGCCTCATCACTATTGTTGATTCTTCATTAGATTAATCATTATGGTTATATTAATTTAGTGTTAGAATACATAGAAGTATTCATCTATCTATGAAAAGGAAGTATGTCATTGGGGTTGGAGAGATGGCTCTGTGATTAACTGTGCATACTGCTCTTAAGAGTGAGGTTGCTAGGTCAAATAAGAGTATATACGTGTTTTACATATACACTGTGAAAGCACCCTTCATCAATATAAAAGGGGCAGGGAGGACAGTTCACCTGGAAACGCGCTTGCCTGTAGGCATAAAGAGCCAGGTATGATCCCTAACTAACGTTTTAAAAACCAGGCATGGTGGCACATCCTCGTGATTATACTCCTGGGAGGGGGAGACAGATTCCCAGGGCAAACTGGCTAGGCAGAATAGTGTAATTGGTGAGCCCCGAGTACCGGTGAAAGACCTTGTCTCAAATCACAAGGTGATGGGCTGGGCATGGTGACCGCACACCTTTCACCCCAGGATGCAGGCAAATCTGGCAGTTTGGAGTCAGCCTGGTCTACATAGTAAATACCGGCCCAGCAAGGGCTACAGAGTGAGCTCCTATCACACAACAAACAAACATCCCACAGTGATAGCTCCTGAGGAACCACACCTAAGATTGACCTCTAACCTCCACACACAAACATGAGCCCGCAGAGGGTTATACCTGTTTGCATTCCACCAGTTATAAAAGCGTACCTAGTTCCCAACTATTGCCAACAAAGTATTTGGCAACTCTTAATTTTTGCCAATCTTACTGATGAGAAATTGTATCTTGGTGTTGTTTTAATTTGTAATTCTCTTATCATGGAGGAGGGGCTCCTTCCTGTGTATAAAAGTATAGCATCTCTATGTTTTCTGTTCCTGTCTGATGACCATTCTTCTATTGAGTTTCCTTTCCATTTTGTGGACTTTTGAAATATTGGGCATATAAGCCCTTTGTCATTTGTTTTTTTCCCAGATTTTGTCTTTTGACTCTATCATGCTCTCTCCTACGGGGGGGAAAAAATCACTTTATGGACTCCAGCTTGTGTCTCTTAGTTCCATTTGGTTCTAAAGTTATTATTAAGCACTTTCTTCTGTGCCCACATTAAAAAGAAATTCACTCATTTTCTAACTAAGAGTAGGTATGTTATGTTTCATTTTGTTTTGAGACAAATCACGGTCTCACCATGTCGGCCTAGAACTTACCATGTACCCAACGTGACCTCAAACTGCTGATCGGCTCACCTCAGCCTCTCAAGTGCTGTGATTCCAGAAGTGTGGGCTGGATCGTGGAATCTGATCTGATCTTTTGCGATAAAACCTCCCTAGGAGAGTCAAAGTGGTGACAAGAACCCCAGTACCCATTCTTCTGCTTACTTTGTTAGCCTTTTCTTTTTTTGAGGGGGTTGATTTTTTTTTTGAGACAAGGTTTCCGTGTAGCCCTGGCTGTCCTGGACTCACTTTGTAGACCAGGCTGACCTGGAACTCACAGAGATCCACCTGCCTCTGCTTCCCTGAGTACTGGGATTACAGGCATGCACCACCATGGCTAACTTTATTAGCCTTTTCCTAGTTGGATTATTGTTAAATTTTTCCTGCTTGGTTTATAACAATCTACTGAAGATAAAGTGACCAAGTCTGTGCTCCAAGTTGAGCATAGCCAAGCAGGAACTCACTTTTGTTATTCCTAGTTTACAAATCTTGACCGGGGAGGAGGGTGAACTCTGAAGGAAACTTACCCCAAGACAAAAAACTATGTCCAAACTTCGACCTGGGATAGACCAAAGCTCACCCTTTAACTGCCACTCCATACTGCCTCTCAGTGTAGGGATTTCCAGTGTAATTCCCAGATCCCGTTATCAAAGGAGAAATGATTCTATTTACAATCTGTTCCTAACCTCTTTCACTCAGGGGATGACTCCTTAAGCATGTGATGGCTGCTTGTGCCTGTTCTACTCAGACCCCCACCTTCAGAAGCAAACTCAAGGAGTGGCTCCTTCAGCAGCTCTGGCAGGCTCCAAGTAACTACGATGCCCACTGACCCATGCTGCTCTGGAGGGCTGCTCTCTAGGCTGGCACAGAAAAGCAAAGGATTTGTGTCACACGTGACTCTAGCAGCTGGCTCACAGACCATGTGGAGTAAACAGGTAGTGAAGCCAAGTGTGTCCCTAAACTCGAGCCACATAACAAGGGGGAGCAGGGGAATTTGGAGTGTTGGTTGAGCTTTGACTCATGGAAAGTAATGACCAGTCTTTCCTTCATGAACGTTCTAGACAAACTGTGAGCAATTTTATAGCATCATGGATCAGACTTCTTTGTGTTGAGTCTTGGAGAATGACTCAAGGAGAATGTTCCAAGGTCAGGATGGCAGAAACGCCAAGCTCCTGTTGGTCAACAAGTGCCTTAGTCTGCTTTATATTGACGTGATGAAATCCTGACCAAAAGCAACCGTAGTGCCGTCATGATGGGGGTCTGAGCAGGAACTCAAGCCGAGGCCACGAAGGAGAGCTGCTTACTGGCTTGCTCCTCGTGGCTTTCTCAGCCTGCCCTCTTTTCTTTTCTTTTTTTTTTTTTTTGTTTGTTTGTTTCTTTTGTTTGTTTGTTTCTTGTTTGTTTTGAGACAGGGTTTCTCTGTGTAGCCTTGGCTGTCCTGGATCTCATTTTGTAGACTGGGCTGGGCTCTAATTCACAGAGTCCCACCTGCCTCTTCCTCCCAAGTGCTGGGATTAAAGGAGTGCACCACAACTCCCTGTCTTTCCGCCTGCTTTCTTATATACCCCAGGACCACCCACAGCGGCCTGGTCCATTCCATATCAATCATTAGTCATGAAAATGCCTCCCGCTAAGTTACCTAAAGGTCCATCTGATGAAGGCAGTTTCTCAATAACATTCCCCATTCCCGAATGACTCTAGCTTGTGTCAAATTGATAAAACAAACAAACAAACAAACAAACAAAAACCTACCCAGCACAGTAAATTTCTATTCTGGTTCAGTGGATTTTTAAATGCAACATGCACTCACTGCCCACAGACCATTAGAATTTAGACTTTATGCAAGGCCTCTGGGCTTCCCTGACACTCTGATACTGTTCCTCACCACCTCCCTGTGTTGTATTGTTCCTGTAGTACATGAAAAAATAAAGAGAAGCCACTATGTCAATTTCAGAAGGCCTAAGATTGAGCTCCAGTTCCGTAATGTTCAGAACTACCCGTGTAACCTTAGAAAACATGTTTGTCCCCTGAGCTTTCCATCTTGAAAAAGAAGAACTGCTGTCAAGTACCTGGAACCAGGCCCCCATGTCAGCACCTGGGTCGGGCCTTGTCCTCAGGTCAGCACCTGGCTCAGGCCTGGCCCTCAGGTCAATACCTGGTTCAGGCCTGATCCTCATGTCAGCACCTGGTTCAGGCCTGGCCCTCATGTCAACACCTGGTAGAGCAGATGTTTTTCTCCTGAGGTGGCCTTGATGTGGAACACTGAAGCATCACCACAATGAAAGCTGCAAACACAGCAGACATTAAGAAAGAGAGAGAGAAAGAGAAAGAAAGAAAGAAAGAAAGAAAGAAAGAAAGAAAGAAAGAAAGAAAGAAAGAAAGAAAGAAAGAAAGAAAAGAGAGAGAGAAAGAAAAAGTTGCCCGGTGCGGAGGCAGAAGAAGCAGGCAGGTCTTTGTGAGTTAGAAGCTAGCAGTCTGGTCTCCAAAGCAAGTCCAAGACAGCCAAGGCTGTACAGAGAAACTTTCTGGAAAAAATAGAGAGAGAGACAGAGGTGTTAGGGATTTTATCATTCCCCTGGCCAAGGGAGATCCTAAAAGCCACGAGAGTTGGCCCATATGGTGCCCATACTGCATCCTGAAGCTGCCTGTGGCTAGAAACTGGTTAATGAGAGGCAAACTTTACATGAAGTTGAACCTCAATCAGTTTACTTCTAGTTTTGGATCTTCTCGACTATTGAAAGCTAAAAGCCATCTGTGAGGCCTTCGAGCCCACTAGCTGGCCTCACAAATGAAGAATGTAGATCCAAGCGAATAAAGCGTGGTGTGGATCTGGGGTAGAGCCGAGGGGAAGGGCATCTTTGTGGTCTTCAGCGTTTCCATCAGCTGGGTCCTTGGAGTGTTGCCCTCCCCAGGTCCCAAGCATCAGGCCCTCCCCAGTCACTTATCTGTGCATATGCAACATTTGTGACTCCCAGAACCGACAAGATTCTCATTGTGCCCCAGCCCATTGTGAAATAAGACTATCTGTGACTCAGATCAGAGTCATTAGACCTGGAAATGCCAAGAACTTGAGCTACACACACCCAGCAGAGTGTGGCTAAAACACAGTCGTCACCATGCTTTGGTTTTGTTGAATGGACACATGATACTTTGGAATCATTTGTGCCAGGCCCAAAGGAAGTGCTCGGTAATCCTGGCCAGATTAGTGCTGAATGGGGTTTAACAGCTTTAACCCCTAACGTAAGAAGGTGATAGATAGAGAGGGGAGATTTTCAGACACAGAAATCTACCTCCGGAGCCTAGTGTGGTGACACACACCTGTCATCCCCGGACGGCAGGAGGGTCAGGAGACTGCATGAGCCTGTGTCAACACAAAACCTGTAAAAGCCAGCTTGTACCAAGCACCGGGAGAGCGGAGGGGAGAATGGGCCTGGGCTCCATTAAGGAGGGGTGGAGTGCAGCGGTAAGGCACTTGCCTCTCGCATAGCACGCGCCGGCCCCTGCGGAGTCTCTTGTAACTTTAAATCTAGGAGCTCAGCATTATCGGGATTTTCTGGAGAAAGCGAGACACCGGCCCTGGAGGCAGTACCAGCAGCCCTTCCTGGTTTCCGAGTGGGAGGAAGCATGGCCGAAAGGACTGCTGTGTTCTTCCGCGGATTCACTCAAACGAGCAATGCTCAGAGAAATCGCTGTTTTATAAAACTGCCCTGTTTATCGACCCTTAAGTTGTGATGTTGTCCTAATGATTCAAGATCAGTGATATATCTAGATTCGTGGTTTTGAGATTTTTCTATTTTTATTTTATTTTATTTCATTTTTTGACGCAGGATCTCAGGTAGCCCAGGCTGACCCAAAATTCTCACTGTGGAGCTGTGGATGACTTTGGATTTATCCTCCTGATCCCCACTGCTCCCACCCCATCCCCCCGTTTCTGGGATTATAGGCATGTGATGTCATACCCTACCGGAGAGTTAAGTCTTTAAACATCACCTTCCTTCCTTAGGTGCTTTTCACAGAGCCTGACTACCTAAGTCCAGTCCCTGGGAGCCACGTGATGGAAGGAGAGACGGGAGGACGTCACCCTCTGACCTCCACTTGCATTCCGCGTAGGTAAGTATATACAGACACACAATGAATAAAACTTAATTTTAAAAATGTTAAATTACTCTCCTTTATGTGAAAAAAAAAAAAAAGGATTTCTAGAACCCACACCAGAAGTGATCTGAGAAGCTGCTGGTTTGATTGTCCAGATAAAGAGCCAGTAAGTACTTACAGCAAAATTAGAAATATCCTTGCCGGTTTGCCACTATTCAGATAAGACTCTCTAGGGGCCTGTAAAATGTGTCGGCAGGAGGGGCTGCTCTCCCATAGGACCCAGGTTCAGTTCCCAGCACCCGCATGGCGGCCCACACCTGTCTGTAACTCCAGTTCCTCACACACACATACGTGCAGGCAAAACACTGACGCACATAAAGTAAGTACATTTTTAAAGATGGCTCAGTAGTAAAGGGCCTGCCAGGGAAAGCTGGCGGCCTGGGTTGAATCCGCAGAGCCCCCAGGAAGCTGAGAACCGACTCATTCCTATTTTTCCTCCCTGTGGTTTTTCTAAGTCAGGGTCTCATTTACCCCAAGCTGGGCACCAGGTTGTTCCACAGTGAGGCTGACTTTGTACCCCCAATCTGAGCCTACTGCTTCCGGGTAAGTGCCGTCGTGCCCAGCTGTCGTCTTAAAAACACCTGACGACTCTCTCCAGGTCTAGGCACAAACCTCACCCTCCGCCAGCCAAAGCGCTCTCGAAGGAGATGTGCTGGGCTCCGGCTGGTCGACCTGCAGTAGCCAGGCCCAGCGGCCCTCCCTGCCGATCCAGTCTGAACAGAGCTCACTTCCGCAGCCTCACAGAGTATGTGGTAACTGTACTTTGTGACTCAGTGTGAATTCTTTTTAAAGGCTTGTTTAGAAAGCCTTTTCACTTTTTAAAATATCTGGGCAAGTTTTTTTTTTTTTTTTTTCTTCATCTGATAACACGTCACTAAATAATGACTCATTTGTAACCTCAGTGTTCCACACCCGACTCTGTTTAAACTGTCTGGTCCGCCTCGGAAAAGGGAGGCGCAGGTGAGTGAGTGCTGTGTCTCCTAGGCTCTGATGTCCTTCAGGCTGGCCGTTCTGCCATCTTTTTTTTTTTTTTAATATCGAACTTTTTAAAGATTTATTTACTTTTTTATGTCTATGAGTGCTCTATCTGCATGTATACCCGCGTGCCAGGAGAGGGCATCAGATCCCAGTATAGATGGTTGTGAGCCACCATGCGGTTGCTGGGAATCGAACCTCTGGAAGAGCAGACAGTGCTCTTAGTAGTGGAGCCATCTCTCCAGGCCCAGTTCTGCCGTCTTCATGCAGCAGCGAGGAAGGTTTTTCCTGTCACGATTTCTATTGCTATGAAGGGACACCATGGCCACTGCAAGTCTTACAAAAGAAAGCATTTCATTGGGGCTGGCTTACAG
Organism: Psammomys obesus; assembly: GCF_907164565.1. Taxonomy (NCBI): domain Eukaryota; kingdom Metazoa; phylum Chordata; class Mammalia; order Rodentia; family Muridae; genus Psammomys; species Psammomys obesus. The sequence continues at coordinate 2,493,274 of NW_026596064.1, forward strand.
TTCAGAGGTTTAGTCCATTATCGTTACTGTAGGAAGCATGGAGGCACACAGGCAGACAGGGTTCTGGAGGGGTAGCCCGGAGCTCCACATCTGGATCCGCAGGCAGCAAGAAGAGAAAGGGGGAGACGCTGGCCTGGCTTGAGCATCTGAGACCTCAAAGCCCATGCACTGTGACACACTTCCTTCAACAACGCCACACCTACTCCGACAGGGCCACGCCTCTAAACAGTGCCACTATCAATGAATGGGGTCATTTTTATTCAAACTACCACCCCTCCCCTCTCACCTTCCTTTTAGTTTTTGTGTTTCTTTTCTTTCTTTTTTGTTTCTTTTTTGTTTTGTTTTGTTTTGTTTTGTTTTGTTTTGTTTTGAGACAAGGTCTTATTCTGTAGCCTAGGCTGGACTAGAACTCACCATGTAGGTCACGGCAGCCCTGCCTCACCTCCCTAAGTGCTGGGGTTCCAGGAGTGAGCTGCTACACCCAGCAGACTTTGTTTTTTCAGTGGCTCTTGGAATGGAACTCAGGGCTTTAAACATGATATAAGTGGCTGCCACTGCCCTACATCCTCAGTCCTTGGAACTGTGAACTATCCAACTTAGTTACTCCTAGATACACTTGTCAGAAGCCAAAGGGACATAGAATAGCGTCAAAGTCGGTGATAACAGACCCAAGCAGGCTCCCTAAGGTACATCACTAACTAAATGAAACACAGCATTGCTTGAAAAATAGCAAACCATCCTGGGTAGCTCACTGGATACCAATAAACCCAGCACAGACAGGAAAACGGAGCGTTCCAGGCAAGCCTGGACTACAAAGTGAGAGCTGCCTCAGAATAACCAAGGAATGAGGCTGTAGCCTGGTAGTAGAGCCCTTTTCTAGTATGCAAGAGGCCCTGGGTTCCATACCCAGTCCTGCAAAAGTAATATTAATAACCATAACAAATAAAATCAGTTTAAAAACAAAGAAGAATTTAAAACCTAGATCCTAATTCCTATCAGCTTTCATAGTGAACTTGAAATTGGGCCATTTCCTTTCATCTGAATCTCAGCCACTTTTGAAGAATGCTGGCTCTTGACTACCATTTATAGGTGTGGTACTGGTTAGGTTTTTTTGTTGTTTATTTTTGTTCTTGGTAGTGGTTTTGTTTCATTTTATTTGTCAACTTGATACAAGCTTTAGGAACAGGGGACTTCACTGAGGAATTGTAAAAGCATCTTCTATTTGGACAAATTGTAATTGTCATCTTATAGGCTTACTACTAAATAAGCTCACCCTTTCTTGTTCTTTCTGAACTCTGGCTGGCTGGTTCAACTCAGCTGTTCTGGCTCAGACTCCTCTCCAAGCTGACTGATTCAATCTGACTTCTTGACTTCTGACTGAATTGCTCTGCTTTGCCTCACACGTTAGCAATGTCTGCTGAGCTTCTGGCTCCTTCTCATTCTCTGGCTTGTTCTGTCTTCACCTGTGTCTAGCTTTTTCTCTCTACAACCTGTCTCTATAAAACCCTTTCTATAAAAAACTGCTTCTGAACTCCATGAACTGAACTGCCAGGAACTCAACTCCACTGCACTGCCTGTCAAGTGACTCCCAACTGAACTGAAATCCCCAATCTCCTGCCTCTTCCCATGCTTGCTCTATTAAACAGCCTCTTTCTTGCGATGTTCTCGTGAGCGCTGTCATTGCCTATTCTGTCAGCTATATCTCTGACTCATCACTTTGTCTCTCCCTCAATTAGACGTCACTATCTGGAATGAAAGGTGTGTACCAGGGGTGTGTCTGCATTCCAGCCAGATTCACACAGACCTAGGTCTTTGGATGGGATTCCTTGCCAGAGCAGCCATGTAGCTGGATTAAAATGCCTCTAAGAGGCATTGCCTCAGACTGGCTAGCAGGCAAGTTTGTGGGAGCATTTTCTTGATTAGTGATTACTGTGGGAGGGCCCAGCCCAAGGATAAACTTCCAATAGGGAATGATTGAAAGAATGAGGAAAAGAAAGAAAGGAAGGAAGGAAGGAAGGAAGGAAGGAAGGAAGGAAAAAGACAAATTCTAAGTGACTCGAGACATAATTCTGACCCTTCTTAGTCACCTTTATACCTTATGATGCTCTGAACATGGAGGGGTGTGAATGAGGTCGCTGGACACTGGGAACAGGCAGCTTTGAGAAGGCCAGGGCTGGGAGGTATTGGACAACTTGGCCCAGGATCATCCTTGAGAGGGTCAGAAGTGCCCCCAGCATGGACCACCCTGAGAATGGGGTCCCCTTTGCATGCTCCCATCTCAGTGTCTTTCTTCCCACACCAGTGACACTTCAAAGCGTGACCTCATTCTTGGAGGGTCACATCTCTGCTCTTTTGCTTACAGCAAAAGGCACTTTCTCCTGACGCCTCGCCCCGACCATTGTCTCTTAGGTCTAACCCCTAGCATCTTCTTTTTTACCTTTTCATTGGTTCTTTGTGAATTTCACATCATAGGCTCAATGCCACTTACCTTCCTCTTCCCTGTCACCCTCCCCCACAACAGAGAAAAACAGTCTCATCACAGAAGCTGTAACGTGTCACAGTGTGTCCCACAGTATTCCCTTGTCCACACTTCTTTGCTTTCAAATGTTCATTGCATGAGTCATTGGTCTGGTATGAGGAAGGACTCTGGCTTCTGCTACTCTATCAACACTGGAACCTCGCTGGGACTCCTCTTGTGCATCCTATTGCTGCCCTGTGTCATGGAGATCCTGTAGCTTTGGGTCTGGGGGACCAGCTCCTTTACGCGCTCCAGCAGTTCATGAATGGGGTAAATGTTGGGGTGAGCCAATTCAAAGCCCTGGATCTGGACCTAAGAGGTACGTGAGCTGGTCAGCCTGCCAGCTATCCGGCATCCACACCACCTGGGTGAGCTCTCCTGCCCTTCCCCGCTGGTCCAGCCAATGCCACATCCAACAAGGAGCAGAGCCAGCTCTCCTGCTCTCATGCCCTTGGGGCTGGCTCGTCCTCACTCACACCATCAAGGCCAGCTCTGTTGTGCTGCTCAATCCTGAGTGGTGCTGGGATTAGGCATGAGCAACCACATGTATGAGCACACCACGCTGTTGTCTGAAAATTAATTTTATCCCATTTAATAAGATTAGATTATCTTGCACATCTTAAAATGTCCTCATATCTTCTAACTTAACATCTTAAAATAAATTTATATTTAAGTGTTCTCTCTTTTTTTAATTTTATTTTTGTGTTAATTACAGTTTATTCATTTTGTATCCCAGCTGTAGCCCCCTCTCTCATTCCCTCCCAACCCCACTCTCCCTCATCTCCTTTCATGCCCCTCCCCAAGTCCACTGATAGGGGAGGACCTCCTCCCCTCCTATCTGACCCTAACTTATCAGGTCTCATCAGTACTGGCTGTATTTTCCTCCTCTGTGTCCTGGCAAGGCTGCTCCCCCCTCACAGGGAGGTGATCAAAGAGCCAGCCACTCAGTTCATGTCAGAGAACTGTTCCCCTTACTATGAAGCCCACTTGGATACTGCCATGGGCTATATCTGAGCAGGGGTTCTAGGTTATATCCATAATGGTCCTTTGTTGGAGTATCAGTCTCAGAAAAGACCCCTGTGCCCAGATTTTTTGGTTCTGTTGCTCTCCTTGTGGAGCTCCTGTCCTCTCCAGGTCTTACCATCTCCCCCTTCTTTCTTAAGATTCCCTGCACTCTGCCCAACGTTTGGTTATGAGTCTCAGCATCTGCTTTGATACACTGCTGGGTAGAGTCTTTCAGAGGCCCTCTGTGGTAGGCTCCTGTCCTGTTTCCTGTTTTCTCCTTCTTCCAGTGTCCATACCGTTTGTCCTTCTGAGTGAAGATTGAGCATCTTACCCAGGGTCCTCCTTCTTGATTAGCTTCCTTAGGTGTACAGATTTTAGTATGTTTATCCTACATTATATGTCTAATATCCACTTATAAGTGAGTATATACCATGTGTGTCCGTCTGCTTCTGGGATACTTCATTCAGGATGATCTTTTCTAGTTCCCACCATTTGCATGCAAATTTCATGATTTCCTTGTTTTTAATTGCTGAGTAATATTCCATTGTGTAAATCTACCACAATTTCTGTATCCATTCCTCCATTGAGGGGCATCTGGGTTGTTTCCAGTTTCTGGCTATTATGAATAAAGCTGCTATGAACGTGGTTGAGCAAATGTCCTTGTTGTGTATTTGAGCCTCCTTTGGATATATGCCTAGGAGTGGTATAGCTGGATCTTGAGGAAGCGCTATTCCTAATTGTCTGAGAAAGCACCAGATTGATTTCCAAAGTGGTTGTACAAGTTTACATTCCCACCAAGTGTTCTCTTTTACATTTTATTTTAAAGTTTTCCATCAGGGAGGAAGGGGGGAGCTACAGGTGGGATACAAAGTGAATAAATTGTAATTAATAATAATAAAAAAGTTTTACATTATTCCCTACCATGACCACAGCCTTTGCCACTCCACCTGAGGACAACACAGAGCCCTGAACACCTCGCACAGGGAGCACTGCCCAGCCTCACCATGACACAGCCTCTGCCATCAAAGGACCACCTGCAGAATGAAATGCCCCTTTGGGCATCTGAGGACTTGCAAGAACCTTCTAGCTTTCTAGAGGATTCATTTTTTATGCTCAGAGGCTGCACCTCTCCCTAGCTAAGCTAGGACCGCTATTTTAATTTTAAGATTTCTTTCGTTTTATTTATGTACATATGTGTATAAATGTGTGCCACATGTATGCAGGAACCCACACCCATTATGGTCAGAAGAGGATGTCAGATCCCTTAAAACTGGAGTTACAGGTTGTTGTGAGGTTGTGAACTGCCCTCGGTGGGTGCTGGGAATCAAAGCCGGATCCTCTGAAAGAGCAGCAAGTGCTCTTAACCACTGAGCCATCTCTGTAGCCCCCACACTCCAAATAAATTTTTTGTTGTGTTTATTTTTTTTAGAGAGAGAGAGACAGTCTCAGTGTGTATCTCTGATGGACCAGGCAGTCCTGGAACTCAGGGAGCTCTGCCTGCCTCTGTCTCCTGAATGCTGGGATTAAAGACGTGCAGCACCACACTTAGGGTAAGACGCCTTCTGATATCCCATTTGCACACTGAGAAACGCAAGACCGAACCTCAGCACCATTCAACCCTTTCAAAACCTGAGAAGTTGAAATAAGAGGAAACAGAGACCCTAGCTCCCACTCAACAAGGTGGGGCAGATTCCATACGGGAAGATACTACCAATGACCTAACCTCAGAGGCCCAAGTCCCACCAGAAAAGCACAAACGTGAAAAGCCAAGACAGTCTGTCTCCTCCAAACATTAGCATTCCCATAGTCATGTTTCTTGGGGAAATCAACTAAGATAACACATGAGAAATATGGATTCAAAATGATTATTTAAAATATGTTCAGGGAACTTGATGAGAATATGAATAAATGCCAAAGTAGAAATGAATAGAACACAAACAGTTGAATAAAATAAAACCATTCAGGATATCAAAATGGAATTTAATAAAGAGGCATAGAATTTCTGAAGAACCTCTCCTCTCAACAAAGTAAAATTTGAAGTGAAAAATTTAGGAAGTCAAATAAAAAAAACTTAGTAGAAGTCATGCCCAACAGAATGGATCAAGTAGAAGATAGAGCCTCAGAGCTTTACAGGCAGAGTAGAAAAATTGAACCACTTAGTCAAAGAAAATGATAAAAAATTTAAATGGTGTGTGCATGAATCTGGCACACTACTTAGGAGATCAAACCTGTAAGTAACAGGTGTAAGAGAAGAAACTCAAACTAAAGGCACAGAAAATATTTTCAACAAAATCATAAAATGTCCCCCCAAGTATAGAACACTAAACGTGCAGAACAAAGAAAGGATATTGTATGCTGTAAGAGAAAAAGACTGTGTCACATATAAAGACAAGGTCATCATAATAACCGCTGACTCTTTCAATGGCATCTTTAAGGGCCAGAAGAGATTAGGCTGATGTACTACATGTTCTGAAAAGCTACAGGTGCTATCCTGGGCTACTGTGCTCAGCAAAATTATCTGTCATCTCCAAAGGAGAGAGAAAAACTTTTACAATAAAAGCAGGTTAAACATTTATGGCCACCAGGCCAGCCCTGCAGAGGATACTAGAAGGAATGCTTCGGACTGTAGAAAGGAATAAACATATCCAAGAGGCAACAGCATAGGACAAGAATATATATATACCAAACCAACAAAATGAAGGAATCAAATATACATCTCTCAATAATATTCTTGAACATCTATGGCCTCAAATTCTCAACCAAACAAAACAATAAAAACCACAGATTAACACGATCCTCGGCTAGAGAAGTGGCTCTTCCCTGGTACCCAGGTTTGGTTATCAGCATCTACACTGGGTGGCTCCTAACTGCCTACAACTCCACCTCCAGGAAAGCTGAGCACGTCTGTACTCACACGTGCGACACCCACACAGAGATGCACGCACAGCATTAGGACCAATGATTGGAACCTTATGAAACTAACAGCTTTTTTTTTAAACAGTAAACAACACCATCATGCAAGTGAATGGGGGAAAAAATCTTTACTAGCTATACATCTGACAAAGGGTTATTATCTAGACTCTACAAAGAACTAAAAAAAAAAAAAAACATTGAATACAACCTGGGGCTGGAGAGATGGTTCAGAGGTTAAGTGTTCTGGTTGCTCTTCCAAAGGTCCTGAGTTCAATTTCCAGCGACCACATGGTGGCTCACAACCATCTATAATGAGATCTAGTGCCTTCTTCTGACCTGCAGGCAGAACAGTGTATACATAATAAATAAATAAAACTATTTTTAAAAAGAAAAAAGAAAAAGAACACAACCCAATTTAAAATGTAGCATAGAACTAAACAGAGAGGTCTCAAAAAAGGAAACACAAATCACCAAGAACCATTTTTTTTTTAAATGTTCAACATCTTTACCCATCAGGAAAATGCAATGTAAATTAAACCTACTTTCAGATTTCATCTTACTCTATCAGGATCTTAAAAACTAAATAAGCCATTCTGGGGTGTGGTAGAGCACGCCTTTAGTCCCAGCACTTGGGGGGCAGAGGCAGGTAAACTTCCCCAGAGCTCAAGGCCAGCTTGGTCTATATATCGAGTTCCAGGCCAGCCAGGGCTACACAGTCAGATTGTGTCTGGTAAAGAATAGGACAGCAAATGGAGTTGAGGATGTGGAGAAAAGGGAAACCCCTATTCACTGTAAAGTGGTGTGGCCATTATGGAAATCAATCTGGAGGTTCCTCGAATAAACCAGAAATAGCCTATGTATGACCCAGATATACCACTTCTGGGCATACCTCCAAAGGACATAAAGACACCTGCTCATCTGTGTTCAGTGCTGCTCTGTTCACAACAGCCAGAATATGGAAATAGCCTACATGGCCATCGACCGGAGAACGAATAATGAAAACGTGATTCATATACCTAATGGAATGTTAATCAGCTGTTAAGGAAAATGAAATGATTGAGTTTGTAGGCAAATGGACGGAGCTGGAAGCAATCACTCTTAGTGATGCCCAGTCCCAGGAAGACAAAGGCCACGTGTTCTCACTCGTGTGTGGATGCTAATTTTCGATCTTAAAAGTCAGGACACTGGCATGGGTCCAGGGGAGGATTCTGAGGGAAGGCGGATATAATGTAGATGGCGTGAAAGGAGAAAGGGTAATGGGAGAAGGGGTAAGTGGATGGTGAGAGGACAGGTAGAAGAGAGAGTGTGGGAGGGACACCCCCAATGGCGATAGAGAGGAAACCTGCCTCTCTAGAACTCCCTAAGATGTATACATACATAAGAAGTCAAACGGAGTTAGCCTATAATGACGGGCAGCAATACCTCTTCCGTATACTACAGGCATCAGATATATCTAGTTGTTAAGTAGGGTATACCCCCTATTGTGTAACTGTTGGTCAGTGGAGGCTTTAGGTCCCCCAGTATTACAGGTTATTGTAAATATAACTTGTTTACTATCCAAGAACCCAATAGCAAGACCCTATCACTAAAGGTCTAACATACTCGAACCATAGAACATGGAGAAATGAGAACAGTACCAACCCGGAAGCTTCACCCTACTCACTAACTTTCACGGTGCTGGAAATTGCTGTGTACACTTATTGGTAAAGAAGAGCAATCGCTTGTCTTACCCAGACTGGCCTGGCAAGATGAGCCCACCGTTTCAATAATAGCCCAAATGTTATGGGAGTAACCAATTACTTTATGATTGGATTTAAGGCCCATTCCACAAGACAGGATTTCTGTCTGGTATTGTTAACTGAGCCAAGAATCTGTGACTGGGCAAGTCATAGGCCCTAGGCAAAAGTCTTCTATCACTGCTCTGCTAAATGGACTTAAATGCCACCTAAGCACATATACCCACAGAGCGTCTCTCAAACCTCATCCAGGGAAGCTACTTCTTGTAGCAGGTGGTAATTAATACAGAGACCACAAGTGGTCAGCATGCAGAGACTAGGACATGGTTGAATGTGTAGCTCTAAAGGGATATCCCTATAACGTGCACACACACAAACACACACACACACACACACACACACACACACACACCACAGGTCACTGTGGAAGAGCGGGCAGTAAGAAAAGATTATAAGAGGCAGAGGCAGTGGTATACCTACAGCAAAAGTGCTTCCTGGGCATGAACGCAGCAGCTGTGTCTACATGCACAGGAAAAAGGCAGCTAAAATTCCAGCATGATGGGAGAGGTCATGAAGTCAACACCCTATCTGAGGCACCATTGGCAAGGATGGGTGCTGGGGAGGGACTTGGCTTTCTGCAAGGGTGCAGCCCCCAAGGAGCTACCCATGTCCCAGTAGCCTCTTAGGCTGTGTATTCAGATCTAGCCTGGTTTCCATAAGGAATTCCAGGCAAGCCCTCAAAAATAAACAACAAAAAACAAAATAGAAAGCAAGAAAGGAATGGAAAAAAGGAAAAAAAAATCTTGAAGGAATAAATTTTTTCTTTCCTCCACAGTTCTTGACAAAACAAACCCCTTGCTGTGGGTAGACAGGGAGGAGTGGGGGGCCTTTATCCCGTCTGTGCACACACTGGCAGCAATAAGTAGACTCAGTGGGTAAAAACAGAACACATGAATATGAGAGGGGAAAGGGAGACAGTGGGGGAAGAGCTGGAGGGGAGAAAGTGTGGGAGTAGATTTTTATCAAAACATATTACATGCATGCATGAAATTTTCAAACAATTAAAGTGTATATTTTATATACACATATGTTCTATACTATATATAAACATACAAAATATAGATATTTTACAGACTATAGGTTTCATAGTATTACCATCAAATGTTCACTTCCAACTGAAAACATTAACAAGACCCTCTGATGTTGCAGGATATTTGATCCCATTGTGGACCCTGAGATTGTGAACTGTAAAAACCTGTCTTTTGTTTGGTGTGGTTCAACCCTAGCACACACCTTTAATCCAAGAGCCTTCTGTACACAGGATTTAATAAAATTAACCCTAAGTCAAGAGGAAGAGCAAGAAACCAGCTGAGAGGGATTAAGCAGTAAGGAGGAACTTTGAGAGAAGAGTGTTTAAGAGACAGAGTGGAGAAGGAGCTCTTTAGTTTTTTGGGCTCTTTGACTTTTGGCCTTTTCTTCCTGGACCATCAGCTGAGCTAACAGGCTTTTGGCTTTTTCCATTGGGACGTGAGCTGAGCAGGAAGGTCCGCTGGGTGTTTTCTCTGCCTCTGTGAGCTAGCAGGTTTTCACCCAACATCGGACTCCAGAGCTTTAATTGGCAAAATCAAAGGATTAGGGGTTTTCATTTTTTAAAAACAATGCTCTGAACATACTAGTGGGAGAATACATTAGTTTAACCCTTCTTTGGCAATCCACTATCATGACCACATTCCACTGGGAATACAGTCCTGCTGGACTATGATAGACCCTCTATGACACACTGTCATTGTGTCATGCAGTGACAGATCACCTAACAACAGGTTTGCCAGAACAGATCCCCACCCCTAAGTAACGTGTGACTGCGATCAGAAACCTGGCCAAAGGTTTACGATAGTGTTCATTATAACATTTTATGACAGAGTGGATAAAGGCCAAATTGCCCAGCAAAAAGAAAAACCAGTGTTACATCAAAGTGATACAAAAAAAAAAAAAAAAAAAAAAAAAAAAAAAAAAAAAAAAAAAAAAAAGTGGCAACTAAGGCCATGCTTTGGCCCCAAAGTCATCTGGAACATTTACATGGCTTCTCTGAGAGCCTAGCACCTCCAAGCATGGCCGGCAGCTGGCTTGTACCCTGTAGAACCCTTCCTATTCCCTAAGTAAACAAGCCTGACCTGGAGGTGGAAAGCCTCATTCTGCAATCCATAGTCTTTCCAAGTCTGAGGAATTCCCTGCCGTTCTGTCCTGAGTTCAGCTTTTGAGCACCGGGCCCCAGCCCTCCTACCCACACACAGCAAGTGGTTTATTCTGACAAGAATTGTAGGGAGGGCAGAAATAAATCGTATTTTGAAGATTTTTCTTTTCCTCTTCTTTTGTTGGAGGCAGGGTCTCACTGTATAGCCCTGGCTGTCCTGGAACTTGCTATGAAGATCAGGCCTTGAACTCACAGAGATCCTCCTACCTCTGCCCCATTAAAGGAATGCACCCTCATGCCTTTCTCTTTCAAGAAATGTTTAACATCTAGGGAGATGCTGTTTCGAAGTCAGAACTTTTAAATCACTGCACTACTCTAAATGTGTGGAGAGAATAACACACCAAAACATTTTCATGGTTTACATCAGAGCGGTGGGAGTGTGGATGACCTAGGAGGACATTTTCAGGCATGGAGAGCATCACCCAAGTTGTCATGGCAATGGAGTCTACCTGTTTCCTAGAATGGCTGAAACCAAATGAAAAAGCCCAGTGTGGGTATCAATAAACATAATGTTCTACACATGTTATTGGGAAGGTTTGGTCGCCAGTGACTCATTGTCTCCTGGAGACTCTCAGGCTCACCCTCTGTATGACCTCAGGACAGACAGAATGCATCCCTAACACTTTGGTTCTGGTTTCACCACATGTCCCTCGTGGATGTTGCTAATGAGTGAAGACAATGCCGACTACAGAACTCACCGGCCTTCAGGTCTTGAAGGGCGCTTCCTTACAGAAACTGGGCCTACTGAAATTAGCAGGACCTGCCTCCCTAATTCAGCTGTATTCCGTAAACCTTCCTACTTGTGTATCTGCCAACTGTATGCAATAAAGAAGCAGCAGGCTTCCATCAGAGAGCTCACTTGGCTCCAGCATCTCTATGAGTCTGTCTTTTTCCTTCATCCCCTCACTCAGTTAGGTCAAGTCCCTCCAGGAGGCCGAGAACACAGCAAGTAACACCTGAACAGAAACCTAACTGGGGACAAGGACGAGGACACTGGCTACTGGGAATCTTGTGGGTTAGATAAGGGAACAGGCCAGAGAGAAACGTGCTTATACAGGTGAAAGAAAAAGTAAGGGGAAGGGAAAAAGAAAATAAAAATAACCATGATGAAAGAAAGACAGGTGACGGGGGTTCCAAATGTAAGCATAAGCAAATAGACTCCAGAGAGAGGTAAATGTTGATAAGTAAAATCTAGAGAGAAACAGTTGCATGTTAGTACACTGAAAGAATTTTGGAAACAGAAGCACAATGTAGGTGCTGCAGCCTTCCTGGTTCTTGGGCTGTGTTTTGGGAGGCATGTCCAGGAAAGCAGCAGTGACTTTGGCTACTTGAAGAATAAATAAATAAGAAACTTGGAGGGATAGATATATAGCAGAAGGACCCAGCCATGTTCCCATTCTTTGCTTTCTGCTTAACTGCTTTCATGTTCACTTGTGAAAACACACATGCACCCATGAACGAAGGGCTCGGCCTGTGAGGCGGGCCTCAGCCTGACCCTGGGGCCAGGCTAGTGCAGCAGTGGTCTGTGTCTCACCACCAACGCTAAGGGGGGTCAGCCACGGCATCACACCTGGGGCGAGAAGACAGCCGAAAGCCGCAGAGCCAAGCCCACACAGACAGGAGGTGCAGAGCTGGGAGAAGGGGGGGGGGGGGGTTGGTGGCTTTTAAATGCTTTGTGTCTGGAAATTGTATCCACACAGGTAAAACCTGTCAGGGGATCGGATCAGCGTGTCTTCATCCAGTGGCTTCGTCACATCCACTTTTGTTTATACCAGTGAGTCATTCTGATTGCAGCTACTGCTGCAATCAACTGGAGTCCCAGTGAGCTCCTATTCAACTATGTGGGGTGGGCTATAGCCCTGCCATTTAGACAGGCTTAACTGGGAAACAATGGCACCCGCCTCCTGGATGCCCCCCCCCCCCCAATAATGATAGCGCAGCCCTGGCCCGCCTCTGCCCCCAAATCCTAAAAAAAAAAAAAAAAGCAAAAGGCTTGGGATCAGACTGGTTTCTCCTGCTCCCATCGGGTCCTAACGAACTCCTAAGCCTCAGTCCCTTTAGCGTGCTGAAACTTTCCTTTGGGTTCTGTTGGGTACAGGGGCTGCTACGCTGTTCCTGATCTTCCCAGGGCGTTATACTGCACTGCAGTGACGGGCTCCTGCCCTAAGTCTGTTCATCTTGAACACTAAGAAAGAAGAGGGGAGAGGTGGGGAGGAGAGTTAGCGCTGAGTCAACGAAGTCCCAGGTGAATGCGTGTCAAGAACCGCAGAGCGCCAGACCCCTTGGAAAAACGGCAAAGCTTTCTGCCCCCGGGTTTAACACAGAGGGAAATGGCTAGACTGGCGTGTGCAGAGCGCGTCCAGCGCAGCTTTTGTTCTTGACTGCCTACTTAAGGTCTGAAAACTGGCCCCCTCCAGAGACAGCGCCTCCTGTGATTGGCTAACCCCTTTTGATCCAGCTGTGTACCATAACCCCGTCTCCTTGTTCAGCTGTATACCATCACCTTGCCCCTCGGGTCAGCCGTATATAATAAAATGCTGAGGCCCTGGGGTGCTGGAGCATCTCTGTCTGAGAGCCCAGTTCGCCTGACTGCAGCTCTTCCATGTGCCTGTGTGCATCTTAACGCCTTCGGCTCCCCAGTCAGGTCAAGCTGTCTATGCGAGGATGTGGTTCACACACACACACACACACACACACACACCCCTCTAAAACTGGAGTTCAGCTGGGCATGGTGGCACGCACCTTTAATCCCAGCACTTAGGAGGCAGAGACAGGTGGACGAGTTCAAGGCCATTCTGGTCTACAAATCGAATCCAGGACAGCCTGGGCTGATACACAGAGAAACCCTGTCTCAAAAAAAAAAAAAAACAAACTAGAGCTCAAAGGCCCTCATAGCCTGTGTGTACCTGGTGTGAGCTCCGGGGAACCATGATTTAGTTCCGTGGTTCTCAACCTTTCTGACGCTGGGATCCTTTAACACAACTCCTGAAGTTGTGGTGACCCCCAACTGTAAAATTCTTTCCTTGCCCCTTCGTAACTGTAACTTGGCTACAGTCGTGAACGTAACATAGTCATATAATATAAACAGCTGAGATACAGGATATCTGACATGTGATCCCAGAGGGTCCGTGAGCCACAGGTTGAGAACCACTGAGTTAGCCTGGGCCGACTACTGTTCTGCTGTTCCTGCTCCCACAACTCTTGTTTCCCAGAAGTGAGGTCAGAGTTTCTGTTTGTTTTGAGAGGGCGTCTCTCGGTAGCTCTGGCCAGGCTGGCACTCAGAGACGAACCTGCCTCTGCCTGCTCCCACTGAAGGCCTGGGCCTCTGCACCCAGCAAGGTCATAGTTCTTTTAATCAACTATATACCGAAAACTACTTAGAAGTTATTAAATACCACACAGTTTAGTTCTTACAGCCCTTAAGAATCTTCTTTTGTGGTCCGGCATCCTCATTCTGGGTGGGAATTTGGACACAAGGAAGCATCTTCTCCTGTGTCCTGTCTTTTACCCTTTAAATGCTCATGTACATGCAGGTATACATGCTTATGGGTGTCAGAGGTTGTTATTCTGTGCATTTACGTATCGCTCTCTACCTTAGCTTATTTATTTTATTTTACCTTATTTTATTTTACTTTGTTTTTGAGACAGGGTCTCTCTGTGTAGCCTCAGCTGTCCTGAAACTCACTCTGCAGACCAGGATGGCCTCAAACTCAGATCTGCCTGCCTTTGGCTCCCAAGTGCTGGAATTAAAGACGTGCACCACAACCAACTAGTTTTGTGGTGGTTTGAATAGGTTTGGCCCCCATAGACTCATGTGTTTGAACGCTTGGCCCATGGGGAGTGGCTTTGTTGGAGGAGGCGTGGCCGTGTGGGGCTGGGCTTTGAGGTCTCCCAGCGCTCAAGCTCTGCCCAGTATGGAGCAGTCTCCTCCTGGCCGCCTTTGGATCCAGATGTGGATCTCTCGGCTCCTCCTCCAGCACCATGTCTGCCTGCACGCTGCCATGCTTCCCACCATGCTGATAATGGACTAAACCTCTGAAACCGTAAGCCAGCCCCAGTTAAAGGCTTTCCTCTGCAAGAGCTGTCTTGGCCATGGTGCCTCTTCACAGCGATGAAACCCTAAGCCAGGCTTCTACCTTAACTTTCTGAGACAGGCTCTCCCACTAAACTTGAAGCTCATCAGTTCAGCTAGACTGAATGATCTTCGAGCTCCAGGGATCCTCCTGTTTCCGCGTCCCCAGGGCTGAGATCGTGGGCACACACTGCCATGCCTGGCTCTTCCCATGGGTGCTAGGGATCAGAACTCAAGGCCGCCTTCTTGCAAAGCAAGCACTTTACTGACAGAGCTTTCTTTCTAGTTCTACCCACATTTTAAAATAAATACTTGTGTTTTTTTTTTTAAATAGCACTTATTTATTTATTTTAGATTTATTTATTATGTATATAATGTTCTGTCTGCATGTACACCTGCATGCCAGAAGAGGGCGCCAGATCTCATTATAGATGGTTGTGTGAGCTACCATGTGGTTGCTGGGAATTGAACTCATGACCTCTGAGCCATCTCAAATACTTGTTTTTATTGTGTGCAGCTGCATATAGGTGTGTGCACAGGAATACATGTGTCCTCGGAGGCTAGAGGCACTAGGCTACCCCTGGATCTGGATTTACAGGGAGCTGGGAGCCAACTGATGTGGGCACTGGGAACGAAACTCAGGTCCTCTGCAATTGCTGAGCTATCTCTCTAGCCTGCATCTACCTTTCTAAAAACTCTAATACAAATCTATATTCTAGGAAAACCTGCTAAATGAAACTACCAGAAAATAAATAGGAAAGTGAAATAGGCAAATATTTCTGTCAAAATGATGAAATAAATGTGAACAAATATTGTGCAGGAGGTGATCCAAGGATTCACTGATATTTAACAAGACAACCTCCCAGTCAGCCAAATCCTGCCCAGCCCTCTGCAGGGTCTGACCTGGTGAGTCTGCTTTAACCCTGCCCAACCCACCAGATGTAGCCCGGGCCCCACATCTGGCCTTCCAGCACAGTCTTGCCATCCCTGCCAAGCCATCGTCAGCCTCTCCATCCAGCCAGGTCTACTTACGCACTGCAGGGCTAAACCAGGACCTGCATAACCAGCCGTTTTCTATGTTCACTTGACTCCATTCCTGCCAAAAAGAGGCCGCTTCCTGCCTCTTTTTGGCCAAACCAGTTCTGTTTATACCAAACATAGAACTAACAAAAGAAGCCCGCATGCCCAGATCTCATGGTAAAAATACAAACATGAAGAATCAGACCAGTATCTCCTCTCCAAATCCTATCAGTCCAGTAGAAATGTTTACCAATGAGAATCACCTAGATGAAGCCGAGGACATAAAATTTCCAAGAACAGTTGCAAGCTTCAGCAAAGAATTCAAGAAGTTTAAAGATGACATAAAGACCTAGGCATGGTAGTATACGCCTTCAATCCCAGCACTCAGGAGGCAGTCAGGTGGATCTCTGAGTTTGTGGCCAGCCTGGTCTACAGAGTGAGTTCCAGGACAGCCAAGCTACACAGAGGAGCCCCATCTCTTGGAAAACAAAAACAAAAGCAACAAAACAAAACATAAAAAAAAAAAAAAAAAAAAAAACCGAGACAAAAAGGCTCAATGAAATTAAAGAGGAAGAATCTGAGGAGAATAAACACCTGAGTGATGCCCAAGACGACACAAACAGGGCAGGAGGATGGCTTGGAAGTTACGAGCAGTTGGTGCTCTTCAGAGGACCTGGGCTACATTCACAGCACCCACACTGTAGCTCACAGTCGTCCTTCCTGTTGCACAGAAGCCAACACCCTCTTCGGACTTCAGAGGCCGAGCACACACAGGGGGCATGCAGATACATGCGGGAGAGACACTCATGAAATAAATGTAAAAATATCTGTAAAGGAAACACAAACATAAAGCTCAGGGAAATGACAAGGGCAGCACTGAAACTGAGAATGCACTGAAACTTTATTTAATAAAGAAATAGAGACATTGAGGAAAACTCAAGCTGAAATGAAAATGGAAACCCCCCCCCAACCCAGTAGCCCAACTAAAAAACTCAAAGGGAAACCTTAATAATAGAATGGATCCAGCATCAAATAGGCTCTAAGGACTTGGAGATAAAGTAGACGACCTCGACCAAATAAACAGGAAATATGAAACTCAAACAAAAACAAGAAAGAAACACAAACCATAAAAAGATGAAACCTTCTAATTATAGGCATAGATAAGGAACAAGAGTCTCAAGTCAATGGCATAGACCTGATTTTCAATTAAAAAATAGAAGAAAACTTCTCCAAACTAAGAAAAGACACACCCGTACAGATACAAGAAACACACAGTACACCAAATAGAAAAGACCAGAAAAGAAAATCTCCATGGTGGGCTGGAGAGATGGCTCAGAGGTTCTTAACAGCTCTTCCAAAGGTCCTGAGTTCAAGTCCCAGCAACCACATGGTGGCTCAGAACCATTTATAATGAGATCTGGTGGCCCTCTTCTGGCCTGCAGGCACAAATACAGGCAGAATAGTGTATAAATAATAATAATAATAAATCCCCATGGTATGTCAAAGTAAAAACACCAAGTATACAGAGAGAAGAAAGCATATTGACAGATGACAGATGTAAGGGAAAAAAAATCCACAAATCACATGAAAGGAAAACCCATCAGAATAACAGCTGATTATTCCATGGAAACTGTGAAAGACAAAAGCCTGAAGCAAAGTCCTAAAAGACCACAATGGCCAACAGGACATAATTATTAAAACTCAAAATGATAGGGCTGGAGAGATGGCTCAGGGGTTAAGAGCACTGGCTGCTCTTCCAGAGGATCCTGGTTCAATTCCCAGCAACTACGTGGCAGCTCACAACTGTCTGTAACTTCAAGATCTGACGCTCCCACATAGACAGACATACATGTAGGCAAAACACCAATGCACATAAGATAAAAATAAATAACTCATTTTTAAAAAAACAAAACACAAAATACCATGGGGAACACAAGAAACACCAAAACTGACCACAATACATCCATTTCAATAACAACAACAACAACAAAAATGGTGGGTGCTAGAAATCAGACCAGGTCATCAGGCTTCCATGGTAAGCACCTGTAGCCTCTGAGCCTGCTCAGCAGCAATTCATTTTTGTAGTCTGAACTATAACTGCAAAATTTCATTTCTCCTTTCATTTGTCAGTTCTTTTCTGTGTATGTTAAAGCTCTGTCATCATACTTCATGTGCACAGTTAACTGTGTTTTCAATACAAACTGGCTTCTTGTTTGTTTGAGACAGGGTTTCTCCGTGTAGCCTTGGCTGACCCGGACTCACTTTGTAGACCAGCAGGACTCCCTCTGCCTCCCTGAGTGCTGGGATTACAGCTGCAAACCACTGTGCCCAGCTCATTTACCCTAATAACATGTCTCTGTGTCTACAGTAATCTCTTTGTCCTGAAGCCTGTTGTTCATATCAAATTTATGAAGTTACTTTAATATGTTATTGGATGTTGAGTTTCTTCTGCAATTTGATATTTAGATAATGAAATATTCCAGCTTTGAAAAGAATTGTTGTTTATAGAAGTTTTTGTAAGATTAGTGTTTCTGTGGCATAGAGTTTTCCTTCCTTATGCCTGCAAATTGTCATTTATTTAATGAGTATATCTTGAATTTTCAGTGAGTATACAAAATAATATTTTATCATTCTACTTTCATACACATAGATCATTGTACTTTGCACTCAGGAGGCTGAGGCAGACCAAGTTCAAGATCAGCCTGATCTACAGAGTGAGTTCTGGGACAGCCAGGGATGCACAGAGAAACTCTGTCTCGAAACAAATAAATAAACGGACAAACATAATAATTTCCCATGGGTACATTTAGCCTTCTATATTGCTGTTTGTTTTTATTGTGTGTGTGTGTGTGTGTGCGCGCGCACACACACACACACACACACACACACATACGTTTGGGTACCCAGGGAAGTCAGAATACGGCATCAGATTCCCTGAAGCTGGAGTTACAGGTTTTGAACTACAGGTCCTCTGGGGGGGGGGGGGGG
>NW_026596064.1:2511876-2521619 GCF_907164565.1 Psammomys obesus
GGGGGGGGGGGGGGGGGACACTAACCAATGAACCACCTGTCCAGCCCCAGGTTTGTTTTTTTTGTTGTTGTTGTTTTTAATTATTTTATTTTATGTGCATCAGCGTGAAGGTATCAGATCCCTTGGAGCTGGAGTTACAGATAGTTGTGAGCTGCCATGTGGGTGCTGGGAATTGAACCCAGGCCCTCTGGAAGAGCAGACAGTGCTCTTAACCACTGAACTATCTCTCCAGCCCCAGATTTTATTTTTTTTATTGTCACTTTCCATGCACGTTTCTAACTCATAGTTTCTGATGAGGTGTTACAGGCTATTTTTCCTTGATAGGATGTATGTCTCTTCCCCTGGCTACTTTTCATCTCTTTTCTTGTGGCTTCAGCAGCTGGCTCCCATGTCCCTGGCACATTTGACTTTACTTTTGCGTTGGTAGGGCTCCTGGAATCGCTCAGATCTGTGGGTTTATGCTTTGGAAATTGGGGAGTGGGGTGGGATGCTGGCGTTCACTCATGCTGTGACCATTATTTGAGTGCTTCCCTCTCAGATCTGAACCTCAAGTGCAGCAGCTGACCTGATGGATGGTCCCACAGACTCGTATTTGACTTCTTGGCCCGCAGATGGGAGACTGGTTAGGAAGGATAGGGAGTGTGGCCTTGTTAGAAGAGTCGTGTAGCTGAGTTGAGCTTTGAGGTTTTAAACATCCATGCCAGGCCATTCTCTCTGTCTCTCTGTCTCTCTCAGCTTCCTGCCTGAGCATCAGGATGTGAAGCTCTCAGCTGCTGCTCCAGTACCATGCCTTTCTGCTTCCCACGATGATAATGGACTAACCCTCTGAAACTGAAAGCAAGCCCCAATTAAAGGCCATCTTCTTCTTCATATTTTCTTTTATTATTATTATTATTATTATTATTATTATTATTATTATTAACAATTTATTCACTTTGTATCCCGCTGTAGGCCCCTCCCTCATCTCTTGCCCATCCCACCTTCTCGCAGCCCTCTTCCCCCTGCTATGCCCCTCCCCTAGTCCACTGATAGGGGAAGTCCTCCTCCCCTACTATCTGACCCTAGCCTATCAGGTCTCATCAGTACTGTCTGGATCCTCTTTCTCTGTGGCCTAGTAGGACCACCTTACCAGGGGGAGGTGATCAAAGAGCAGGCAACCAAACTCTCGCCTGTGACTGCCCCTGCTCCCTTTTCTAGGAAACCCCATGAAGACTGCCCATGGGCTACATCTGAGCAGGGGGTCTAGGTCCTTTTCGTGCATGGTCCTTGGTTGATTGATTCATCAGTCTCTGCAGGACCCCTGGGTCCAAATTTTTTGCCTCTGGTGCTCTTCTTGTGGAGTTCCTGTCCCCTCCAGATCTTTCTATCTCCCCCTTCTTCCATAAGACTCCTTGCACTCTGCCCAAAGTTTGCTATGAGTCTCAGTATTTGCTTCAATACACTGCTGGGTAGTCTTTCAGAGGTCCTCTGTGGAAGGCTCCTGTCCTGTTCCCTGTCTTCTCCTGCTTCCTGTGTCTATCTTGTTTGTCCATCTGAATGAGGATTAACATCTTCCCTAGGGTCCTCCTTGTTTAGCTTCTCAAGGACTATAGATCTTAGTGTGTTTATCCTATATTATATGGCTAATATCTACTTATAAGTGAGTATATACCATGGGTGTCTTTCTGCTTCTGGGTTACCTCACTCAGGAAGATCTTTTCTTGTTCCCACCATTTGCCTGCAAATTTCATGATTTCCTTGTTTTTAATTGCTGAACAGTATGACATCTTTTATGAGTGTTATCTAGGCTGGGCCTGTGGTTATGCACAACTGTAATCCCAACACTCAGGAGGCACAGGCAGGCAAATCTCTATGAGTTTCAGGCCAGCCTGGTCTACAATGGGTGTTTTAGGACAGGCAAGGCTACACAGAGAAACTCTGTCTCAAAAAACAAAAACAAAACAAAAAAGAGTTGCCTTGGTCATAATGTCTCCTCAGAGCAAAAGAAGCAATTCATGCTTTTAGTCATTTTGGATTGAAGGCCGTATGTTTGTTCACTGATTTTCTTGTGTGGTTAGTGTTTTGTCAGAGCTATCTGGTGAAATCTTTAATGAACGCATCTTAGTTTTGGCTGCTCAGAGTTCCATTTAGTTTTTTTTTTTAATATATTTTTGATCTTTCAATTATCTCCCACTTTTTCTGTCACAACATTTGTCTTTTCCTTAGAAGAGCTAAATGTGACTAGAATAGTAGGTTTCTATGGTGTTGTCACAGGGCCTCTAGGCCAGACGAGCCTTTGATCTTACTGTGTGACTAAGAATGACCCTAACCTTGAATGCCTGTCTGATCTTTCTTACTCTACCTTCAGAGTTCCAGGCATGCAGATTTCTGTACCACAGCTGGCTTGTGTGGTGCTAGGGGTAGAACCCAGGACTCTGTATGCTGCCTGAGGCACATCCCAAGCCCTCCATCATTTTATCATGTTTCTATTGAGGGATTTTCTTCTTGGCTATAGATCATACTCCCTTCTTCTCATATCTAGAATTTTTAAATTGTATGTTATATTTTTATATCAAAGATTTCCTTTTATTGCTGTTTGTTTGTATATGCTTTTTTTGTTTTATCAAGACAGGGCTTCTCTGTGTAGTCCTGGTTCTTCTGGAACTAACTCTGTAGACAAGGCTGGCCTTGAACTCTCAGAGATCTGTCTGCCTCTGCCTCTTGAGTGCTGGGACTAAAGACGAGTGCCACCAGCTCCTGGCTGCTCTTGCTTATTTTTAGTAAAGATTTATTGACTTTATTTTGTGTGTATGAGTGTTTTGCCTGCCTGGTGTCTGAGGAGGTCAGACATGGGCATCAAATTTGATAGAACTGGGATTATAGGTGGCTGTGAGACACCACGTGGATGCTGAGAACCAAACCAGATCCTCTACACGAGTAACAGGGTTCTGAACCAGCTGAGCCTGCTTGTTTTATTCTTTGAGGTTTCTTTTATTTTTAGTCTATGTATGTGCATGCTGGTGTGTGTGGGGTAAGTGCAGGTACTGAGGAAGGGCACGATAGCTGGAGTTATAGGAGTTCTGAGCTGCCCCAGTGTGGGTGCTGGGAACCAAACTTGGGGCCTTTGTAAGAGCAGCAAGCACTCTCAACCACTGAGCCATACTCCAGCTCATTGGTTTTTTTTTTTTTGTTTGTTTGTTTGTTTGTTTGTTTTTATCTAAATAATAATTTAAAAAGAAAATCTCAGCCTATTTAAAGTTTTTGGTACAGAGCCGTATAAGCGCAGGCTAGTGCTGAACTCCTGGGCTCAAGAGACCTTTGTGCCTTAGTCTCAGGCATAGCTAAATTAGAGGTACATGCCACCTTGCCGCCGTTAGCTGTCTCGGTTGTGAATGCCTGTAATCCTAGCACTCAGGGAGGCAGAGGCAGGTGGATCTCTGTGAGTTCAAGGCCAGCCTGATCTATAGAGTGAAGTCTAGGATAGCCAAGGCTACACAGAGAAATCCTGTCCCCCCACACACAAAAGGAAAGAAGGAAAGAAAGAAAGAAAGAAAGAAAGAAAGAAAGAAAGAAAGAAAGAAAGAAAGAAAGAAAGAAAGAAAGGAAGGAAGGAAGGAAGAAAGACATTTTCTTAGGAGCTGGAATTACTGTACATTTTGAGGCTTACTTTTTAAAAAGATTTATAATGCCTGTATGTATGCCTGCCCTGCACTCCAAAGAGGGCACCAGATCTTATTACAGATGGTTGCGAGCCACCATGTGGTTGCTGGGAACTAAACTCAGACCTTTGGAAGAGCAGCCAGTGTTCTTAACCTCTGAGTCATCTCTCCAGCCCCAAGACTTACTTTTTAGCTGTTTATGAATGATTGTAAAAATAAAACCCTTAATTCATTACCTGCCCCACAGGTTCTAGAGAGCCCAGGGACCCTGAATATGGCCTCTTTCTTAATCCTGGGAGTTTGATGTGCTCAGAGCATGGCTCTGCCCTCATCGTCCAGACCCTGGAGGAGATCTGCCCTCACAGGTCACCCTGCCTGCCTCCCTTTCTGGAGGACCACGGTTCTACTTACCTGTACAATTGTTTAATTCCAGTGAGATAGTTGTTTATGATGAGAGCGTTTAGACCAGATGTAGAAATAACTTTTAGCTGATGTTACACGTTTTAGAGATGTTTGTGTGGTTAGTCATTCTCTTCAGTACTGTAGCTGGAAACCAGGGCTTCAGTCATGTTGAACAGGCACTCTGCCACTCTGCTTCACCTCCCAGCCTGACTTACCTCATTTTATCGTGTGTACATTGTACCTCAGTAAGCTTACAAGAAGAGTGAGATAAGGTCTTTTGTGACAAAGCAGTGTCATTAAATGTTTCAGGCACACAACAGCGTATGGCGCATATGAGAAACTCTCTGCTTCTTACCCAGACTACAATACAAACACAATCAGAGGTGTCTCGCTCCCTGTGGAGGCAAGCAGTGTCTTGACCTGTGCTCTCATTTACCTTCAGGCATCATCTTACTTGATGTGTATATGTGTCAAGAAGCACAGTGTTGGTTTCCCTGTTTCTAAGCGTCAACGTCCCACCATCTAGCTATCCTTACGTGATGTGATGATAAGCCCACAGACTTAATTATATTTAGATAACTTCTGGCCTTGGGGCTGCGCGAAAATGAAAATTTACTGGGGCCTACATCTTTAACTAACTATGCTTACCCCAGGAGAAAATGCCAAAGAATGCACTCTCGTTTATTCGTCTGCCTAGCACTGGGTTGAGGGGCACAAGGGAAGCCATGGGGATAGAGGATTAGTGAGCACTGGCTTGGCAAGTGGCATGAAAGGCAATTGGTAAGCCTGGTCCTGCTCCAGCAGCTGCTGTAAAGACTCATGCACCAAGGGGTGACAAGAGTTTGGATTGGCCTGAGTCAGCAGGCCTGCTGGCGCCCGGTGTCAGCAGTTTCTTTCTGGACCGCCTCTTACCTTCTGCTGGGTGGAAGGGACCTTGCCAGCAACCGTGATTCCAGCCCCAGCCCCACACTGGACCATTGACCCTGTACATCCTATTAACTCCATGGAAGGGGCCGGAAACATGACCAGTTCCCCTCCACTGGGGTCCTTTTCATGAGGACTGAGCCAAGCTCCCTGCTCCAGGTCTGATGTGTCCTTCCTGACACTGGTTCTGAGCCCACTATTCAAAATGATGGCTGTTGCTTTTCAATCTGTGCCTCTTCTCCCTCTCCACCCCGCCCTTGCTGCGTCGCCGTCCTTCCTCAATAGGTGATGTGCTTGCCGCTTGGGGCTTTCAGTGTCTCCTCGTGTCCTCTCACCCACCCTCTTCTGGCAGTGCCTGGTAACCATGTACTGAATACACGAATAACTTGAAGATACTAGTTTTTGTTACAGCAAATTTAAAATAATAGAAACACTTTCCCCATCAGCCCAACGTATAAAAACATAAATTTATAGCCAGGCGGGGTAGTACATGCCTTTAATACTGCACTCTAAAGGCAGAGGCAGGCAGAACTGTAAATTCAAGGCCAGCCTGGTGGACATAGTCAGCTCCAGGCCAGCCAAGGCTACATAGAGAGACAACAAAACCCCATAAAACATGACGTTTTAATTCTGCAGCTTTCTGGTCCCATGCCTATGGCTTACATAGACTGGGAACCTCACAGTGACTTCTCTCATACTTGCTTGCTCTTGAGGGTTTTTTTTTTTTGTGTGTGTGTGTGTGTGTGTGTTTCCAGCAACCTCCTCTCACTATTTCCTCATTTCCCCTCCAGTCAGTTTTGCTCCCTGCTGTGGTCAGCCTCCTACATGCTACAGGACAGAGCTAAAAGCCCCCCTAAAGTTCTCAGCAGCAGCAGGAGGAATATCAGAGCAAGTTCCACACTAAATGGAACTTAGAAGCACCAAGAGGCTTTACTCCATCCCCCTTTTTTGAGGTGCTTGGGCTCAAGCCAGTGCCCCACCGTGCTAGGCAAACACTCTACCCCTGCGCTATACCCTCCAACGGACCCCTTGAAAGGTTACGGAAGGGCCTGGCTCAGTGGTTAAGAGCCCCGTCTGCTCTTCCAGAGGACCTGAGTTCAATTCCACATGGTGGCTCCCCAGCCATCTATGCCCTCTACTGCCCTCCTTTTGGCATGCAGGTGTACATGCATATGAGAGCATTCAAAATCAATAAATAAAATAAGAAAGGTTACAGAAAAATTTTTACTATGGAGTGACAGGCATGATGGCTCATGCGTATGAATCCTTCTACTTGTGAGGCTGAGGCAGGAGGACTGCCACGTGTTTGAGGTCCTCCTGAGTTACAGAAGCTCTTCTCAAAAGAGCAGGAAACAGAACCAAGGCAACATGATGAGAGGTGTGCCGGCAGAGGCAGCGTGTAGCTGCTTTGGTGCTTTTCCTTCTACTTCATCAAAGCCGGATACATTTATCTTTGGGGGGAAATCATTTCCTTTCATGGCATGGTGCTGTCTGCCTAAATGCCCAGTGCTGGGGGATCCTGGGAGCTCCCTGACCAGCCAGTCTAGCCAAAATGGCTAGCTTCCAGTTCAGTGAGAGAGCCTGCCTTAAAGGAAGCAGGCAGAGAGTAACGAAAGCAAGTGCTCGTCCTCTGGTCTCTGCAGGCACAGGTGTGCACCTGTGTACACACAAGTATGCGCCACTTCCCAACCCGTCACACCAAGACATCAGGGACTCTAATAAGAAAGAAGCAAAGGGAGGAACAAAATTAATTTTATTAAAAAATTTTTAATCGCCAAGTAGTGGTGGCGCACACCTTTTATCCCAGCACTCGGGAGGCAGAGGAAGGGGGATCTCTGTGAGTTAGAGGCCAGCCTGGTCTGCAAAGTGAGTTCTAGGAAATCCAGGGTTACACAGAGAAACCTTGTCTCGAAAAAAAAAAAAAATGTTTTTTAAATCAGGGCCCAGGAGAAAGTTCAGTCTGTAAAGTTCTTGTCCCACAAACATCAGGACCCAAGTTCAATCCCAGGACCCATGTAAAACTTAGAGGTGGTGGTAGGCACTGGTAATCTTCAAGCTCGGGAGGCAGCAAGGGGCCCCTGGGGTTGCTAGCCAACCAGTCTAGCCAAATGGGTGAGTTCTCAGGGAAGAGACCCGTTTCAAAACTAAAGTGGAGCTAGGCAGTGGTGGCTCATGCCCTTAATCCCAGCACTCAGCAGAGGCAGCTGGGTCTCTGAGTCCAAGGTCAGCCTGGTCTACAGAGTGAGGTCCAAGACAACAGCCAGGGCTACACAGAGGAAAAAAAAAAAAAAGGAAATAGACTAAGGAAGATACCTGAAGCTGACCTCTAGACTTTACACACACACACACACACACACACACACACACACACTTAAAAATAAAATATTTTAAAATTACAAATGCAAAAAAAAAAAAAGCCAAAATCTAAACAGCAACAAAGCCCACAGTTCTATTTTCCAGGGTTTCCTCCAGTATGTACTTCAACAACTCTGTCAGGCTTCAAGGTTCTGTATTTTGTGATTTTCTTTTTCTTTTTCTTTTGTTTTTGGTTTGTTTGTTTTGAGATAGAATTCAGGCCTGTGCTCATGCTAAGCATCCATTCTATTGCTGACATCCACCCCCAGGAATCACTCTGGTTCTTGAGAAGGGACTGATCTAACCTGGGTACAAATCCCATCGACAAGGCTCAGTCTTGAAAGCTGCTTTCTTGTAGTTGCCTTTTTTTCACTTAAAATGAAGCTTTGCCCATATTGTAGCAGGTTATACTCTGGATCTGGAACGCCTTAATGGCTCACAAATTAAAAGCTTGGTCCCCAGTCAGACAATATTCAGAAGTCAGATGTTGGGGAGGGGATTGGCTCATGAAACTTGACTAGCCCACTGACAGGTTCAGTTTGAGAGAGATCTTTGCGGGTAAAGAGAGTGGAAGTTGAACATTGTCCTGGCCTGCATCCCCACCTGCTATGAGGTGAGCTACTCTGCCAGGCATCAGGCTCAGAAGTAATGAAGTCAAATGACCATGGACTGGGAACTTGGGAGATGGTTTCATTGGGTATTCTATGAGTGGTTTCATCAGCTACTTTCTCATGGTGCTATGCGATCGACACCCTGACCATGAGCAATTGATGGGAGAGTTTATTTAGCTTATGACTGCAAAAGGGATAAGTCTCATGGGGCGGGCATGGCTGAAGCAGCAGGCTGAGACACCCTGTCATCAACAGCAAGCCTGTGGCAGAGAGTGCACTGTGTGGTGAGGTTACGATGTTGAATGCCGCCTCTACCGATGTCCTGCTTCCAGCAAGGCTGCACCACCTCCTCAAACAGCACCACCATCTGTGGACCGAGTAGTTAAACGCCCAAGCTCATGGTGTGCATTTCCCATCCAAACCACAAACGTGACCGGAGGCTCAGCTAAAGAGAGTTTGCATGAGAATGGTCCCCAGAAGCTCATGTTTGAACACCTGGTCCACAGTTGGAACTGTCTAGGAAGGATTAAGAAGTTAAAACAGGTGCCACTGAGGGTAGGCTTTGAAGTTTCAAAAGACTCTTACTGTTCCCAGTGTCTCTGTGGCTGCTGCTTATGGATCAAGACTTGAGTCCTCAGCTGTCCCTTCTACTATCTTGGACTCTAGGCCTTTTAAACCATAAGCCCATGTAGTGTGACATACTTTTCCTGGGGACATGGTTACACACACATCTACTCACCCCAGAAAGGAAACCTATAACAGATCAATGTGCAGATAATACCAAGGTCCACCTTGGTGAACCATGGCTTTTATTGGGGATACTAATTAAAGGAGCAGAAATGACTCAAAGACAGCTGCACCAAAGTCCACCCCAGCAGGGTGACAACCTACCAAAGCCAGGAGCCTGGAGCACACTGAACACCCCGCAGGCAGCTCAGCAGGTTGGACAGCACTTTCCAAGGGAAGCGGTTGGTCTAATACTCTTATAGGCAGCTTGGCTTATCTGAGAATGACTGTCAACAGTCTTCACTGATAACTCTGAGAAGGTGGGATCTAGTGAATCCCATCAGTTTAGGGACTTCCTGAAGCTACTTTGAGTTTATCTTCCTGTTTAAGGAGTTTCCCTGAAAGATAGAATGTTTCAATATTGAAGGAAATAGGTACACAGAAGCCCAATTATAGGGTTGGGGTTTTTGTTTGTTTGTTTTTTATAAATTGATTATCATGGTGTTTTGTCACAGCAAAAGAAAGATGACTAAGACACACATTTACTATTACATTTCTATTTTGTTGATAATATTCCACTGTGCAGCTATATCACATTTCATATACCAAGTGATAAATGAAATTTGGGTTATCTTTTTATTGTGTATTTTGTGACAAGTCTCAGTATGTACTTGGCTGGCTTGGAACTTGCTATGTAGACCAACATGGCCTTGAACTCAAAGAGATCTGCCTGCCTCTGCCTCCCAAATTCAAGGATTAAAGACATGCATCACTAGGCCTGGCTTGTTCCCCCTTTTTAGTTACTGTGAGTAATTCTCCTGTTAAATATTCATGTATAATTTTTTATTTGAACATAGGCTTTCTGTTCTCTTCATTTAGGAGCTTAGAAGGGACCTTTGTTTCCCCTGCATTCAGTGTTCTGGGTTCTCAGACTTTCAGACTAAGTTCTACACTGCTGGGTCATAGGCCTTCACACTGCACCACCAGCTGTATTGATTCTCCAGCTTTTGCCAGTGACAGGCATGCACAGGTGCAAGGAGGCACACACACACACACACACACACACACACACACACACACACACACA
>NW_026596064.1:2521629-2540422 GCF_907164565.1 Psammomys obesus
CACACACACACACACACACACACACACACACACACACACACACACAGCCTATATTTCTTTAGAGATCCTGTCTAATGAACTTTGTGACAAGGGCTAATATAGCTCAGGATGACCCTGAAGCTCTTGATAAACCTGCCCAAGTGCTGGGATTACAAGTGTATCCCACCACACCTAATTTAATAAATTAATTTTGTTAAATGAGCAAGACAGATACATCAAAACTCTACAAGAATGACTAAGATGTATACAACAATGTGTACATCAATAATCTGCAAAATGCATATTTAAAGTCATGAGATACCAAAGGCTGGAGAGATGGCTAACCAGTTAAGAGCACTGCCTACTCTGGTAGAGGCCTCAGGTTTGACTCTCAGCAGTTACATGGGGCTTTACAAATATAACTTCAGTTCCAGGAGGTCCAAGGTCTCTTCTGATCTCCTATACACATGGTGCCCAGATATACACGCAGGCTAAAAACTCCATACATATAAACTGCTCTTAAAAAAATTCTAAGATACAAAACTCAACGGAGTGGCTAAGTTAAAGAAGTGCAGAACTTGCAGGCGGCTCAGCAGGTTGAAAGACAGCTGCTGTGTCACTGGAGTTCCATCCCCAATCCACAGAGAAAGAGAACTGATCTCCAGGGATACACAGTGGCATGCACACTCTGCCTTTCACCCACACAGTACAAGTGCAAAAAATTAAAAAGATCATTAAGCCTCCTCCTAGCACTCAATGCAACCAGTCTCTCAGTGGTCTTCAACCGCCACCTCCACTTGCCATGGTTCCAAATTGCTCATGTGCCACAGATGGAGCCTGCTCCTGCAAATGCAGAGTACAAATGCACCCCCTGCAAGAAAAGCTGCTGCTCCTGCTGCCCCATGGGCCGTGTGAAGTGCTCCTAGGGCTGCGTCTGCACAGACGCTTCTGACAAGTGCGGTCGCTCCGCCTGAAGTCCAGCGTCCCCATAACTGCAGGTAAACAGAGCAATGGCTTGAAAGCTAGTCTTTTTATTTTTTAACAACCCTGACCAGTCCTTCACACCTTTCTACACAGCATGTAACTGACAATAAAATAGTTGATTTGACTTAAAAAAATTTTTTTTAAATATCAACAAGAAACAAGACCTGGAGCTCTTACAGATTGGTGGGAAGAATGTTGAAAACTGGAAGTTAAACTAACTGGAAGTGAAGATTTAGCTGTCAGTGGAAAGATATGGCTTTAGTTACCAGTATGAACTCCTGTCATAGTGTATGTATGTCTGTAATTCCAGAACTTAAGAGCTGGAGCCAGGAGCATGAAAACTCACCCTCAGTTTAGCACAAATCAAGTTGTGGGATATTAAGAACCTGTCTTTAGGGCTGGAGAGATGGCTCAGAGGTTAACACTGGCTGTTCTTCCAAAGGTCCTGAATTCAATTCCCAGCAACCACATGGTGGCTCACAACCACCTATAATGAGATCTCGAGCCTTCTTCTGGCATGCAGCCACACATGCAGGCAGAACACTGTATAAATAAATAAATCTTAAAAAAAAAAAAAAAAAGAGCCTGTCTTTAAAAAACAAAACAAAAAGGCCACCAACCTTACTGTAGGCAGGTGTTTATCGTAACAGATAAACATCACTATGCATTCACACAATGGCCTATCTGGCGATAAAAGGGACAAACGGCTAGTATGTGCAATGGTATGAGCAAATCACAGAACCACAAAAATGCGTACATATGCAAGATGACTAGATTATTTCATTTATTTTATTTTGTTTTAGTTACATTGGTGTGCTATATGTCCAGGACTCTGCAACCGAAGCTTTTTCACCAGCACCCCAGCTCCTGAAATAACAACTCTGAGACTTTATTATAATTCCTGAAAAAATGCCTAGGCCATAAGCTTTGACTCATTCCCCAACTAACTCATAACTTATTTATTCTATTCTGTGTGCCACAGGACTGGTTATCCCTCCCCAGTTTCAAGTGTCTGTCTTCCTCAGAGTCCAGAGAGAATCTTTGGCTTCTGATTCTATCCCAAACTCCCAACTCTCTCCCGGAACTCCCACCCCCTATTTCCTGCCTCAGCCATCAACTTTTTATTGACAGGTGGTGCTTCCATACAGGGCATGAGAAATTCTTCCTACACTTCTCCTTTTAGTCCAATAAAAGGCTTTTTACTCTTACTATATAAACTGTAAGCAATAAGAACAATTGTGAAAAATATCATGTAAGAATTACATTCTTAATATCCTGTTGATTTGCATTTGGCAACTTTGGAGAAAGTACCCTACTATCTATCCTATCTTGGTGAGTCCAGAGTTCTGTACTCAAATCACTTTCTATCTTAGTTTGTGTTTATCAACTTATAAAAAAAAAAAAATCTACCTAGCCTAAAAATATTTTTAAAACATTTTCTTAAATCCTAAAGAACTAAAGCTTAGTTGTGAGACTATACTATTCAGTCTTCAGCCACATCAGAGACTTGAAAAAGAATAAATATTACCTTAGGTTTGCAGGAAGTGCAGAGCAAGCAGCTTCCAAAATTATAGAAATGACAGAGATAGCTCTCTGCCTGGACAGTTGTCCAAGTTTTCTCTGCAACGTTGGGGCATCATCTTCAGTCTCCCTGGCCAAAATATCTAACAGGCTTTTATCGTGAAGCAGGAGTTATGAAGGACTTGCCTACCTTGTCTTGGAAAAGCTTGGCAGTCGACTTCCCTGTGTCTACTTAGTCCTTATTTAGACAAGCACGCTGTCTGAGGATGAGGCAGGGGCAGTTTCTGGCCCAGTGGCTAGCTTGCCACAATTGAAGGAAACTCCATATGGAGGTTCTTCAATGCTCATCATCTTCTTTGAAGTAGAGTGAGTTTGCTGCTAGTAGCTGACATGTCTCATTGTAAAAAAAAAAAAAAAAAAAAAAAAAAAAGCCTTTCATTAATAAAACATCTTTAATTCCATATTCTGCAGATCTCTGAGGTTCTCAAAGACCGTCTATATATTTATAATATATCTGAATAGGCAACCATTGCTCATTTCTAGTTATTTATTATCTGTTCAACCTAGAAAACTTATTTCTGCAATTAACTAAACTAGCATCTATCATTACCATAAGTTTGATTGACTACTAACTTGTATTTAATTATCCTAAACAGTTTGTAATAGCAGCTTTCAAAAGGACTAGAACTTCACATTGCATTTTTAAGTGGATTGCAAAGGCACAATACCTTATACAAGAGTTAAAACATATATACAGTGTTATAAAAAAAACTAATTTTATATCAATATTCAAAGATCTATACCAACATAAGACTTTTTGCTTAGTAGTAGCTCTATAGCTTAAGAGTAGATTTAAGGGCTGGAGAGATGGCTTAGAGGTTAAGAGCACTGGCTGCTCTTCCAAAGGTCCCGAGTTCAATTCCCAGCAACCACATGGTGGTTCACAACAATCTATAATGAGGTCTGGTGCCCTCTTCTGCACATTCAGACAGAACATTGTATACATGATAAATAAATAAATCTTTTAAAAAAAAGTGTAAATTTAATATCATTTGTTGTTCAGTCTGTGTGAAAGGAAGGTACAGAGATTAACTGAAGTTCTGACTGAACAGTCTGTGATGCTTGACAATTTAGCCAGCTGTGTAGAAGTTTTTCTGGATGCAGATTTTTGAGAAAACAGCTATTGAGGCAGTCTGAGGCTTAATCAAGTTAGATGCTGGAATAAATCTATCTCAGCAGCCTTCTTAGCATCCTCATGACTGCTTTAACTTCATTTTTATTGCAGAATACTTGATCCCACTGTAAACCCCAAGATTGTGAAACCTGTTTCTAATTGTGGTATGGCTCAGTCTTTGATCCTAGAGCTTTGTTTACTGTTAAAAAAAAAAATGTGGTATGGCTCAGTCTTAATTTGTAAAGGTATTCCTATAACTGCCATAATACAGAATCAGCCTTAATACAGAATCAGCCTTCTCCGAACTTAAAGCAGTTGGTCACTGAAATCCTAAATATGTGTCTATAATATGAGGCACAGATTTTAGTTCACCAAACTGCAAAATAAAGCACATCTATTTGCCAAATTTCATTTCTTTGGGTATCTTTAGGGGTTACTTCCCAAATGGGAGTTTGGTTATATAAAGAACAAGTAGGACAAATTTCCTTGGCTTTTTGCCAAGTGATAGACCTTTACTGTTAACATGATGTTTATGAAAACTCTGAAGCTTCCAGCACATTTCCTACTAATTCCTATTAATAGCTGATCAATCTCATCATTATCTTGTGATACAGGGCCTGGAAGACTTGTATGGAATCTGATGTTCTATATACAATGCATGATTTCCATTTCTGACCACTTGCTGTCGTTGAATAGTGAAGTTGATTCCGAATCATTCCGAGTGAGTTTCTATAAGCAAAACAACTCTTTTCTGCATAAAATCAATAAATATATTGAGAGATTCAGGGAAATCTAATCAAACCATTAAGAATGGCATACAATTCTGATTTTTTAACTGAACTGTAAGGACTCTGAGCCTCTGTTTTTTTCTGACTCATAACCTGCCTTTCCTGATTTATTTGCATCAGTACAAAATACAAGGAGCTCCAGAATTAGTGTAGCCTTTATTATGTGAGAAGGAATCCACTCAGGGTTGTTATGTTTTGTGGTTTTGGTTTTTTTTGAGACAGGGTTTCTCTGTATAGCCTTGGTTGTCCTGGACTTTGTAGAGCAGGCTGGCCTTGAACTCAAGAGATCTGCCTGCCTCTGCCTCCAGGATTACAGGCATGTGCCTTACTCAGCCCACTCAGTTTTTATAAACTGAAATAATTTGCTTTTAGGGTATTTGTTAATCCCCCCCCCAAAAAAAAAACACTACTGCAAGCCTTTACCAATGTTCATTTTCTGTCTATGATGAAGCAATTTCAGCATTAATAAAAGGTGCCAATTTCTGCTGGACCTATTCCTGTTAACTGATGAAGACTCATTTTCCTTTTGGAATCAGTTCAGAAAACTTTTCTATATAGGTCTTTAATTTTATACTGGCTGTGTGCTAAAAGTATCCATTTCAAGATGGGAGAATGAGTAAAGACAAAATAACTGAATTGTAAGCCATCTTTGGTTCCAAAAAATCTATATCTTGTAAATTTTTTCTAGCAAAGCCCATCCTTTCTCAGCTGATAATTTTCTGGAGCCATTTAAGTTTTTATCATCTTCTACAGTTTGAAATACATTACTTAGTTCTTGAGTAGTCAATCCAATTGTGGCCCTTAGCGAATTACTGCCTCCCAACAATTTCTGAAAAATCATTAACAGTTCTTAATTGGTCTCTTCTGATTTGCCCCTGCTCTGGTCGAATTTTTTTTGTAGACCTATCTTATATCCTAGATAATTAATGGAATCTAGTCTTTGCACTTTTCAAGAGCCATTTGTAATCTCCAGCAAGGCAAAATTCTTTTTACTTCATCAAACATTTTTCTAAGGTATTTGCATATGAACCAGGCAGTAAGATATCATCCATACATTGGTAAATTATGGACTGAGTAAATTGCTTACCAGTTATTTCTAAGGGTTGTTGTAAAAACACTGGCATAAAGGACTATTCAACATTCCTTGTGACAAGACTCCAATCTTATCTCTTTATTGGGCAACTATTATACAGTACTGAGAAAGCAAACCTTTATCTTGTTCATGTAAAGGATTGTGAAAAAGGAAATCTTTTAAATCAATCACTATGATAAGCCATGCCTTAGGTAAGAAGGCAGGCAATGGGATTCCAGGCTATAAACACCCCACTGGCTGAATGGTTTTGTTAATTGCTCTCAGATCTGTTAACATCCTCCATTTGCCGGATTTTTCATTGACAATTACAGAAGTCCAAGGGCTGGTGGACTCTTCTCTATGTTGAGCCTCCAGCTGTCCCTGGACTAGCTGTTTTTCTAATATGTTATATCCAAACAGATGTCAGTTTGCCACATCATTGTAGGGGAGCTGGTGAGGCGGCAGCAGTGGCTCACCCATATAAAGTTTTAATCAGCCTGTTTTTATCCTGCTCATGCATAGCTTCGACAGTCTGTAATTGTCTTCCCTAACATTTTTTAACTTACTAGGAACATCCTTTTTTACAGCCTGTCTCTAACGCTGAAAGAATGCTAATCTATGCTTCCCCAAGTTGCAATAGATCTCTTCCCCATAGACTCATGGCTATATTAGCCACATATGGCCTTCATTTTCCTATTTGACATTCTGGTCCTAAGCATTTAATCCATTTTAAACTTAGTTTTACACGAGACAATGTCCCAATTCCTAGCTGTGTAGACATGCTTTGAAGTGGCCAAGCTGGATTCTAGGAATCTTGTGTAGTTTGCCAAAATGTTTGCTATCTTTAGAATCTTTTGTTCTATCCATAGGAGGCGCTCTGTTAAATGGTTTAAGTTTTAAGCAGCTGTTTGTCCTATCCTACCTTTATTATTTTTTAGTTATTTTTCATGTCTTTCTTTGGTAGACAGGAAACAAATGCCCCATGCTTGTCAGGCCTTTAACAAAGACCCTTAGTTTTCTAACATTAAGGAATTGGCTCGAGTATCTTTGGATGACCTACATTTTTTTGTCTGTTCCTTGCACATCTACTTACATTTCACAGGAAACTTTCTCCCTGAATTATTGTTGTAGAATTTATCCTTAGGAACTGTTTGTCTATTGTCCTTTAGGGAGTGACCTAATCTTTCACAGTAGTCACGATCATTTTGTTTCCATGTCTCCTTTATTTGTCCAACCAAAACTGAATTGTGGGCATTAGATTCTGTATCAGTAGTACTTTAAATTCATTCATAGAGGTACAGATTTGGCCCTTAACGGTCTAATAGCCTTTTTGCACTTTAGCATTAACATTTCAATTGGATCTGATATTGCTCTATTCAGAGCTGTAGGTAATCTTTTAAGAAGCCAGTGGAAAAAAAAAAAAAGAAAAAAAAAAAAGGAAAAAAAAAAGAAAAAAAAAAAAAAAAAAAAAAGAAGCCAGTGGAAGATTCATTTGAACCATAGGTTATCTTTGCAAATAATTCAGTTCAGCTCTGTTCAACCTTGTCCCAAGGATTATTTTACTACTGACATGCTGTTCTTGGACAGCATCAAGGGTAATCTGTATTCTCAACTCAGAATAAGGACAATCACCTGATCCTTGACAATAGCAATGCCTCTAGTCCTATTTTATTGCTCCATGAATGAAGCCTCTTTCGAAACCTGTTAGCCACTGTATATGACAGCTCTAAGATGGCTGTCATCAAATCTTTCCAACCTTTAGGAATTGAACGATTTTGTATGGCCCAGTTATCACAAATTTGACACACGATGAACTTAAGCCTTAGGTCATTATTGCTTCCTTGAATTTTTTTAGGATCTTGTCTCTATAGGTTGCCACCCAAATTCTTGATAGCTAGCCCTGTGGGTATCACTCATTTCATCTAATTCCCTTACCAAGTTTTGGGAATTATAGGTTTTAAAACATATAAACTGCCCTTTCTCAGCTTTGTTACATGTCTGTCTTTCCTCTGATCTTTAATACCTTCCTCATTTTTATAATCTCATCCATTTTTCCTTATATTTGATCTTAGCATCTTACGCATTCTGATTTATAAACTTTTGTAATTTCTCCTCTAAGGCTTACCTCTGTATTTTTCTTTTTCTTCTTCTGAGCGTTTAACTTAAAGAATCCTGTCATATTTGTTCTCTGGCCTGTTTTAGCATCTTTTTTTTAAGTCTAATGTCTCTTAAGGATATGTAAAACAAGGTTATATAGGAACCAGATGCACTTTGTCATTGCATTTTCTATTTTTTAACACACAGAAAAATATTCTATCTCTATTCTTAAGAACTTCCCAACTATCTTTCTTATCTGACTTTTCTGAGACCTCTTGGAACCACCCTGTACTTGGAGAAAGCAACTGCCATACTCTGAGGCTTTACCCTTTGGGAAGTAGCTGCCTGTAGGACCTTGCCCTAAGGCGCATTCCTGGCTCAACCCAATGCTCACTGCTCACAGCTCTCCCAGCAGTGGGCTTTTCTATTCAGCAGGGATGTCCTTGTTTTTTCA
The DNA here is from genome assembly GCF_907164565.1 of Psammomys obesus. Classification (NCBI taxonomy): domain Eukaryota; kingdom Metazoa; phylum Chordata; class Mammalia; order Rodentia; family Muridae; genus Psammomys; species Psammomys obesus. The sequence continues at coordinate 2,529,699 of NW_026596064.1, forward strand.
AGGTTCTAAGCCTAGATTCTAAGAGCTGTTGGGTGCTGTTTATATCTGTGGGTTTTCCACCAGGGACTTCAGAACAAGTGCCTAAGCCACATGCTTTGGTATATGTTACCCGACTAGGTCATAACTTATTGTACTTTTTTATTCTGTGAGCCACATGGCTAGTTTCAGCCTGACTCTATCCCAGAGTTCACCCCCACCCAACTCCCACCTATTTTCTGCCTCGGCTAATTTGACAGCTTTTAATTGTCAGGTGTGCTTGCATACAGTACACAAGGGATTCTACAGAATTGTTTTCTGCTGTCTACAATGAATTCTGGAGTTCTCAAACTCAGCAAGCACCTTTATTGAGTCATACTGCTGCAACAGGCCAGACAACCCCCATGCCCAATATTGAGGCTTGAACAAGACATCAGCTATGTCTATCATTGAGTTACACCCATCACGCACACACCCCTTTTTAATTTTGAGGCAAGGTCTTGAACTTTTTCTGGCTTCAGCTACCCAAACCATGACTTTTATCACTTTCTTTCCTTCCTTCCTTCAAAAGAGCCGAGGCATACTATATAGCCCAAGCTAGCCTGAACACAGTTGAGGTGGCCTTAAGTTCACAGCAATCCTATTGTAGCAAGGTTTAATTGGGGACATAATGTTCCAGTGTAGTTTCAAGAGCACACTTGGTCCCATGTTCTACTTTCGATATGCATAAATGGCTTTAAGTTTTTGAGGTAGGAGGTATCTTGAGACAAGGCTTCAATATGTAAGGTTGGCTTGGAATTGATGTAAACCAGGTTGGCCTCCTTAGACGGCAGGTAACTGTGGGGGTGGTGTGTAGTTGCTAGTTCTGTGACTTTCAAAGAACTTTGTAAACATTATGAACCTAACTATAGCAGACAGCCACTATTTCTGGCTCTGTCCCTGTTGTATGACCTATCAATATTAAGTAGAAGCAGTCCAAACACCTAAACAGGCGTTTCAAAAGCAAAGAGAGAGACAGAGAGAGAGAGAGAGAGAGAGACCTGGTCACATTTATTTGGTTGACAGATGCTGCTTTGCCAACCTGGAATAATACAAGACTAAATTTCAACTCTTGCTTTCCCAAATAGTTAGCTGAAATCTGCCAAACTGATTAAGAGTCACCATGACTGTATCTTTCAGCATCTACTAATGCTACCTTTTAAAATTACACCACAGACACAGGCTTATGCAATGTAATTTCATGATCACTGCATTCTAAGAAGCAATATAGTCAGAAAAATGTATCTGAACTGCACATGGTGACACATACCTTTAGTCCCAGCACTAGGAGGCAGGTGGAAGAACAGCCAAGGCTAAAACAACAAAACTGGGGGTTGGGAGAGATGGGAATCCTCTAAAATATAAGCATTATCCAACTGCCATTATATCAGATATTGATGACTGTACTGTACTACCTGTATCTGTGTGGTGTGCTGACGCTACCCAGCATTGTAATGTATGGCATGCAGACTCTGGAAAAACATTTTCAAAATTATCTGAATAGATTCCATCGATTTCAAGCCCTCACAAGAACCAGTCAGTCGGGAAGTAAAACTACCACAGGGTCATATTACACAGGGACTACTCTAAAGGGGCTTAGTGTTAACTATTCATCTAATTCTCATTAAGATCCTATTCTGCCTTTTTAACACCCAGTTGCAGACCAGCATCCAGTATTAGTTCAGGCTCAAAAATATCCCATTTTCTGTCTATATGGTCAAGATCCTTGCCTCTTTTCCTAGAAACTTGTACTTAGATACCAAAGATCAAACTATTATATCACACTACTTTACACATGAACTTACCAACCTCTACCCACAAAGGCCTTACAAATTATACAGTGTTGCCTGCTCTTTAACTTTACAAAGGTAGTACAGCTACTTAAAAACAAAATATATGCATACACTGCATGTTTGTCTGTGTCCTATGTCTTGTTCTTTTTTTTTTTTTTTTGAGACAGTATTTCTGTTTAACAAAGCCCTGGCTGTGCCGGCCTCAAACACATAGAAATCTGCCTGTCTCTCTTGACTGCCGAAGCCAGGGATGGTGGCAAGTGCCTGTAATCCCAGTACCCTGGGAGGTAGAGGCTGGCAAATCTTAAATTTGAGGCCAGCCTGGCCTACAAAGTGAGTTTAGGACAGCCAAGGATTCAGAGAGAAACCCTAAACCCTGTCTCAAAGAAACAAGGAAAAAACACCCAAACCCCCAAAACCAAAACACACGTGTTACCACATTCAGCCTAAAAAAAATTCTATACTCAAAGTCTTTGGCAAAGCTGTGCATAAAACTTGGCAGTGATGTACACTTTTAATCCCAGCACTCAGGAGGCAAAGGCAGGGAGGGAGATCTTTGTGAGTTAGAAGTCAGCCTTAGTCTACAGATGGAGTTCCAGAACAGCCAGAGAAAGAAAAACCCTATGTGTCTGGGGTCCCCAGCTAGGCAGGATGGTGTAAGCCTTTAATCCCATCACTCAGGAAACAGAAGGAGTTTGAGGCCAGCCAGCTCTATACACCAAACTCCAGGATAGGCAGGACTGGTCAAAGAAATCAGATCTCAAAAACAAATACTCCAAGCCCAAAAAATTCTTGAGAGGGCAAGAGGACATTTTTTTTTTTTTTTTTTTAAAGAATATTGGTTAGCAGGTTAGCTGAATGAGATTTACTGGGGAACTTCCAAATAGTCCATCACAATGCTTGGTCTTCTTTATGCAAGACTGCTGTAACACCATGTTCCCTACCTTAGGGCTGGAGCTCAGTGTGCTTGCTTTGCAGGCTTTAAGTTGTAGGTTAAATCCCATAGTAATGGGGCATCAGGAGATATATAAGGCAAGGTCCCCACATACATAGGTGTGGATCCTGGCACTGTATCTGGTTAATCCAAGCAAACTACAATATGCAGCACTTGAGGAAAAACCTGTACCAAGTAATATCCAAGTGCTTAAAATAAGACCATAGATAGGCTAGCCCTGCTTTTAACAGCCTTAAATGGAAACAAACCTCATACAACGCTCATTCCAGTATCTACTTGGCCAATAATTGTGAGAAACACATTTTTTAAAAAAAGAAAAAGCACAGTATGTTATCCTGAAGCAAGAACAACACTGTACCGAACACTAAATAAACTACAGGACTTTAATTACAATAGTGAAAATTAAAAGAAACCAACACTTCTTTGTAAAACAATCTGCATCAGCAATTTTTCTCTTTGCATTTATTTCAACAGTTCTCAAAACATTTGAGTGAATTGGGCCTCCTTTGGTAAGCAAAGGACCTGAAAATAATATTTAAAAAATGAACAGGCAGTCTTCAGTTTCATCCATGACACAGTTGTGGTGATCCCTTCTCTCATTCCATATTTTGAAGCACCCAGTATTTTCATATAGTCTAAAAGCTAGAAGAACAAGAGTACATTTGTGGTGGAATGTATTGTCACTTGTTGATAACTAGTTGAAATACCATTATTTTCTTGTAACAGCCTTAAGAAACAGCCTTTTAAAGGCGTGTATCTGTAGCTCTTATCCCCTGCTATATATAATACAGATTACATAAAGGACGACAAATCCACAATAATGTAAGCATTAAGCATCTGCTGTATGGAAAGATTTTTCTCTAATACTAACAGCACAGAGTTACAGCATATTTTTAACACTTAACTGCAGGTATATTGAATATGGCAAGTTTCATGGACTCCTGAAAGAAAACATCTTCATCTTAAAATTATTTACTGATAACTTAAGAATGGTTCTGGTTAAGCATTGATATTTAGAAAGAAAAGTAAAAATCAAACTTGTTTATTGTTGCTTTTTGCCATTTGGTAGCATTTTACACACAGGCTTCGATCTTCAGAATACCCTGGATTCAGTAGAAAAACCTTTTAAATGAAGTTTTGTACAATAGAAACTTCTCAGCAGTCAAAATTTGGACTGTAAAAAAATACATGCAAAACATACTTTTCTGAAAACACTTAACTTTGAACAAAGCACCGAACTACACAAATGCAGAATGAAAACAGCATTTCAACTCCACCAAAAGTAGTCATCATAAAAGGTGTAAAAGTCACCTAACTTCACTAGGCACTGTTCACTTTTTAAACAGGAGACAATAGAAAATATTGTCCACAAACAATATCCCAGCTCTATGGCAGGTTTCAGAACGCCTTCAACTTCATGCTTTAATAGCGACCTGGAAGGAAAACAAAACATGTATTAAAAGGAGAGATTTTTTAAAAATCTGAAAATCTCTCCCATGAATAAGATTTTCATTCAAGCATTAGTATTAGATTATTGTATAAATAAGAAATAAAAAAAGGGCTGGAAAGATGGTGCAGGGGCATGGACTCTTTTTCCAGAGGACCAGGGTTCAACTCCTAGCACCCAAATGTCTGTAATTTCTGTTCCTGGGGATCTGACACCCTAACATAGACATACATGTAGTCAAAACACTGAAGGAAGGAAGGTGAAGGAAGGAAGGGAGTTCAATTTAGTAAGAATTTATTTAGCCAGGCTCGGTGGCACAGGCCTATAATCCCAGCACTCAGGGAGACAGAGGACGGAGGATTATTTTGTGTTTGAGACCAGCCTGGACTTGAAAATTATTTACAAAATAATTCAACTCCAGCAAATTAAAACAGATAAACCCATCAAGGTAACTTACGAGGCGAGTAGGATCGGGATCTGGAACGTGACCTGTATCCTCCACGACTATAGTAAGGAGAAGGTGACCGCCTTCTGTAAAGAAATTTAAGACTGTATCTACATCTAGTTATATTAAGCTAGTAACACAAAGCCAAACTTTTGCTAGTTCCCAACCTGGAAGGTTCCAAAAAAACTTTAAAATATATTAAGTTCTGACGCCAAATAAACATTAAAAAGTACCTTTGCTCTACTAAAAAGTATTCTTACACAACAGGAAAAAATACAATTCATTCCAGCCATTTTCATGATCACCCAAAGAAATTCCACTAATGAAAAGCTTTGGTTTCCTGTTTTCATTTGCTTATTTTGTGAATTAACAAACCAAACTGAAGAAAACTTAAGAGCTCATGAACAAAGCAAGCAGAAATAGTTTCAAACATCTCATTCTATATTTAAAGCTTACAAAATGGTACTATCTGTAAAGTGGTATAAGCTCAATTAATTTGCAATTTCTACGAATCCTTTTATACTGTCTATTGAGAACTACTTTCACAAACTTTTAAGAAATCCTGTGGGCAGAGAGACAGCCAACAAGTAAGAGCACTGGCTACTCTAGTAGTGGAGTTTTCCAACTCCTACATGGTGGCTCATAAAATGGAAAGCACTCTTCTGGCCTCCAAGAATACAAAGCATAAATGGGGTAGACACAAATGTAGAATACACAAGTAAATTAATATTAAAAGAAAAAAAGGGCCAGGCACTGTAGTCAGGCTTTTATAATCCCAGCAATCGGGAGACAGAACAGAGGTAGTTTGAGTTCCAGGACAGCACAGATACCTTGTCTCAGTAAGAAACAACCAAATCCTTTGTCATGCCACTTAGAGAAAATTTGCCCAAGTTACCAGCAAACAGATCTACAAGCACTCTACTATACCCAGACTTAAGAACCCTCTGGCACACCTGTAAATCTGATCCCTGTCTTGAGCAGCTCGCCATCCGCCACCTCCTCCACCGCCTCCTCTGTAAAGACAGAAGTAAATTGTGTTTGCTAAAATTCTGGATCTTAAAGACATACTTCCATAGGAAAAAAGCGTCAACCAAAAGGCTTGCATATCACATCAATGAGTAAGCTACGAGTTGTAACCCATGCTTAACTTTACATAAGTTTACACTAACAGCTTAGTATTACCAGTTGATGATTTCTACCTAGATATTAACAATCTGAATGAGATACCCAGAACCAAAGAAAAATCAGGAGATGGACTTTTATTAGCTCACCAAGTTTAATTTCTTTGATTCCCATTTCAAAATTCAACAGGCATCCAACTGTACACCAATAACGCTTAAATTTTGGCCTACATCCTGTTAGTTATTTTTTAAAAGTTTAGGATTCTTATGATGGTCTAAGCAGAGACTAACTCCTATCCCGCTTACCTGTATGATCTGCTGTAATAATCCCGATCATCATAACCCCGATCATATCCTCTGTCATAGTAGTCCCGGCGGCGTGAGCTGCCACTATGAATGACAACATATCTTTTAGTAAATCAAGTAATCACCATAGTTTGTTTTGTTTTAGGTTATAACTTTGCTAATAAAAACTGATCCTGACAGCAGAAGTCAACTCAAACCTACAAAAATGATTAAACAGATATCTTTGGTTCTCCTGCACAAAAACTGAAGCTGTCTAATAACAGACCTTTATAAGTATGTTAGCTGAAAAGTATTTCTAGATAGTTCTTTATTAATATACTGTCTTTTCTTTTTCCTTGTTATACTAATTTTAAGTGTATATCCATATGCAATCTTTTGATTTTAAGGCAACACAAATCCAACTGACTTCTTACTAAAAATAAAAAGTCAACAAACCGGTGGACATACTGTCACATATCTTTTCTTTAATAAGGGAAAATATCTATTAATTTGAGGCCAGGGTGGACTATCTGGCGAGATCCTGCCTTTTGTTTTATTTTTGTTGTTTTGAGACAGTGCAGCCCTGACTGTCCTGAATTTCACTCTGTACCAGGTTGGCATCAAACTCTGAGATCTTCCTGCCTCTGACTAACAAGTGCTGGGAATAAACGTGAGTCATCACTGCCCAGCTAAGATCCTGGCTTTAAAAAACTATATTAACTTAAGGCTGCGACTGAGTGAGGCAAGCACTTATAGACATGAGCACCTGGGCACTAATCACAAGACTCCATGCCAAGCACCCCAGAACATGCCCACTTATCCCCAGAAGTTCAAAGGTCTGACAGGCTGTCGCAGTAAACATGAAGACTCTTTTAACAAGATGGAAAGTGAGGGCACCTAAAGGTTGTCCTGCTATCCACATAAGCCCCATGTCTATATGCTCACCCAAACTCATAAACACATGTACACACACAAAATTAAATTGGGTGAAGACAAATTCTAACAATCCAAGTGAATCTCCTGAACTCATGCAAGGATGGAAGTATAATGTGCACAGAGATGTTCTCTAACATCTACTATTAAATGGCTCACGATTTTTATTAAAGAAGGATTTCATTCAGATGTTTTGGAGATGGTTCAATGGGTAGAATGTTTGCTGCACAAGTGAGGGGTCTTGAATAGGTCCTCAGCACCCAAATAAATTATGGTGATAGACAAGATCAGAGGCTCACTGTAGCCTATCAATAAGCTCTAGATCCATTGAAACACTGCCTCAAAATGTAAGCTGCAACCCATGAATTTCAGTACACCAATCCTAAGCTTCTTTTGGCATTGGACAACAGACTAAGTGTCTACAGAGTGCTCAAGCATGAGACGTTGGTATCCATCTATTCTCTTCCTCAGGCTCAAACACCAGGGAAACGGAAGTAGAAAGACTAAAGCTACAGATAGGGGAGAATTATCTCAAAACTGTACTGTATAAACATGACAGTACCATTGCACTTATGGGCTAGCAGTAACTGTAGTTACCTGCATAAGAGGAGAAGTTCCTCCCAAGGCCCTACCCCTATTCAGCTACAGCTGATGGTTGCTGATGGAGAAGTCAGGTTTCTAGGAAGGTGTGATATTTGGTAAATTGACCATAATCTAGTAGGTGGCCACATACTTGGTACACCAGATGTACTGTGCTGTATATAAAAATAACAGTGCATTTTTTTTTAAAAAAAATAACGGGGGAAAAAAGAGGGCATGAGAATGGAAGGGGAGAGTTCTGAGGAGTTGGGAGATTTTCAATCTAGGGAAAGATGACATGTAGGGAAAAGATGACATGAACAGCAAGGTGGAAGATGAGATATTCTCCAGAACCTTACAAGCATATGGGTGCATATATACACGGTATTTAATTATTTCTTCTAAAAAGATGTCAAGAGATTGACTGGTGGTAAAAAAGATGGGGTGTGATAAGAGGATTACACCCAACACGCACCTCTAAATCATTCAAGTACCCATCCATCCTCAAACAAAGAAGTTATACTTACTAAGTGGGTCTTCCCATATAAATTCCTGGTGTTGGGGTATGAGGCCTTTTTGTTATTGAGAAATCAACCCTAATTCTACGTCCATCAAGCTCCATTCCATTGGCACGTTCTTTAGCCTTAAAAGATAAAATAAGTTGTTACATAAAATCCTGGACACTGTCTCTTACTTAAAGCTATTTAAGACTGAGTAGACTTTGCATTTATTTTCTAAGGTTGGCCAAACAAAACCACCACACAATTTATATAAATAGGTTATTCCCTGCACTACAAATTTACTTACTAAAAGTAGTCACAAAAATTAAAGTATGCAGAACACCATCAGCATACATGACCCACAAAATATTTTACCTACCTACAAATTTAGGTTGTTTATTTAGCTAATCCCTTAGTCTCTGACATCCTAAGTGCTGGGATCACACACACATACAGCACACCTACAAAAACCAAATTTCAATACCCGTAAATTAGCACTTGCTGAACAGAGCCCAAATGTTCTCCTTTATACACACGGCTGTTTGGAATAAGAAAATAAATTGTCACTGACAGTCTATGATTCAAAATGCTTGTTGTGGAAGCCAAAAGCTTCAATGAAAAGACATATATATTTTTTAATTTTTGAGGAGTTTAGGGCTGTTTTAGAAGTTTTTAGCGCCATAAAAATTTTAGGTTGATACTGCCAAGGACTATTAGTGGAACTAGTCATATCTTTACTCATATCTTTTGGCCTATTAGAAGGCTCTGTAAAACTCCAATACCATTTTTATAAGCATATCTAATTTTTTTAGTGAGATAAAATTATTTATGAGAAGAACCACTGCATAAAATTCCAGGTAAAGCTCAACTCTTGGTCTCAACAATGGACCTGTTATTAGCTGCTTTCCTTTGGACTGGAAAGATGGCTCAGGGGATCTGACTCCCTCTTCTGGCCTCCACTGACATTGCACACAAGCGTGCAAAGATATCAATGTAGGCCAAACACCCACAGACATAAATGTAAAGCACCACATTCGTGAACAGATAACCACATTCTCACTTTCTATTGAGTCAGGCAAAAACCAAAATTAACTTATTTACCAACAAGTACTCTTAGAAAATAGGTCTTTCTTTACTAAACTTCATGGTTTACTTTATCTATCAATATAGTATTACAGAAACAGCAAGTCATATGTTGGAATTTATTTCAAAATAATGTCAGGAGTAGAGTGCACTGGGCTAAAGCTAGTAACCTTAGAACTAAATACTAAAAGCATCAAGATTGATTTTCCTAAGTCAAACTTTGCTTGTTATTCTGCACAACAGAAGGCTAAGAGTAAGTTCAGAACATCACTGAATTCAATAAATATATTCCAAACAAAAATTATTTAACTCAAAACTAGTTGTATAACTTAAATCCAAAATTTATACTATAAAAACAGAAACCGTCTTTGTCAATCGCCTGGTTATCAGAACACAGTTAACAGGATTGGCATTTTAAATAAAGGACAAGTCAACTTTTACTTACTTCCTTGGCATCATCTACATTTTCAAAATATACAAAGGCAAATCCTCTTGAACGTCTAGACTGCTGGTCATACACTATAGACACATCAGCAATGGGACCGTATTTAGAGAACACTTCTCTTAGATCTCTTTCTGTGGTGTACAAGCTCAACCCAAATACTCCAAGACAACAGTTGGGGTCAGGATTTGCCTAGGAAAACAGAAACAGAGATTCTTAACCTTTGAAATTCTAGCTAAGACCAGCGATGATGGCACACACCTTTAATCCCAGCACTCCAGAGGCAGATGAATTTGAGAGCAGTTATGATCTACAGAGGGAGTGCCAGCACAGCATAAAGTAAAAACAAAAAACCAAAACAAAACAAAAAAAAACCTAACATAAACCTAAAGAGGGTAGGATAGACAAGGGAAGAATTACAAACTAGTACACAAAAACGACAAACGATTACAATTAGACTAAGCACCAGTTTATCTTGCAAAACATTTCTGGCATATGCATCTTTGAGTTTGAGGCCAGTCTGGTATATAGAGGACAGAATAAACTGTACAGCATATGAAACAACTACTTACAGAGCATTTGAGTACTTTAATTATAGACACTGTAAAATTTAATTTTCAAACTAAGAACATTAAGATTTAAAAAGTAATGTTATTAATAATAGATGGGGTAACAAAGTAGAGCAAGACATCAAACCAAGGATGAAGCAAACATTAAGCTTCATAAATTATTTATATGCTTTTCCAATAATCCTTTTGAATGTCTAGTAGCTGAAATCAACTGATCTTGTATGAAACCCAGCGGAAGGTGTAACAGGTTATTTAAGCAACTATGAAACAGCTAGTATTAGTAAATTAAATTCTATTCCTACATTATAAGCATTTCTGCCATAACAATGTCAAAAGGTTCCAGTAATTTTACCCAGAAGACTGGGATGGGATAACATGACTTACTAGGGAAATTACATCCCAATGTAGAACTAGAACCCTACTGTCAAGAAAAAGATCAGGTAGTACAATGTTCCAAAAATGTCTTTTTGGGCTGGGGGTGCATCTCAGTGGTAGAATACTCAATAGCCTACTCTATAGAATAACCTGGGTTCAGTACATAGCACTTCACAAATCTT
>NW_026596064.1:2540432-2616191 GCF_907164565.1 Psammomys obesus
ACTCTATAGAATAACCTGGGTTCAGTACATAGCACTTCACAAATCTTACCCGGTTCCCAACATGACTCTATAGAATAACCTGGGTTCAGTACATAGCACTTCACAAATCTTACCCGGTTCCCAACATGACGCCTTCGAGTAGACATGGGAGAATGGCTGTGGCTGTGGCGTCTGCGATAGTCTCGACTGTAAGATCTGCTCCGGGATCGTCTATGGGAGCGGGAACGAGATCGTGACCTCGTATAATGCCTTCTAGAACTTCTTCTGGATCTAGACCTACAAGACAACAGAAGTCTTTGAAGTTACAACTAAATAACTGAAATAGATATGCCTTTCAATTCTTTTATTATTCTATTCTAGAGTTAAACTAGATTATGTTCAAACGTAAGTTACAATTCATGATAAACAAGAAACAAGCTCTCTCTCAACATTTCTTCAAAGTAACAAAAGGAAAGGCTAAGTTAAAAAATAAGGTCACATTAAGTCAGCAAAAAGTAGGGAAAAGCTCTGAACCCTGAATCCAGAAGCACCAGGTAGTTTCAGTCTTCTGGCTCTCATTTCTAATACTGACATTAAATAGACCAACAAATAGACAGTGTCCTTAGTTTCTTATTAAACCACAAAATGGTCTTACCTAGACTCAGATCTGGACCTCGACTTGGATCTAGAACGCCTGGAATCTTCTTTGGAGCGAGACCTTGCAGGGGTATGCCGCGCAGACTTCCCTGATCCGTGAGCACTTCCACTTCTGGAAGCAGAACGGGATTCCTACATGCAGATGTCAAAAGTTTTAATTTGTATACTTTTGGGGAAACTTAAAAACAAATAAGCTTCTGTGAGATAAATGGCCAAGGAGAGCAATCCTCTTCCAAAGAGAAAATATGTGAGGGCAGGAATTGAGTATACCTGGTATAATAGTTTCATTGCTTCAACTGACATGAGTCAATTAGTTCTTTTCTTCCACCTTTCTGGAGCAGGGATAAGAATTATCTAACTCCACTCCTTTAAAAGGTGTCAGGCTGTTAAAGACCTGCCTAAGGGTTATATATTAAGGAATGCTACTACATAGACTTCGAAAGAACTTCAGTTAATTACGAAGCCTATTCTACTCCATCCAGTAAGCTGCTATCAATAAAACCCTACAAAAGTTTGTAAAACTTTCAAGTTATGGTTGGTTTTGAATGTGGGGCGAAAGCAGTAGGATAAACTTAAATTTCAAGCTCTGAAAGTATAAGAAACCTAGCTGAATGCAAAAACTACTTGATGGATAGAAAATCTGGGTAAGTTCTTGTTTTTACTGTACTTGGGGCCCTTCTTCAAAACTCAAGAGCAAACAAAGGAGCTAAGAACAGAGCAAGACAGTAAACTGTAAAAGTAGAGAAGGTGGCAAAGATCCATAGCCTTTTCTGGCTACACTGAGATAAGACAAGGCAAAATACAACTGGTAACTGAGAAAAGGTAGAAATTATATGTAAAGGGCACATTCAAACATGGATAAAATCAGAAGCTTATTGTCTAGGGGCCCAGAAAAAAAATTCCATAGATGCCTAAGCAAATTATCATGCACTGTTTTCCTGTCAAAAACTCCAACTAATTACCAGTTAATGGACAAACAAGACCTCTAAAAACTAAAATTTAAAACGCAAAGAAATGGCTAAACAGAACAATGACTTCATAAGCCAAAGGTTTGTGTTAATTAGTACAAGACACACATATACAGCAATAGAAATTAGAGAAAAATTCTACAAAGGCATCCAAAAACGGGGAGACAGTACTCACTATCCAGACAGTTAAGCTTTCACTATGACAAAGCATTTTAAGGCAAACTGAAAGGCATAGTCTAGCCAATGGTTCTGCTTAAGATACAGCAACAACAATCACCAAAAGGAAAGCAAAACTAAAATGAAAGACACTTCCAAATCAAGTAACCACAATGGCTCTCCCTTGACAGATGAATAGCCTGACCATCCTCAAAATGATAAAGAATTAACTTAAATTCTAGCTCCCAAATATTTTGGAATCAAGAACTGTGACTTACAGAGTAAGGGAAACAATTTAGCATCCCTCCTCCAAGCTCAGGACACAAAAAATATACACTTCATATACAACACAGAAGGGAGGGAACCTCAAGTAAAACGAATAAAGACAACTAGAAGAGTTCAGCTACCTAGGACCTAAATAACCTAGAAAATATTTGAATGACATATACACCAAAACATAGTGTAATGTGACAACCTTACCTCTCTATCAGACCTTTATCACCCCACAAATAACTGACTATAGATTAAAATAAGCTGTGTGTGAGAGCAGCTTCCTTTCAATATTAAGATATAGTTTAAGATACACTGCTGCTAGTGGGGAGACTTCCCAATTAACCAGCCACTGGATTTCTGTATCATATGTTCAAGCAAAACATTCAGTAAGGCAACTTACCTCACTTTCTTCTTAGATTAACAAATAAACAAAAATCTTACTGATAGTAGTTTTTGCCATCTTTACTTCACTACAGGGGAAAACTAATGTATAAGAGAAAACAGAAGTAAGGAACTAGAAAGTTAATAAAAAGCCTTTATTCCAATCCTATAAGAACACTTCACAGAACAATCAGAAGCTTTAACTGGAAACCAAATGAAGCATTTTGCCAGGAAAAAACAAAAAACACATAAAAGAGCTGCCACAAATTTGCCTAGGAATAAAGAGGTAGAAAATAAAGATTCCCCCTTTTAGACCGTTGCTTCTTTTTAAGACGCTTTACCCTGAACTGAAAATTTTCAGCTGTCTATCTGCTCAGAGATATAACAAAATTTGTAGCATGGAAAATTAGTCAACATAAGGTTTCTTCTTAAAATTCTAATAGGCTAAAAGATGGCTGAGAAAGCTTCTAAGACTTTAACCCAGCCTCCAATTCTATTAAGTTATGCCACAGATACAATTTTTGAGCAACAATTTCTTAGATTGGAAATGAACGGAAGCACCAGCATACAAAAGATTCCTACTTCTCTGTATACTGCCACATTGTTGGACTAACAGGAAAAAACAAAAACACTATCTCTAAACTTTGCAGTTAAGGTTTAAAGACGTTAAATCCTTCCAGCTATGTTGACCACCTTGAACCAGCGAAGAAAAAAATATGAAGGATTTTTGTGTGAAGAAATGAGACTCAACAGTGATGAGCTAAATCCAACCCTATACTAATCTTTAAAGCTTAATGCACAAACAACTCTATAAACCAGCCAAGAGAATGAATCCTTTAATTTCAAATTCAACTGAGAAAGTCATAAAACACTACAAAAGAACTATACTATATTCTAGATAACCAATGTCTAAAAGCATAAAATAATGCCAGAAATTCCCAGAAAAAATGCTCTCAAATAAATCTTAGTCATCATTGTAATTAGTGCATAACCTGCAAAAAAAAAACAGGTCAAGTTAAAAAAAAATCTTAAGCTTTTTCTACAATGAGAGCAGCTCAGAAGCACAAAATCTCTACCTAGAGCAACTCACAATACATAGCTCTAAACATGCCTTTAATATGTTTTTAAGCCCCACAAATTCAACATCAGAAAGTTAATGTTTTCTACGGTTCTTTGGCAAAGTCACCTTCCCTAATTCCAACTGCTATTTCAGCCCTCATATTCTATTCAGTTTTCTCTGTGAACAGAGCTTAAAAGCATCCCCAATGGTTCATAGGAGACTCCATACAATCCAAAGAGGAAAACAAAACAAAACAAAAAACAGTTGGGAAACGTCAAAATTAAAACTACTCAATTACCTGATAATTAGTTTTACAAAGCAACAGTTTCCCATACGAGATCATTGCATTCTCTTTGCGAGATACAGAAATTATGTAAAAAGCACAGATAAAAAGAGCATTGACAATAGGCTAATGTGTACCAACAAAACATGCATCCTTTAAGGTCATTTAAGTCAGTGCCTCCAATAGTTCTAAAAGACCAGACAACACTTAGAAAATATTTAAAGTTGCCATTGCTTTAAGATAATAACCTTTAATATTCGGCATGGAGAAGACAACTATTAGTTGTTTGCTACTGATTATGTATACTTGTTATTAACATTATGCTAATCATTTCAGTCAAAAACAAAGACTTTTTCAGTTGGAATAGCACACTAGAAGAAAATGTTTACTTTAGGATCATTATATTGAACTAAGGATAGAAAAGGCAACAAAGTACCAGCTACTACTACTCTTTAAATAAGCTATCATTTCACTTGCATGACCCATTTTTTTTTTTTTGAGGGAAGCTACTATACTTCAACAAAAACCTTACTAATTCAGTTGGAACAGGCATTAAACAGAAACAATATAAAGTATCATTCTTATTTGGCACATGTAGATCTCAGCATTAGGACTTAAGTGGTTGTAGCTTTCCACAAATACTATGTGGAACCTAATGCTTCCACTATGATATAAACAACAGTATTAGATGCTTTGCCTGGATTTGGGGGGGTTTAGTCCCATTATCATCCCAGTGACAGTCTTGAATTTTCCAGTAGAAAATACTCTACTGTACACTGTTCAGTATCAAAGCAGAAAATCAGTGCATTTTGAGAGTCCAAAGGACATTAAGTAACACCACCAGTTCCAACTCATACTCACTCATGCCCCAGAACCAGCAGCGTATAATAGATGAAAAAAGTCTAAGGGAAAATGGGAGGCCAATTACCCAGGATAGATAGCATACTACTGCCTGCTATTTGACTACAAATAGTTGTTTTTAAAGATTTGCATTTCCAGCATTTGACTAAGCAGTTAAAATTAAGAGTTATTACCTAATTTAAACGATTCCCTTGGAAGTCACTTCTTTACCCTGTATATATTTTCTTCTATTAAACAAATAATGCATGCATGTTTAGCAAAATATACAGGGACACATAAACAGACTAGTAATTACTTAGCGTAGTGCTTTCTGATTCCAGATTACTTCTTATCTTAACTTCATTTTTATTTCTTTTCTTCATTCTTCCGTTTCAAATTCTGACTTCTTTCATCTTCCCCACTTCACACAAATTGCTCAATATTCTACAAGTGGGACTTCTGGTCTGATAATTAGCATGCATTCTTTCTTTTACTTTTTCAAATTTCAGCTTCACTTATTCCTGAGCTTCAAATACTCATTTATAAAACTTGTCAAATGGCGACTTCCGCATTTTCCTTCTTCAACATTAACCTTAATAGAAAAAGAACAGGATGAAGAATATTTTAAAACTCCAGGATAAAATCCAGTGCCAAAACTGAAACTAGAAAAAAAAAATCCCTTTTGTCGTTGTGGAGTTAAAAAATACTAAATATGCAGCTCAAAAAACTGAAACTACATAATTTCCTGTTGGTATATGGTAATCATTTGTCTATTCCAAATAAATTTATCATGCTATGCTTATGGTGAATGTGAAGTGGGCTAGTTAGTGAACATTTACTGTTCATTTAACACTTTTTACAAACTAATCACATTTCACACTTATTGTATTCAAGAGAAAATGCTAAGTGTCAAAAGCACATCTCTAGTCAAAAAGTGACACATTTCAATACAAAGGTGCAAGAAAGAAAAGCACGGACAACTCATCTGCACAATCATGACAAAGGCTGGGGTTGAAGTTTACAGTATTGTGACTTGTACATGTAGGATAAGGAAATGTATTTAATGACACATTACTGTGTATTTTAAAAGATCGTTGTCAGACAATGTCAGCAAACCTGACAATTTGGATCTATGCAACCCACCCTTGGAAAATGTGCATTAGTGATTCTAAGAATAGTCTAATTATTAAATTTAGAACTAAAATCCTGATACTAAAAAGTTAACTACTACATGCCAACAGGTATAAAGAAAAGCAAAATAACTTGTCCAACAGTGGTTATATCCAAAGAACTTCTGTAGTAAATTTTACCCTCTATTAACAAAACATTATTCTGAATGTCCATAAAGGTGGCAAGTTATGAGAAAATTACAGTTAACCTTCTCAAATTATTTTTTAAAAGTCCACTTTAAAGCAGATTACTGAATTTTAATACAACACTGGAACACTGTTGGAACACTATGCAAAATACTGCCCATGTAAAACAAGTCTAATTTTCTCTTACCCTGCTAAGTATATTTCTGTATGCTGTCTTATTTCCTCCTATATTTTTTCTAGTAAAAAAATAAAATTTTCTTAAAAAAAAAAAGGCAAGTCTTTAAAGTATTTCATAATTACTGTTTCATCTAGAAACATTTTAATAGCTATTTAAGGGAGTCACAAAATAATTGGTTTTCCTGTAATATCCATCACTAAAATGCAATGGGGAACGTTTACTGGCAGCACAAATGTAATCATGGAATCAGAATGCCCAAGCAGGTTTCCTTAATGCCTGGCCTCCTTAAAGGTTATTAATTATATAAATACATAGGGCTTAGATTCAGAAGACACTAAAAGCTCTAGATGACACAACTTTTTAACACTGAGGCCACTTGGGTATTGCTTCATTAACACTTTCCAGGTCTTCCCTCTCCTATACTCTTCACTGCTGAACAACATTTGTACTTAGGTTTATACCTAGCTAAACTCAAACAGCCACTTCATAAAACTACAAGATCAACTATTGGGCTAACATACATTGGGTTGAAAAAGGATCCTACTTAGAAAAACACGTTACTAAGGGAGTAGTTTAATAAATGAGACAAGCGAAGAAAAACACTATCTTGCTACAGAAAGATCAACGCTAAAATAGATGAAGGGCTTTATTTTGGAGACAGTCTCATGAAGCCCAAAATGGTCTCCAATGACCTGATCCTCCTGCCTACACTTCAGGCATGGTGTCCTCTAATTTTTTCCTTGCAACTATTAGAAGGATGGAGAAAAACCCACACCTTAAACTTATGTTGAACAATACTTTCTGTCAAAAGCACATATATGCTTTTGGTTTGAAAGTTCTTATCTACTCCTATATAAGCACAAAAATTTTAATGCAAAGGAGCACCCCCTCTAAATTGCCAAGTGAAAATCTATGCCAATAAGTAACCTGAAAATAGTCTCCAAAACCCAATTCAGAGCAATGATTTGGGGGCTATAATTTGCTGTGGTCAATTTTGATCTGAAATTTAAAAAACACATGGTGGCAACACCTAATTCTGTATGGCCCACATCCTACAATAACCTATGTAAAGGCATTAATTTCTAAAATAATCACCATAACTTATTAGAAAACAACAGCTGCATATAAATGCTGATCAACCAAAAATGGTGGACACATACACTGTAGCTCTGATCATTAACCCGGCCAAATTATGAAGTCAAGTTTGAAAATAGTTATTTAGGTTTGTGGTTTTACTGAAGAGAAAAGGAGAAAAGCCTGTATAAACAAGACAAATTCCAGTAACACCTCTCTCAGTATCTGAATTCCTTTTCAAGCTTTCAACAAAACCAGTAGTACTTACCTTATAAAATCATTTGTAATTTCATCTTGAAAGTACCACATTCTATTCTGACAATATCCACACTAGTAAACATTCGTAATTTAAGCCAAAGAAAATGATTCAACAGTTTCAAAAGACTTATACCTAACCTGTCTAGTCAATGATAAAAGATATTGCAAACAATTTTCTCATACTTGGCATCAATCCAAACCTTTGTTAATGGAAACTATGTGTGAAGGCTGCGATTACTTTAGAAATAGAAGTTTTAGTTTTAAAAATGAGAATTTAAGAGATAGGGGATAAATATACATAATACACAAAGGCATCACAGGATTAAGCAGAAGAGAAAAATCGCAGAATTCAAAAGGCGATTTGATGGGACAGCATCCAGAGGCTACTCCTTGATTTAGTTAAGTGCTTAAGTTCCAAACACACAGTTTTAAAGAAAACAGCTACTATTCCACCAAAGTATTTATCTGCTAACTCCAAGCTTTTCAACCTCTTGGCTATTGTAGTCATAAAATAACCAAACAAAAACTTTGAAATTATCTATCTTGTACAATCCTGTTTCTGGGTTCTTAAGATAAAAACTCACATGCATAATCTCAAAGAGGTCAGAAATTTAAAGCTAAGTAGACAATCAAAATGCTTAAGTCTCATACCCCATACTGGAACTACTATTGGGGTCTCAAACATTAACCTCAAGATTACTTTACACTTCTAAAGAGTGGCAGTTTTTTTTTTCTTCAAAGAAAAGGTGCTTTGCAAAATGAGTAATTTTAGAAAAGCATTAGAAGAAACAAGATTTTTTTTTTTATCAGACCAACTTTAAAATGGGCCAATCCCCCGCCAACAAATCCTACAGGTAGCAAAGGATGAGAACACATATTTCGAAGAGAAAGAGAGCTAAGTGCTAACATCCATCCAATAAATTTTGTGACCAAACTAAGAACAATTTATTTCACACATTCAATTATAGTCTGCTTAGGGGGAAAAAAATTTTTTTTGAAGACTAAGGGGTTTGAGAGTGTAGGCATGTCCACAAGAAGACAAGTCATCCCAAGATTCCTGGGTAACTTAATTTATACTATGTACATTAACTCCAAGAGTTTATGTGTTTAAGGGCCTAGAAGTCAATGAAACTCATTTTCGGGTTCCAGAGATGGTTGGTTATACCAGGCATATCCAAGAATATTACTTTGAACATGACTTTTTACAGACTGTAAAAAAAAAAAAAAAAGGTGAACCAATCAGATGTGGCCATTCTACTTTGTCTGTGAATGAAATGCAGGGGCCTTGAGTCACCTTACATTGTCTGTGTGTGAGCATATATAGCAGGCAAGCATTCTCTGAGTTATACAACCAGCCCTTTTAGGGGAAAATGTTTAGTCTTGCTAATTTAGCATGATATCCTGAATTCTAGATCTTACCCAGGACAAGTAACTAGGATTTACAAAACCTGCAACACTCTGCCTGGCTTGCCCATAAATACTTTTAAACTTTGTCTCTGAACTTTTGTTTTGGCAAGCCTTCTTGCCAAGTTCAGCTAAGTCATTGGAAAGCAAAAATCACCAAGCAAAAATGTGTAGGTAGCTAAGTGTAGTGGCACACGCCTTTAATCCCAGCTCTTGGGAAGAACAGGCAGGAGGATCTGAGTTCAAGGCCAGCTGGCTCCACAAAGTTCAGGACAGCCAGGGCTCTATACACAGAGAAACCCCGTCTTGGAAACAAACAAGCAAAAGAACTGTAGTATATACAGGGCTGGAGAATTGGCTCAGCTAGTAAGAGCACCTACTGCTCTTTTAGGAGAAATGAGGTTCCCTTCCCAAGACCCACACCAGGTGGCTCACAATCCCTTTGGGCATCTGTGAGAACTGTACAAATGTGCCACTTAGCCCAGCAGTGGAGGCACAAGTCTTTAATCCCTCAGATGGCACAGGCAAGAGGATTTGCCTACTACATAATGCCAATTCTAGAGAAACCCTGGTCTCTCAAAACAATTCACAAAAAAAGTTTTTGATGTGTGTTCCACAACTTCCAAGTTTAGAAAGAGATCACTTTTTAAAGTCCATCTTTAATACTTCTCCCGCCAATCATGTAGCCAGGACTGCCGGATGTGGTGGTTCACATCTTAAACCCCAGCACCAGGGGGAGGCAGATGCAGGGGATGCCTGGGGTCAAAGACTAGCCAGGGTAACCCCACCTCAAATAAAATATTTTAACACACCAGAAGGGACATTTTACTGGTAGAAATAGAAACATCATCTCAAATTAACAGTGGTAACAATTTCTAAGCTTTCAAGATAGTACCCACTTTCCTTCGATTGCTTTTTTCCTTGAGTAACACGTGCCATAACTAACACTTTGAAATTTTTTCAGGGGACAAAAATGTCACATACCAATTTAATCCCAAGACAACAAAAAACTACTTGCTTTTAATTCTAAACACGGACCAATTTCAACTTCGGGAGGCAGGACCGTGTGGCCTACATGAGTTCAAAAGGATTTAAAAGAATTTTGGGATACAGTGTTAAGAGGCTCGCCCATCACGTGAGACTAGGTTCCATGCCCATTACCAGGAGAACAAAAAAATTCTCTGGCTTACTTCCGTACCTCCAATCTGTTTCTTTCCTTAGGAATGCCTTAAAATGACAAGGCGCACAATGATTGACACCGAACTTAAAAAAAAACTACCTTGGGGTAAGAAGCTCATCAGATTAGTTCAAATTATTCCGATTTGGTTCCAAGTTCACCACGGCAGAGTCCCACAATTTTCCACCAGCCGTTTTGACTTGTCCGGTTTCTGGGTAACTTTTTGTGAAAACAAAAAATGCCTCGAGGCGTTCGGGCAATTACCCTTATGGTGCTTCCAGGAAGCAGTTTTCAGACTGTAATTACTGGTTCCCCGAGCCCTATACTTGCCCCATCTTCACGTGACGGTTCTTTTAAAATCTTGTACTCTACAGCCACGCCACATTCGCTTTGTCAAGCCCCGGGACTGGGTCGGTCTAATCCGGGCCCGCTATGCACAATCCGATCGACCTCCGGCGGGAGCCGTCCTCGCCAACGATCCCTCTCCTCCACAACTCCCCTGGGAGGGGGTGGGGGCGGGGGATCCACCCAGCAGCCCCAACGACCTTGCGTTCCGTCCCGGTGGTCAGGACCCCGACGGGGAGAGAACCGCTCCGCCAGCACAAAGCCCTCGAGCCGCCGTCCCCCCTCCCCAGGGCCGGGAGAAGCCCTGGGCCGAGCGGCTGCGCCAGCCCCGCTCCCGGGCACGCGTGGCGGGCGCCCCTCCGCTTCGCCGCCGCCATTTTGTGCCTCTGGCAGCGCGCCCGGCCCGCGAGCCCAAGATGGCTGCGGCGCGGCTCCGCAGGAGAGCAACGGCGAAACGAGAGACGGCCCCCATCCCCCCACGCCGAGGGGACGCCGCGGCCATTTTTAATCTCTCCCTCGCCCCCCACCCCGCCCCTGTAACGTCCAACGGAACCGAACGACACCGGGAAAGGCCCGGCCGGCCCGGGGACGTGGCGCACGGCCCGCCGGCGGCCTCCCGGGCGACCCGAGCCGTCGTCCACCGGGGCCTCCGGCGCCCTGCGTCCCTCCTGGGCGTCGGACTTCCCGACACCGACTCCCGACACCCGCCCGGGGAGGCCTAAAAAGGAGAGACGAGGTGGGACCGCGGCCGCCCACGCAGCCCCGCGCGTACCCGCTCGCCGTAGTTCTGCTCGCCGCTGTCGCTCATGTCTCCGGGCTGCTGTCGCCGCTGCCGGCCTGTACCGAAGCTGTCACGCTCCCGCTTTCCTTACAGAGGCTCCGCCGTGGGCCCCGCGCGACGCCACACTTTGAGAGTCGCCCAGGGCAGACGCGCTCCGCACCGCCTCCGCACCGGTCTAACGCGGCCGGATGTGACGCCGCGCTCTTTAACCTGGCCCCGCCCACTCCCCCGAAGGCGCGCTTCCCAGACCGGACGTGACGTCTGCCGCTCCGCCCCGCGCTCGCGGCCCGCCCCTGGAGCCTAGGCCCGCGGCGTGGCGGGAAAGCGTGTCTCTGGGCTTGTGGCCGCCTGCCGTGGTCTCCGTGGGACGCTGTGATGTCACCAGCCGTGCCGCAAGTCGTTTCTGGAACCTTCTAGGGAACCGTCCCGGGCGGGAGGAGAAAAGAGATGCCTTCGCTCTCCTCCACGCCATTGTTCTGCCTTTACGAGTTTCCTCTCCTTTTGTTCTGTTTCTTGATGTGAGAGGGAACACTGCCCCACCGTGGGCATTTATTTAGACTTCCATTTATTTAGACTTCGTTCTAGATCTTTCCTTTCTAAATAAACCTTCATTTAAAAATGCCTCCCAGTTAAAGCCAGGCATAGTGTCGCACGCCTTTAAGCCAAGCACAGAGAAGCACTGTCTCGGAAAAAAAAAAAAAAATTGAGGTTTGAGACAAAGCCTACAACTCTGTTCAACCTTGAATTCACCATTTATCCTAGACTGATGTTAGGAATGTATCAATATTCTGTCTGCTTCCCAAATACTGGGAGCCATCAGTCCTGACTTTGATCTGCTAGACAAAGGTTTTCTCTACGTACGTAGCCTTGGCTGGCCTGGAACCAGGCTGACCTTGAACTCAGAGATCTACTTGCTGAGATGAAAGGCCTGCGCCATCACAGCTTAGCGATTTCTTCTGATTATTTGATCTGAAGTAGAATTAAAATTTTCAATAGTCAGGTATTGTGGCATGTTTATACCTCAAGAGTTTAAAGTCAACCTGGATTGTGTAACAAGGCATTGTTCCAAATAGAAAAAAGAAAAAAAAAAAAAAAAGAGAGAGAGAGATTATGGGAATTGAGCTGGGCATAGTAGCACAGCCCTTAATCTCAGGATTTAGAAAGTAGTGGCAGGAGGATCTCCGTGAGATGCAGGATAGCCAAGGCTACACAGTGAAACGTTGTCAAAGAAAAAAAGTGGGTGGTTGTCAAAAAAAAAAGGGGGTGGTAGCCTGTAATCCCAGCACTGCGGAGGCAGAGGCAGGTGGATCTCTGTGAAGCCAAGGCTACACCAGAAATCCTGTCTCGAAAACCCAAAACCAACAAAACAAAACAAATTACAAGGGAATGGGACTTGTTGCATTACCAACAGGGAGGTATAATTCTTTGTGGGGTCAGTTGCTCTTGTGTTGCTGTGATAAAATTGCCATGATGAAAAGGAACTTAGGGAGGAGTTTATTTTTGTTTTATGGTTCTACAGGAATAAGAGTCCATTGTGGGCCCGGCAGTAGTGGTGCACTTTAATCCCAGAACTGTGATTAAAGAGGCAGGAGGATCTTTGTGAGTTTGAGTACAGCATGGTCTACAGATCAAGTTCCAGGACAGCCAAAGCTACACAGAGAAGCCCTTTCTCGAGACAAAACAAAACAAGACAAAAAAGTCTATTATGGTAGTGAGACATGGCATCAAGTAGCAGGCTTGGCAGCAGGAACAGGAAACCGAGCAATCACAACTGCAATTGCAATCAGGAAGTCAAGAAGCCTAGAGACAAAATGGAAGTAGGGTGGGGCTATGACCTTTTGTGTTGTTTTTTGTTTCTTGAAAGGAATCTTTCTTACTTTTAGAGGTTTTCTCTCTCTCTCTCTCTCTCTCTCTCTCTCTCTCTCTCTTTTTCTCTCTTCAAGACATGCTCTCTCTGTAGTAGCCTTGGCTGTCCTGGAACTCTGTAGACCAAGGCTGGCCTCGAACTCAGATCCACCTACCTCTGCCTCCCAAGTGCTAGGAACAAAAGTGTGCACCACCACTCCCAGCAAGTTTTTTTTGTTGTTGTTGTTTGTTTGTTTGTTTTATTTTTGAGACAGGGTTTCTCTATGTAGCCCTAGCTGACTTGGGACTCTCTTCGTGGATCAAGCTGGCCTGCCGGTTGTCTCCTGAGTGCTGGGATCAAAGGTGTGTGCGGCCTGGCTGGGTTTTATTTTTTTGATGCAGAGTTAGCCCAGCCTAAATTTGGACTCTTTAGATTTTCCTTTTGTTTTGTTACTGCTGTGAGTGTAGGCACCACCATGTCTATCACTAATTTTTCTACATGTTTTATTCTTATTATTACTATCACTGTTGTTCATCTTTACTCGTGTGTGGGAGGGAGGGATATTTTTTTCTCTTTCTTCTACCACCTGCCTGTGATGCCCAGATCTTAAGGTCCCCAAAGACCATCAGGAGCTGGACCACGAATGCAAGAGCAAAGAGTTTTATTTGGACTTAAATTTGGTCTCTCCACCGTTACCAAGGCAGTGGATCAGAGAGGAGAGCCCGGAGCAGCTGCATAGCAGAGTTTTTTTTGTCTCCCCCCCCCCCCCCCCCCGCGAACCCAGGGCCTTGCGTTATGCTAGGCAAGTGCTCTACCACTGAGCTAAATCCCCAACCCCCATAGCAGAGTTTTTATTTGGGGTTTGAGCAAGAACCTGGAATTCCCAGCTTAGCAGTTATACGATTGAATGACATTCAGCAAGGGCAGCAAAGTGACTGGCTAACTAGCATAACTAACATTGAGTGAGCTACCTATAGACCTCAGGAATGTTAGGTTGGTGGGCTGTCCAGCACAGATGCCCCACCCGGAGATGAGATGCCTTCCCATTCTTGTGGTTACCTCCAGTCTATTCCTTGGTAGGGAATTTTATGTTTTTCTCATTCCTGGAATTGATGGCCTAGTTCCTGGGACTGGTGACTTTTTGGGGGAGGGGATCAGGCCCGGTCCTTTCATGCCTTTTTCCTTTTTCTTCAGTATTTTGGATCAGACTCAGACCTCCTAAGTAGGGACGTAGGCAAGGGCTCTACCACTGAGCTACACTTCCAGCTTCTTATTTTCACTACTCCATAGATACCAAAGTTAATGCAAATAATTTTCTCAATTATGGAAAGAAATAGCACATTAAAAACTGGGACCAAATGTGCAGAGTCATTCCCTGAGTGAGGGGTGTGTGTAGCACACCTTTAATACCAGCGCCTGGGAGGCAGAGGCCTCTGAGTCTGAGGCCATCCTGACCTACAGATCAAGTAGCAGGACATTCACAGCTACACAGAGAAACCCCCTTGCAGGGTCAGTAGGTGGATGAGGAAAAAACAGTTCCCTGGAGGTGAAATTACCATGAAAACTTTCCTCCTTCTTTTCAGTTGCCACCCAAACTTTCCCAGATTTTCTTCATGGGAATTCAATGGGGGTGCTGGTTTTTGTTTTACATTTGTTCACTTAGGTTGTGTGTGAGGTGTGTGTGTGTGTGCGCGCGCGCGTGTGCGACACCATCTACCTACTATGTAGGTGGGATCTGGGGATCAAATTCAGATCAGGGTGGGCAACAAATGCATTTACTCCGTGTGCAACCAAGACTTTCACAAACATTCCCCTAATTTTTTTTTTTTTATTTAGTTTTGTTTTTGTTTTTGTTTTTTGAGACAGGGTTTCTCTGTGTAGCCTTAGCTGTCCTGGACTCACTTTGTGGATCAGGCTGCCATGGAACTCAGACATCCGCCTGCCTCTGCCTCCCGGAGTGCTAGCATTACAGGTGTGTGCCACCGCACCTGGCTCATTTCCCCTAATTCTATCCCTTTACTTATTGTCTCTGCAAATAATAAACTCAACCAATAATCAAGCTAAGTTTATTATCACACGAATTATCTAAGAGTTCTCACTTTACTTTTTGATTGATTGGTCTTTGTTTGTTTTTTGTGAGACAGGGTTTCTCTCTGTGTAGCCCTGGCTGTCATGGAACTCCCTCTGTAGATCAGGCTGGCCTCGAACTCACCTGCCTCTGCCTCCTGAGCACTGGGATTAGAGGTGTGCACTGGCACTGCCTGCTCCTTATATGTCCACATGTGGACGCATGTACGCCTGTATGTGGATGCCAGCGAGCATTAGTGTCTTCTTCAATCACTCTCCACCTTATTTTCGTCAGACGGGTTCTCCCAGAACCTGCTGAAGCTCAGTGATTGAGTTAGACTGGCCAGCCAGGCCAGCAAGCACCAGGGATTCCTGTCTCTGTGTCTTCACTTGGAATTACAAGTACACGCCACCAAATCTGGCCTTTTACTTGGGTTCTGGGGATCCCAACTCAGGACCTCAAGCTTGGGCAGCTGAGCTGTCTTCCCTAACTCTCCACATTGCTTTTACAGTTAGGAGAAGATGGCAGCCAGGTGTGATGATGAATTCACAAAATCCCAGCACTTGAGAGGATCATCACAAGTTGGAAGCAAGCTAGGTCTACATTATGAGTCCCTGACTCAACCAATGGAAGCAAAATAAAGGGCAAGACTGGGGAGAAGCTGGTGTGTATATGGGAAAAAAAGCAGAGGATTTCCAGGAAAAAAAACTGGGTTGCAAATAGTCCTGCCACTATTTCCTTGTACGGATTTAGATAAAGTTCACTTAATTTCTCTGTATTTCCCCTTCTGAAGAATGAAGGCAATAGCTAAATTGCAGGATTGTTGTAGTAATTTTTGGCAGTACTTAGAACTGAACTGAGGGCTTGTTACATGCCAGGCAAGTGCTCTCCCATCGAGCTCAGTCCCCAGCCCAAGCTTAGGAGACTTTTCTTTTTGTTTTGTTTTACAGACAGAGGGTAAAACCCAGGCTGGCTCTGAACTAATCCTCCAGCCTCTTCCTCTCAAGTACTGGGACTAAAAGTATATATATACCATCCCATCCAGGCACTTATGCACCCTAGGCAACCATTCTACTAGCAAAGCTATATCCCCAAACCGGGTAAGTGTTTTAATTACTGACTAGTCCACCTAACGTAATGACTAAGACAGAATAGGCAAAATATCTGTGCGTGCTCTCAGCAGGTAGAATGAAAAAGTTGGAGCTCGGTGTGTAATACACTCAGGTGGCAGAGGCAGCAAGACCAGAGGTCGAGACCAACCTCAGCAACATGGTGAATCTGAGGCTGGGGTCTCAAGAAAAAGGGAACGATGGAGAGACCTCAAGAAAGAGAAGTCCGATGAGACAAAGAGTCGGCTCATTGGATAAAGGCATCCATCCCCAAGACCGATCCCCTGAACTTGACCTCTGGATCCCATTAGGTGGAAGGAGAGAACAGACTCAAGTTGCCCTCTGAGCTCTGCATCTGCACGCATGCATGTGGCAGATACATGTGTACATCCACACCTCCCCCCCCCCACACCAAGTAAAGAAATAAAAAAAAAAAAAAAAAGAGGACGGGGGTGGAAGAAATTCAAGGTAATTTCAAGTTCCAGGCCAACCTGGGCTATGAGATGTTGTCTCAAAACAAATTAACTGTGGTGCCTGCCTGTACTACCAGCATGCAGGAGGCTGAGGCTGGCGTCTGTGAGTTCAAAGCCAGCTTGGTCCAGCATGCTCCACGAAGAAAATGGCAGTATCCGGGGGGAGAGGGACCACACAAGGAGTGTCATCCCGTAAGACCGGCTTAAGAGTCTGAGGGAAACAGAAATCTGCTCAGAGCTGAACTGCCTCATTACTGCCCTCTTCAGGTCAGCTGTAGCAATGACTCAGTACTGCAGGGTTGTTTTGTTTGTTTGAATTCCTCTAAGTAGTCTACCCAGAGCCAGTAGAGTCAAACATTTCCTGAGTGGGGAGTGAGGATTGAAATAATTAAAGCAAGTCACACTCCACAGGGGGATCAGCTCCAGAGGGCTGTCAGTAAGACTGCAGCTGCGAATTTATTCCACAATCCCTTTTTATAGGCCAAGCAAAAACAAGTCACAACAATACAAGAAAGAAGTTCATGGACCCGCCAAACTTGTTTTCTTGAACTACTTCCCTGTAGCAGAAACAAGTTTTAAGGAACTTGGCAGAACATCCCCTTTTCTCTGTCTCAAGGTGAAGGCCAGGGTGAAAACATGTTTTTTGATAAATAACAAGGCAGCTTGACAAACAAGCAGCTCTCCACACTAGTCCAGCCTGGCTGCCCTGGAGCTTGCTATATAGACTAGACCAGGCCGTATAGACTAGACCGCAAATTCATAGATCCTCCTGCCTCCAAAGTGCTTAGTGTGGCACACACCTATAATCCCAGCACTCAGGGATGTAGAGACAGGCGGATCTCTGTGAATTTGAGCTCAGCCTGTCTACAAAGTGAGTCCAGGACAGCCAGGACTACACAGAGAAACCCTGTCTCAAAAAAAAAAAAAAAAAAAAAGGAAAGAAAGAAAAGAAAAGAAAGAAAAATGGGGCTGGAGAGATAACTCAGAGGTTAAGAACACTGGCTGTTCTTCCGAAGGTGCTGAGTTCAATTCCCAGCAACCATATGGTGGCTCACAACCATCTATAGTGAGATCTGGTGCCTTCTGGTACACAGGCATACATGGAGGCAGAATGCTGTATAAATCTGAAAAGAAAAGAAAAGAAAAGAAAAATGTGTGCCAACACACCCAGGCTTAGTTTTTGAAGTGTGTGTGTGCTTTTCTGTGCATATGCAGGCCACAGGTCCACTTCAGTATTTTTCTCTATCATCATTTAATTTTAAAAAATAATTTATTTTTTATTTTATGTTTTTAGGTATTTATGTCTTCTGCGCCATGTATGTGCTTGGTGGCTGTAGAGACCAAAGACTTGAAGATGGTTGTGAGCTGCTGCCTAGGTGCTGAGAATTGAAACTGGGTCCTCGGCCAATGCTCTTAACCTCTAAGTCGTCTTTCCAGCCCTTTTCCACTTTACTTTTTAAGACAGGATCCCTCACTGTTACTGGCCAGTAAATCCCAGGGATGGGCTATCTCCACTCCCAATATTGTGGTTACAAGGTGTAAAATCAATGTATGGACTTTTTTCTGTGTCTGCTCTAGCTCCCAGATAATGAGATGGAGACCTGGTACATTTATTAATAATCTTCAAAGCACAATACCTGGGCAGATGTGGAGCTATTCTAACCTGACTGTGCTGCCCTGGCCTACTTCCCAGCCATGTGTCCCAGTCTCATCCTGGCTCCTGCTCCGTCCATGTCCTCATAGCTACCCTATCATACAGACCTTTTCTTCTCTCTCCTCCTGGGATTGCAAGTCCCACCTTAACTTCCCTGCCCAGTTATAGGCTGTTCCGCTCTTTATTAACCAATCAGAGATGGTGGAGAACAACTTTTATTATACACCACGGAGACAGGAGATGCTTCAATAAGATGCCTACGTCTAGACTGCAACTAGATCTCTGGGTACAGAACTCAGCATCTGCATTCACAGTGCACAAAACTACCACCCCTTAATATCTCCCCATTTTAGTCCAATAAAGGCCCCCCCCCCCCCCCGTTTTTTGAGATAGAGTTTCTCAGTGCAGCTTTGGCTGTTTTGGACTCCCTTTGTAGACCAGGCTGGCCTTGAACTCAGAGATCCACCTGGCTCTGTCTCCCGAGTGCTGGGATTACAGGCGTGTGCCACCACGCCCAGCTAAGGCTCTTTCTCTTACATTAATAAACTATATATACTAAGAAGAATTATAAAAACCATCAGGTAAGAGTTACATTCACAGTGTTCAGGCCATTTGTGTTAGGCGATCTTGGAGAAAATTTTCTACTATCTATCCTACCTTGGAGATTTCAAAGTTATATACTTAAATCACTTTCTATCATAACTTGCATTTATCAACCTATAAATATCTTTTCGGATGTTAAAACATTTTCTTGGGCTGGAGAGATGGCTCAGAGGTTAAGAACACTCACTGTTCTTCCAAAGGTCCTGGGTTCAGTTCCCAAAAAACCACAGCTCATAACCATCTATAGTAAGATCTGGTGTGCAGGCAGAACTTTGTATAAATAATAAATAAATCTTAAAAACAGAAAAAAAAACATTTTCTTAAATCCTAAACAACCTAAGCTTAATTGTGAGACTATAGCTATCTAGTCTTCAACCCCATCAGAGACCTAAGTATAAATTTTACCTTAATAGGCAAGAAGTGCTGAGCAAGCAGCTTCCAAAATTATAGAAATGACAGAGACTGCTGGCTGCCTGGGCAGTCACTCAAGGCTCCTCTGGAATGTTGGGGCATCATCTTCAGCCTTCTGATCAGTATATGACAGACTTCTGTGAAGCAGGAACTATGAAAGGCTTGCCTACCTTGTCTTGGCAAAGCTCAGCAGTCAACCTCCCTGTGTCCAGGTTGTCCAGTTTGCATAGCATGCTGTCTGCAGTTTGTCCAGTGGCTAGCTTACCACACTGAAGCAAACTCCGTATGTCTGCCTTTTAAATGGGTTTGGGAATCTGAACTTAGAGCCTCATGATTATACAGCAGACATTTTACCAGCTGAGCCATCTCCCCAATCCTGTTACTGGTTTTTTGTTTGTTTGTTTGAGGCATGGTCTTCACCATGTAGGGTAGACTAGCGTCAAATTCAGATTCTCTTACCTTAGTTTTCTGAGTGTGGTATGCACCACTCTGCCTGGTTGTAAAATGTATTTATTCTATTGCTTAATGTATTTGGGTATTACGCCTGCATGCATGTCTATGCACTGCTTTCGTGCCTGGTGCCTGAAGACGCCACAAGAGGGCATCAGATGCCCCTTGAACTTGAGTTACAGATGGGTGTGAGCTTTCACGTGGATGCTGGGACTTGAACCCTCAATCCTGTGAGAGCAGCCAGCGCTCTTACTGGGTGAGTCAGCTGTCCAACCCGTGTAAAGTTTATTTATTTATAAAGCAGCCCCTTCACTAGACCCAGGCCACTAGGATCTGTAATTCAGTGTCTTGCTTGTGGAAAGCAGCAGTGAGTGAGTGAGTGAAGCAGAAGAGCAGCAAAGAGGACTCTCCCGTCACCACAGCTCCAGAGCAGAACCAAGTCTAGGTTAAGCTTTATTCGAAGGATGCTATGAGAAGTTAGCAGGTTGGCATCTTAAAGAAACTGCCCTCACAGCTTATCCCTAGTTGAGGGCAACTGGTCCCACCCTGAGCAGTGGTCACACTCCTGAAATTCCCGACGTCTGTGCCTCAGTTATTACAGCCCCTGCTGTCTCCCTGGTTATGGTGTTTGTTCCTGGGCATCTAGACCCAGGCACTTCCTGACAGCTGGGTCTGGGTAATGTCTTTGCGCTCCTTTGGGCACCTGCTGAGCGAACAAGCCGTTCAGTTGTGTGTGTGCAGATCTCTTTCTAGGGCACGGAATACACAAGTACCTGCCCACCGCCACCCCTGCTCTGAAAGAGTCATCACTCGAAAACTGCAGAGTCAGGGTGAGTCAAAGAGTCAGTGGAAACCAGAAAGCTTCCCAAGGGAGGGGCACCCTTCAGGGGCGTGGCGCTTATAAATCCCATGCTTTGAAAAAAAATCTTCACTTCCCAGTCTGCCGCTGCTGGTCAGTTTGGCTGCTCTCCAACTCTCTTTGCCTGGGAACATGGCCAACAGGAAAATAATGGCAGCGTTTGGAGCAACAGGTTAAACATAAAATCTTTTCGTTTGTTTTATTATTTTTGTTTTTCAAGACAAGGTTCCTCTGTGTACCCCTGGCTCTTTTAAATGCATGCTGACTTTGCTCGCTTTTCCGACTCCGTCGGCCCAGAGCGTGAGCAGAACTGACAGCCCTTAGGAGTAACTTGGAGGGCACGTGTGCTTCGTGTTTTTGCTGTGCACAGGTTAGCTTGACTTTCTTTGTAAGAACCAGACAGATAAGGGTGGCTGGCAGTCAGTCTTCCTCCGTCACTGGCTAACTTCCTGGTGCAAGTTTCTTTTGAAGCTGAGCTTTGTGTGGGGTACCTTCCCCCTCAGAAGCAAGCAAGAACACGCAGTACCTGACCACCGCCTCCATGCGGTGAGAAGCAGGTGGAGGCCAGAGGCCAGACTCACCTGGATGACTGCCTGTGCCTCTTAACTAACATCTCCCTTCCACTCTTCCTCCAACAGCTTGAGCCGTCTTTGTTAATCAATTCAGCCTATTCTCAGACCTATTCTCCCGGCCTCTTAATGGTCCCTTTGAAAACATCAGCAGGTGGCACCCTGCTCCAAGGAAAATGAAGTCCTGGTTAATGGTCCCCCCCAAGTCCCCTCAGTGAGAAGTCCTCATACCCTGGCTTTCCAGGCCACTTTTTTTCTTTTAAGATGCTTATTGAATTTTTTTTTTTTTTGTGCCCATGCACGACAGACCTGTGCAGGCTGTGACCCCGGGGATAGTCACCAGCCTTAGCAGCGAGCACTTTATCCGAGGCGCCATCCTGCTGGCTCTCCCTTGATGTCTTCTCAAACACGCATCCTCTTTAGAGCCTTTGAGCCTGCTTTCCTAGCCTAGGAAGATCTTTCCTGTCACCTACTCGTGTTTTCTCCCTCACAGTGTTCGGGGCTCTGTTCAGATGCCACTGTCTCCATGAAGGGTGTTTCCTGACCTCCACTTAAAACAGGCCCAGTCACCATCAGCACTCTTCCCTTCCATAGCCTCTTACCTGTCTGTCCGCACTACAAAGCAAGCTTCACATGGCCAAAGAGGCAAGCTACTGATATGCTAAAAGGAAAGAAAACAAAGAAAAAAAAGAAAAGATATGCAGAGTGGGGACTTTTGCGGTGGTACATACATTTAATGTCTGTAAATTCAAGGCCAGCCTGGTCTACATAGTGTCAGCCAGGAGGGGCTACAGAGTGAGACCCTGTCTTAAAAACAAAAATAGAGTGATGGAGAGAATGTTTTTTCTGCTGGACAGTGGTGGTACACGCTTTTAATCCCAGCATTCAGGAGGCAGAGGCAGGTGGATCTCGGTGAGTTCAAGGCTAGCCTGGTCTACAGAGTGAGTGCCAGGATAGCCAGAATTACATACAGAGAAACCCTGTCTCAAAAAAAGCAAAAACAAACAAACAAAAGAGAATGGTTTTTGTTTTGTTTTTCTTTTTTCTTTTTCTTTTTTTCTTTTTTTTTTTTCTGAAAGACAAGTCATGGAAAGGTTTTGAGCAAAGGAATTTTCATATGTTTTCTGGGGAGTCCAGGACGGGTGTCTTTATGGCTCTGAGAACCTTCACAGGGTCAGGCCAATGCCTGTGGGCTTGGTCTGACCTCTCTCTCTCTCTCTCTCTCTCTCTCTCTCTCTCTTTCTCTGTATAGCTGTTACAAGACAATTTTTTGAGACTTTTCTTTGTGTAACCCTGGCTGTCCTGGAATTCAATCTGTAGATGATGCTGGGCTAGAACTCAGAGATCTATCTACCTCTGCCTCCCGAGTACTGTAAATTACTCTTAAAAGCAATCCCAGTCCTCCCCTCAAGTTATTCTGGTTTTAAAATAAACTTGTTTAAAATAAACAAAAATGAAAATCAGCTGGGCGTGGAAGCAAACTCTAGTAATCCCAGAATTTGGGAGACAGAGGGAGGAGTTCAAGGACACCTTGGGTTATGTTAAACCGAATAAAAACAAAGCCAAACATTAACCAACCCAAAAGGAGAGAAAGAAATCAGATGTGGTGTCCATGAGATTTAATTTGCCGCTGTGTTGGGCTCAGAGCTCTAGAAACTCTGTCACTTTCCTTGGACCCTGAGAAATTATTTTCTAAGATAATTTCCACATTTTATTTCGAAATTCCTGTCTCTCCCATCCCCTTCAATTTTGGGTGAGTTGAGACGAGATTTAATGTCTTTAGTTTGTTGTTGTGGTTTCTGTTTATTTTTGTGTTTATTTATTACTATAAATAATAGTAATATTATCTGTCTGCCTGCATGTATGCCTCCATGCCAGAAGATGATGCCAGATCTCATCATTATAGATGGTCATGAGCCACCACGTGATTACTGGAAATTGAACTCAAGACCTTTGGAAGAACAGCCAGAGCTCCTAACCTCCGAGCCATCTCTCCAGTCCCATCTGTTTGATTTTGAGATAGGGTCTCACAGTCTATATTAGCCTCAGGCTTGCAATGTAGCTGAGGCTGGCATTGAACTTCTGACCTCCTGCTGCTGCTTTCTGGGTACTTCCAATCGTTTTCTCTTGAAATTTTTTTCTATATTTTCTGTTACAATACTTTAAAAGTTCTCAGAGATCCTTCTTGCAAATATTTCCCACCCGTTCCCCGTGTGTGCATGTTTTTGAGGAAGGATCTCCTGTAGCCCAGGTTGACCTTAAACTCACTGTGTAAGGATGACTTTAAACTGATTATCCTGCTTCCATCTTGTTAATGCCCACAGGAGCTTTCCATGCCCAGTTTTATGTGATTGCTGAGGACTAAGCCCAGGGCTTGGTACATGCTAGGTGACTTAGGATTACCCTTGTTGTAATGAAACACCATGACCAAAAGCAACTTGGAAGAGAAGAATTTGTTTGCCTCACAGTTCATCACCAAAGGAAGTCAGGACAGGAACTCAGATAAGGCAGATGCAGAGGCCGTGGAGGGATGCTGCTCACTGGCTTTCTCTGCCTGGCTTGCTCAGCCTCACCAGCCTCAGCAGCTGGTGATTCACTCAGAATCACCAGCCCAGGGATAGCACCACCCATAATTGGCTGGGCCCTCCCTTTAAGAAAATGCCCTACACACTTGCTACATCCTGGTCTTATGGAGGCATTTTTCTCAATTGAGACCCCCACCTCTCCAGTAGGCATACAGTACCATCTGAGCTACAGCCCCATTTCTCTGGAAACATTAAAAAACTAAACTTTAGAAGTTTGCCATTGGGCTTCACTGTAATGTCATTATACATTGTTGTTATTCACCGCTCCTACTTTTACCCGTCATCTTTACTGTGTGTGCGAAGAGTAGAGCAATAAACATGGAGGTGTAAATGTCTAGGAAGTATGTTGACTGTGTCTTGAGATGTATATTGAGAAGTGGTATGGCTGGGTATCATGGTAGTTTTACACCTAGGTTTTTGTTTTTTTTTTTTTTCAACCAGTTTTACTCATTTATTTATCTTGTGTGTGTACTTCTGTGTGTGCAGGTCAGCGTGTATGTACCACATGGCATGCTTGTGGAACTCAGAGGACAACTTGCAGGAGCCAGTTCTTGCCTTCCACCATGTGGATGTCTGAACTTAGGTCATCTGGATGGTGGCAAGTACATTTGGCTGCTCAGCCATGGCACCAGCACCATTTTAAGGTTTTGTTTTGTTTTAGAAACCTCTGTACTGATTTGCATAGTGGCTACCCAGTTTATACTCCTGCCAATGGAATATAATGTTTCCCTTACCCCACCTCCTGTCGCCACCCTCTGCTGTCACTTGTTTTCTTGATGACAGACATTCTCACTGGTGTGAATGGAATAAAAAAGCAATATTAATTTGCATATCCCTGATGGCTAAAGATCTTGAACACTTTTTCAAAGGTTTACTGGCCCTCTGCCTTTCTTTTCCCCTCCAAGTACTAATCAGGCCTCAATTGCCTTTGCTTCCAAAATCAGACGAGATGAGGCAAGTTGAGGGCAGTGCGGCCTTAGACCATTCTTCTTTTGAGAACTGTCTCTTCAGTTCTCTAGCCTGTTTATTGATTAGAATATTTTTGTGTGTGTTTAGCTTTTTTTTTTTTTTACTTCTTTATATATTCTAGTTATTAATCCCTTGTCTGATGAATAGTTGAGAAATATTTTTCTTTCCCACTTTGTAGGCTGGTGATCCGTCCTGTGGCTGTGTTGAAGCCTCTTGCTACCTTGTAATCTCGTTAGTTGAATCTTGGGATGAGGTGCGGTGTGCCTGGGGTCCTTTGCTGAAAGCATCTGGCCTTCAACCTACCAAATGCTGGGTATAGCCCAGCACCACCATGTCTGACTTTCATAAAACTGTTCTCAGCCCTCTTCTCATGGTGCCCACCTGATCTATCACTGATCTAACCCTACAGGAAGAACTGCCATGTCACTAGCTGTCTTGCCTGTGAGCCTCACGGGGTCGCCGGTAGTAAATGGGTTTGGGATAAGTAAATTGGTAGCCAAGATTTACCTGATGTTTGAAAAAAGTGTCCCGTGAAAACCAACACTAAAATAAGTTGATAGAAAAGGAAATAGAAACAGTACAGGGAAGGGAAGGGTTGAAGGAAAAATTAACACCCAAGATGGGAGAATTTGTATCCCAAATACTATATCTGGGCTACGGTGTAGCTATTAGTAGAATAGTCAAGTCTCAGGGTCAGCAGGATGTGGTTACATACACCTGTAGAACCAATATTTGGAAGGTAGAGGGTCAGGAGCTCAAGATTAGCTTTGATACATTGTGAGGTCAAGGCTATTCTGGTCTACAAAAGACCTTGTCTCAACAACAACAACAACAAAATAAAAACAAAATCCCCCAAGAAACAAGCTGAGAATTGTGGCACTGGCCTGTAATTCCAGCACTCAGGAGGCTGACACAAGAAGACTGTTAGTCCAAGGCCAGCCTAGGCTACATAGTAAGTGTTAGGTCTGCCTAACAAGGGTGAGGTGGGAAGCTGGGTGTGGTGTTGCATGTCCTTAATCCCAGCACGGGCAGGTGGATCTCTGTGAGTTTTTGGCCAGCCTGGTCTACATAGCTAGTTCCAGGTTAACCAGGGCTACATAATGAGACCCTGTCTCAAAATAACCAAATAAAAAGAGAACAGGCTAATCAAGGCATGAGAGCAAGCTAATAAACAGTATTCCTCCAAGGTTCTGCTTTGGTTCCTGCCTCCAGGTTCCTGGCCTTGAGTTCCTGTTCCCTTAGTGATGGAGTGGGACCTTTACAGTCATAAAATGAGCCAGCGTAGCGGCAGCTCACAACTATGTTTAACTCCAATTCCAGGAGCTCTAACACCCTCTTCTGGCCTCAAACACCCATATGCATAAAAAATAATTTTAAAGCAATGTAAATCCAACTGGGCACAGCGGTTCATACCTTTAATCCCAGGACTCAGAGAAGC
Organism: Psammomys obesus; assembly: GCF_907164565.1. NCBI lineage: Eukaryota > Metazoa > Chordata > Mammalia > Rodentia > Muridae > Psammomys > Psammomys obesus. The sequence goes on from NW_026596064.1 coordinate 2,566,597, forward strand.
AGAGGCAGGTGGGTTTCTGTGAGTTCAAGGCCAGCCTGGTCTATGGAGTGAGTTTCAGGACAGCTAAGCTTATGCAAACAAACAGAAGAAGAAGGAAGAGAAGGAGGAAGAGAAGAGAAAAAAAGAAAAGAAACTCTTACAAAGACAGAAATTTGTGGAAAATTGCCATGACAAACCTGGTCAGATTTTGGGGACAATTGTGGAAGGAGTTGGAAGCCTTGGGCCAGGAAAATATTGCGTTCTCAGAGCTTGGGAAGCTATTGGGAAGCTTAGAAGATAAGGCTGAAGCTGTGCAGATGGTGGAAGGCCGCCGGCTTGTGTGTTGCAGAGGGAAGTTTGGGAGTTTCTTTAAGAGTCTATCAGGGGCTGTCTGATTGAAGAGTTTAAGTTAGCCTGGGTTAACTTAATCCATTTTGAAATGAGGAGCCATCTTGACTGGGAGCTGAACTCAGGTACCAGGAAATATCACAGAATGTGCACTTGGCAGAAAACAAAGTTAACTCTCCTAGCAACAGCCTCCAGGAAATATCACAGAATAAATACTTAGTAAGAAATAGAGACAATCTCCCTGGCAACAATCAATGAGAATCGGTTGGGAAAACCCTCCCCAACATTCCAGATGCAGTTTAGAAGAATGGCAATTGTGAGTATGTAGAAGGTCACCTCGTCCCTATGGCTTTTACCCAGTCCTGTAATGTCAAGGTATGAACCCCCCTGCTCACTCAGGACACAGGGTCCCATTTCTCTACTGCTGTGTCAGTGAGGCTTGGGTCCCGAATTCGATTGCTCTTGTAATAAAGCTCTCTTGCTCTTGCATCGAGTCGTCTCCTGGTGGTCTCTGAGGGCATAACATATTTTGAATTAAGAATCTGTAGTTCATAAATGGTGGTAGTGGCACACAACCTTTTTGTGGTTTTTGTTTGTTTTTTTGTTTTTGTTTTTGTTTTTCAAGACAGGGTTTCTCTGTGTAACACCCGGTCTCAAACTCAGAGAGATCCTACTGCCTGTCTCCCAAACTGCTGGGATTAAAGGTGTGTGCCAGCCAGATAGAGGTGGTTCACGCCTTTTAATCACAGTGCTTTGGGGGCGGGGGGGGGGTTGCAGTGATTCCGGAGGGCACTTAGTGAGCCTGGATAACCAACAGTGCCCTGAGCCTCACAGGAGGTATCTGGTCCAAAGTGTGGCAAGGACAGCTCTTTACAGGCAAGTGGGAAGGCCTGGCGCCATTTCCCCACGGAGGTGTTGATGGGGATGGGGGCAGAAGAGGCTCTTCTGTACAATGAATGAGTTGAATAGTTGCAACAGAAACCTATGGCCCACAAACACCTGGAGTATCAATGTGCAGTTCTTAAAGAGACAGCTGATCTATGCCGGTTCTCTTTTGTTTCATGATGCTGTGATAAAAATAAAAATAAATTTAAAAAGCCCTGACAAAAGCAACTTAAGGAGGAAAGGGCTTATTTGACACATAGTTCCAGGTTATCGCCCAACATGGCTGGGATGTCATGCCATCCACAGTCAAGAGTACGGAGCAGCAAATGAATGTCTGTGTGCTAGTGCCCAGCTAGCTTTTTTCTTTTCATTCGGTCTAGGGCCCAGCCCATGAAATGGCTGCCTGCCTTCATTCAGGGTGCTCCTTCTACCTCAACCTACCCAATGAAAATAATCCCTCCCAGGAATGCCCGTAGGCCAAGATGATCTGGACAACAAGGCGATTTTAGAGTATGTCAGTTGGCAATTACCACACCAGCGTGGTGGCTCCTCCAGCATGCAGGATATGGGGGCAAGGAGGGATTTTTGTGAGTTGCAACCTGAGCTGTGGAGTGAGACGCTGTCTCCACATCACCCTTGGGTGGGAGGGCTGGAAGGACACTACCAGATCTTTTATTTTGGAAAAACCGTGGTAGGTATCGACCAGATTCAGACCTAAAACAACTGTAATTACACAAAAATTCATAGAGGAAGTTCTTCCAAGCCTAAGAAGGTAGGCTCCTACTCCAGGAAGGCTCGTGAGGGGTGTTATACATGACTGTATTTCCCAACGGTCCTTCTCCCAGGGCATTCACATTGGGTCTTGTTTTCTTTTTGACTTAATGGTCTCTTTCGAATACAGGCCACTGTGTGTGGAAGAGACAGAGAGGAAAGGCATGTGGGTAGTGGGGTACATGGTGTACTCATTCTCACAGGACTGGGGAGACACAGTTTTGGGTGGCTCAGGATCTGCCTAGCATTCTGGACAGATGCCTGGTCCCTGGCTGTTCTTGGAACGTTGACTTATGTTCTAATGCATGGGAGGCTTCCTTGGCACCTGAAGTCCCAGGGCGGGGGCAAGAAGTTCTATGGGAAAAGGTTAATATTCTTCTGGCTTGAGCACAAGCCCACGTTTGCCCTCAGGTAGCAAAATGCTCAGGCAGCATGTTGATGTTGGCCACAAGGTGGCACTCTAGCCCTCCCAGCTCGCTACGTTCTGGCCTCCAACCTACGGAATCTCTCCCTGGTCAGCAGGAGCCTGTGGGCAGCAACTGATTCAGGCTAGGCAAAGTCCACCAAAACCCTCATCAGTTGTTCAGGGAACTGCCTGTTTAACCATCGGGGAAACATGAATCTCTCAGAGAGAACGGATCTCAAAAATCCCTTAAAAATCTGCAGCAGTATATTCCTAGTGATGAGATTTGTTAGTTGTCATAAAGAGACAGATTTTGAGTCACCCTCCACGCTTCCTAAATAAATTTTTGTTCCCAAACTCAAAGTTTTAAATATTTTTCTAATTAAAAAATATGTGTAGTTTTTTTAAATTTTATTTGTGTGTGTGTGTGTGTGTGTGGCATGTGTTTGTATATGCACACAAACATGCAGGTGCCCTGGGAAGCCAGAAACTAAACTCAGTTTTTGTTTGTTGGTTTTGGTTTGTCTTGTTTTTTGAGACAGGGGTTCTCTGTGTAGCCTTGGCTGTCCTGGACTCACTTTGTAGAGCAGGCTGGCTTTGAACTCACAGCTATCCGCCTGCCTCTGCCTCCCAGAGTGCTGGGATTAAAGGTGTGCACCACCATGCCCAGCTTAAATTCAGGGCTTTTGCAAGAGCAGCATACATTCTTAAAAACTGGGCCATCTCTCCAGCCCTTTACCTTCCCAAATGCTTTTAACAGTAACTGATCAATTATGAAAAAGAAAATTAAAACCACCCAGTTTAATCTCTCAGAGATAGCATGCAAGACCTGCCAGTTTCTCCTAAGCCTTTTCTAGTACATGGAATACACACACAGAGACACACACATACACACACAGGTTCACAACATCTGTAATGAGATTTGGTATCCTCTTCTGGTATGTAGGCAGAATATTATATAAATGATAAATGAATCTTAAAAAAAAAAACAATGTTCAGTGACTTATTTCATTCATTCATGTTATGAATACTCTTCTATTTTGCTAAAGTTCTTCAAATATATTAATGTGATAATAATTTTTTATTATTCTGTTGATGGACTTGTATGTTGTTCTTGGGTTTTCTTTTCTTGTTTCCTTTTCTGTTTTTTATTTCTTTGAGACAAGCTGGCCTTGAACTCACTATGAAACACAGAATAGCCTCAGAGTTCTTGAAAGTCCTTCCCCAAGTCCTGGAATGGAGTTTTCATTATAAAAAATGGCTTGTGATAGCCTGGCAGTAGTGGTGCACACCTCTAAATCCAGCTCATGGGGCAGAGAAGAACTCTTCTGTGAGTTATAGGCCAGCAACCTGGCCTAGAGAGCACATTCCAGGACAGCCAAAGCTACACAGAGAAACCCTGTCTTGGAAAATAACAAGGCATGTGACAATAATGGTTTTATTGATCAGTTTTGAATTTGGAGGAAGTTAATTGTCAGGCTAGGGTCGAGTCGGGCTTCTTGAACCGCACTATCCTGGTTTTCCATGCATTTTTATTTCTCACACATATTTTTCTAAGAACAAGTGGAGGGCCAGTGAGACAGCTTTGCAGGGGAAGCCACTGATACCAAGCCTAAAGACCTGAATTTGATTTTCTGTGGCAGGAGAGAGCTGACTCCTACAGATTCCCTGACCCCCACACTGGTGTTGGGCATGCATGCATGCATGCATATATAATTATACATACATACACACATAAATATATGTGTACACACACACAAATACATGTATGTCTATACGCACACAAATAAATACATGCAAAAATTTAAAAAAAAAAGCAAGTGAAACTGTAAGGTCACAGTTCATCTCTGTGGTGGATTGATTATATTGTGTCAGCTATTAGAAATGATACCCATTTCTTAGAGGCAGATATGCTTCTAGTTAGTTTCATGCAGGAGTCAAGGACAGAGGCATGTCTGTATGCATGGGATATGCTCCATTATTGTTTGGGCCTGTGTGGTCTTGGCAGAGCCTAGAATGGTTGAAGGGGAAAACCAAACCAAAACAGGTCTTTAGCCACGAAAGGGAGGAAACGGATGGGATATCAGCTGAGAAAAGAGTCAACATGATGGAGAACTAATGCCTATGTGGGGCCAGGAGAGTAGCTGCCAGAGCCCACTGGAAGAGTCCAACAGTTCCTGAGCAGGGAGTGAGAGGATGGAAAGAAAATTTAAAAAACAAACACACTACACGTGGGATCTGTTCGAGAGGGCTGCCAGTAGAAACTGTCACACCGGTTTATTCCACAATTCCTTTTTATAGTCAGAGCAAAGCACCTCAGTACAATAAAGGAGTTCATGAAGAGGTCAAACTTGTGTGCCTCTACCACCTGTCTGGGTGTGATCCTCACACAAACAAAAGGAAGTGAACTTGGCAAAACATCCTGCCTATCCCTGTCTCCAGGTGAAGGCCAGGGTGAAAACATGTTTTTTGCTGAGAGCTCACTAACAAAGCAGCCTGACAAACAAGCGGCTCTCCACAGGTAGCATATCCTAGAAGTCTGCTGGGGGAATCTTGGCAGAAGGTCCAACGGAGCACTCTGAAGTGGATCAGATATACCTCATCCAGGTGCCTGGACTCAGATGGTTGAACCCTGAGCATCTGTTAGCTGGCACATGGGGGTAACGTCACAGACCAGGGCTGTAGCCCAAACCTGTGACCAAATACATCAGTATCCCTGCAGAGAATTACTTGCCTATTTCCATGGTATGCCACACTTAAAGACTACAAACAGGGGCTGGAGAGATGGCTCAGGGGATAAGAGCACTGGCTGCTCTTGCAGAGGATCCAGGTTCAATTCCCAGCACCCACATAGCATAAGGACATGTGAAAATCCTCAGCTGTGGAGGCTGAGGTCATGATGTCCTTGCAATATTCCCCTTTACAGAGCAGCTAGATTGAATGGTGATTATTGGCACCACCGAGGTTTCCTATGCCTTCTTTCCAGCAGAGATGCTGCACTGGGGACTCGACAAAGTAATATGTCTCAAAACCTAAACTTTCCACCTAGTGATTAATGGTGGCAGAGTTGTTTGATGAATTGAGAAGCCCCAGAATACATTGTCTCTCTAGATCTTTCTTTCCAGTGTCCAGGTTGTCTCAAAAGCCTGGTGTGAGGACCATGAAACATTCCTTAATGTAAATGGAGGTCACTTAGCTTTCTTCTGAATGTGGGATCCCCTTTTGAAATTTTCCTAGCAGCTCTGTTTTCTTAGGTGCATCTCAAAACTCTCAGCAAATGAAAAAAAAAAAAAACGAAAACAAAAACAAAAAATATAACAAAACCAAACAAAAAACCCCAAGTGACCATCAAAAGATGGATGGAGAAACAAAATGTTTTACATACCATGAGCTATTATTTAGCCTAAAAAGAAATGAAGTACTGATGTATACCCCAACATCTGAGTTTGGAAAACACTGAGCTAACTGAAATAAGCCAGGCCCAACTAGATAAATATTGCATGATTGCAATTACAAGAAATATCTAGCTGGGCAACTTCCCTGAGATAGAAAAGGTAGACATGAGAGTGGGCTAGAGAGAAAATGACTCATCGCTTAATGGTTAGAGCATTTCTATTAAAGATGATAAAAAGGTTTGGACAACAGGGGCCACAGGTACACAGTACTGTGAATGTAGCTACTGCCAATGAATTGTATGGTTGAACAGACAAATTTTGAGTTGTGTATACTTACGCCACAACAAAAAATTCCAAACCATCGTAGTATGAGATGGTTGAGGATACTGTGTGGAGTTTTATGCTAGTGATAAGAACAGGAAGTAGAAACTGGCCAGTCAGTCTTTGGTCAGAGATCCTGAAAGTCTGTAGTTCTAGTTATTTTTTAAATTAATTATTATTAGTGAGTGTGGGCGTGGACCTATGTGCCATGTGGAGGTTGGAAGGCAACTCAGTGAAGGCATTGCTTTCCCTCCACTTTCATGTGGGTCCAGGGATCAAACTCAGGTGGGCAGGGTTGTGAATCACCTTTGCCTGCCGAGCCATCTCTCCGTCCCTAATTCTTGTTTTTGGCTAGAAGCCTGAATGTCCTTGGTTTTGTTTTAGTCGGAGGTTGAGGATGCTGGAAGGGATCGCTGGCTTCTTGTCTGGTTGGTCCTTATCTTTCCTGCCTTTGATACAACCTGAATGAGCAAGCCTTCTTCAGGTTTGAGAGACATGGCCTGGAAGACACTGGCTTGGTGTGGTTTTGGTGGCCATTGATTGTGTTGGGTACCTTAGCTGTGAGCTGAGCACGCCTGACAGAGGACACTTCTTCTGCCTTGTTTCACCTATAGGCATATGGATATAGAGCATTTAGAAGTTTTACAACCTTTGGTGTTTTGTTTAAAGTGAACACTTTTGTATGCATAACACATACACCTATTAACAAAATCAAACAAATATATTCCTTGGAGCAGGCATAGATGCTAAAGGGCACAAGCTTTTGCTTGGTTTGGTTTTTCGAGACAGATTTTCTATGTGTAGCTCTGGCTGGCTTGGAACTCACTCTGTAAACCAAGCTGGCCTGAAACTCACAGAGATCTGCCTGCCTCTGCCTCCCCAGATCTGGGATTACAGGCATGCAGCACACCACCTAGCTAAAGGAACAGCTTTTTTTTTTTTCCTAACATCTGGCTTTTATTGGTTGCTTGTTTTCTCAAACCCAGCATTAAAAAAGTCACCTGAGGTGCTAGTTTTAGTCAAAGGTGGAGATGGGGTGGAGCAGGTCACTGGGGTAAGATGCAACATGACAGGTCCTTCACATGTAGTACCAGGCAAAGGGTGCAGCAGCCACGGCCACAGTAGCAGCTAGAATAAGCCGAAGGCTAGGCTTCCTCAGCATAGCCATGGCTGTCCGGAAGGGGCAGTTGCTGCCTTCCAGGGAACCTTTGTCTGGCTGAGCAGCATAAAAGGGGCGTTTACATACCTCTCCCTTCCCATCATGTATGGGGAGCCCATCCTCCAGGGTTTCTCTTGCCAAAATGGAGCCAGCCTGGTCCAGTTCAGTGCTTCCTTGTGGTGTAACTCCATGGGGAAATACAAGGGGGCGAAGGCTTGGGTGGTCTTCGTTGTGGTCCATTTCCTCCCCAAGGGCAGAGTATGTGTGAAAGATCCCCGGAGGGTATCTTCCGTCAGAGAGACCCCCTCCCAAAGAACAACGAGTCCATTCGGATGCAAACAGCAAGAGGCTTTTATTTTGATTCACGAGTACTTGGGGCAGCAAGGTCACTCGGGAAGACCCTGCGCACCTCCTTGGGGAAAAACTGGGGTTTTTATAGGGTTTTAGAGCAGAAGCACTGGTACAGAAGCGAGAGGGCATGGTTACAGGGGGCTGATTGGTACGTTTACACGAGACCACAATTTGCGTCAAAGTTTGGCAGGGGCACCAAGATTCCAGGAACTGGGTGGTCAAGGGGGGTAGGATGACCCCTTGACGTGGCCCGCCACCTGTTATTTTGTTTTTTCCTATCTTAGCTGAAACAGTCTCACAGATATCTATGAGAGTGATTAACACAAACTGTTTTTAGTATGACTGGGGCAGCCTGACCACAGATATCCCAAGTGGGTGACACAGCTAGGATTTTTCAGTAATTTTCCAGTTTCTCATCTGGCCTTCAGAGTTTTATAAAACAGTGGTGTCTCACAAAATGGCGTTAGCTATGTTTAACTTAGTGTGAGGCTGGGGTCTTTCATGTGAAGTAAAGTGCAGTAGTGGCCAGCTTAAATAGCTCCTTCTTAATGTTTCCTTTCAAGAAACTGGGTATTTTCTGCCCGGGCATGTGATTCCTTGGTCCCTTCCTTCAGGAGCTCGGAAAGGTCTGCCATTTTGGTATGGTTTTCTTTTTCCGGGGCCATGGAGTTCTTCTCTGGCTCATCTACCCTTTCTGAGGTCTCCAACTCTGAAGACATTGTTGCTGAGTATTTCCTGCTGCCTTCACTCTGCTCCCTCAGCACCTCTGCAGGGCCGTCAATCTCCGCATCATGGACTCTGGGCACAGCTTTTTAAGACAACTTGAGGACCACATACCCATATACAGCCTGGCTCTCCAAAAGACCGACACTATGTATGTATGGTCTTTCAGCCTTCAAAACTGAGCTAAATCAAATTCATTTTTTTTTTTTTATGAAGTTAAAAAAAGAGCTTTATCTGGCCGGGGTGGTGGTAATAATCCTGTAATCCCAGCCCTTGGCAGCAGAGGCAGGCGGATCTGTGTGAGTTCGAGGCCAGCCTGGTCTACAAAGTGAGTACAGATCAGTATAAAGATGAATGTTCATTAAATAAGAGCAAGCATAAGAAGGCACAGCAGCTGCAAGAGGCAATCCAGAGACGAAGCCCCTGGGGCCCTGCCTCTCCAAGGCACACCCATTGAAGCCTTGCAAAACAGTGGGCCATCTGCAGGAAACTGCAGCTTCCTGCATGGCATCCTCCCTGATAGATGATCCATAAATGTTGACGGAGCAAGAGAGTAGATAAAGCTAATTGCGAAGACATTTATTAGCCTTGGGTTCCACCGCTAGCAGCACATAAACCAGACATGGTGATGATGCCTGTAATCCCCAAACTCAGGACGTAGAGGCAGGAAGATCGAAAGTTCCAGGTAGTGACTGGCTACACTGCAAGTCTGAGGGAGCCTGGAACACATGAGACTCTCCCCAAAGGTCACCAAAACAAACAAACAGACAAACAACCAGCCTCCCACCCCCAAAAAAGCAAAGGTTGGGACAGTGGGACGTGGTAAAATCCAGCAACTAAAACTTTAAGGGCAAAGAGTGATTGACTTCTTCAGAGGCAGGGAACCCAGACTTCCCTAAGGCATGTGACAAGTGCTTCTGGGAGCAAGCGAGCAAGAACGGGGATGGTAGCGCCAGGTGGGAGGAGATCACGGCCTGGGATCTGATTCCTCAGACAGCCTACAAGATGGCAAACAGCTCCCCCTCCCTCCCCTTTTTTTTCCCAGACAGATTGCAGCTCTTGGGAAATCACATCGAGGCCTTTTGTTCTCCTTGATGCCAGGTCAAGGCAGGAATTGGGCCTAGATGCATTGCTCAAAAGGGGAAAAGAAAACCAAAACTAAACTAAAAATAGGTGATTCATCACTCTTCTGGGTGGGCCAGGGCGGGGAGAATGGCTGCTATCCCTTAAGTAACTCTCCTGTTCAGCTTGTTGATGAGTGGTTTCTTCCTATCTGGGACAAGGCAGAGGCAGCCAGGGGCCAGCTCCCACTGCTGTGTAAAAGCAAGGGTGATCAGCCTCTTTCGAGCCCTCTGTCTCGGAGGGCAGGAAGGGAAAGGAACCTCACACAGTAATCTCAGACATTTGAAGATGGCCAGGTGTGGTGGTGCCTTTAATCCCAGCACTCCGGGCTGCTCTCTGAATTCCAGGCTAGCCTGCTCTACCTAATGAGTTCGAAGCCTCAGGCCACAGAGCTAGACCCTGTCTCCAGAAAGAAAGGGGGGGGGGAGATAAACACATAGAAGAAAGAAAGAGAAAAGCTCCATTTGAAGATTTAGTGACAGTGGCCCAGGCATTCCATCACTTTTCCCCTCCTTCCCACCAGTCTCTGGGCCCAAAAGACAGAGGGCTTCTTTTGGGGATGTTGTTGGGCTATTCACCGGAGAGGACTGCTTGGACAGGAATTTAAGCCAATAGAATGTCTATATAAGTCGAGGGGTGTTTGGGACCCCAGTGTAGCACTGAGCCCCTTTCTCAGGGTGAGCTTTTAAGCACAAAAACAAAAACCACATTCTGAATAGTTAGTTAGCTAGATGCAGAACCCATAGGAGCTAAAAAGCAAGGTTAGACCATTCAGAGTTTTATGGCCTAAAATGTACTTCCGTCATGGAGTCAGTTGCGCTAAGGTCTGGGAGCCTGTAATAGGAGATGCATAGGCTAAGACTTGAGATCACACAGACTTAAGACAGAGATCACACAGGTGGGAATGGAGCTGTGCCACACAGTGAGTATGAGTTTGGCCACGGGCAGAGGCAGGAACAGACGGAAGGAGGTTTTGCTGTGTACCCAAGGTTGTCCTAGAACTTGCTCTGTAGACTGGCCTTGAGGTAATCCTTATGTCTATTATGCTAGTGCAGGGATTATGGGTGTGAGTCACTAATCTCTGCTAAGAAAGAGTGTCAGAATCTAGAATCCTTCCCAGAATTTCCAGTTTTGGAGCCAGATAATCCTGGATTTAATTGCCAAATTAAGTGAACTCAAGTTCTTTGAGCCCTGGGCTTCTGTTCTGCTTCCTCACAAGGACTACATGGAAAAGCAAAATGCAGTGTGGATGAAAGAGCCTTTGTATGTACTCGTAGAAGGAAGTGATGGAGAGACAGGACCATTCCTCTCTAGACTTCATAACACCCCACGCCACCCCAACTTCTAACATACGATGACCTATTTCTCATGATCCCTACGGTCTCTAATTTTCAGCTCCCCATTGCCTTCACCACCTGTGTCTGGTCCTTACCATCTCCCGGGTGCTTGCCACTAGATGGCAGGGCAGGTCTAGCTGAGAAAGAGTTGCTTGAACCTCAGTCCAGGTAGATTTTTTTTTTTTTTCAGGGCATTTTGGGGGGGACGGAGTCAAAGGAGTTAAGTGGGGCATATTCTAGACCTCGACCACCTCTAAGGTCATTTTACAGACAAGGACCTGGAAACTTCTGTGGATGAGCACAGAGCCGCACTTGGTTGGGGTGGGAGCCAGGGCAGAGGCACGTGCCCTTAGTTTTATCTACAGAGGAGGCAAGGTAGGTGGGTTGCTTGAGCCCAGGAGAGCAAGGACAGTTTGGAAACAATCGTGAGACCTGATCTAAAATGAAAACAAGCCAGGCTCAGTAGTGCACACCTTTAATCCCAGCACTTGGGAGACAGTGGCAGGTAGATCTCTGTGAGTTCAAGGCCAGCCTAGTGTACATATACAGCCAGGGCTACACACAGAGAAACCCTGTCTCAAAAAAAAAAAAAAAAAAAAAAAAAAGAACAACAAAAAACAATAAATAAAACAAAGAAAAGGAAAAGCATCTCTGTAAGGGGCTGAGGTGATGGCCCCTTACTGGGTTCCAGCAGAACCCACGTGGATTCCCAGCTTACATCCACCTGTGTGTGAATCCAGATCCAGGAAAGTCTGATGCTTCCAGCCTCCTCAGCAGGCACTTGCACTCAGGTGTTTGTGTACACACACACAATTGAAAATGCTAAAAAAAAAAAAAAAAAAAAAAGAATCCCACAGATTAGAAATTCCTGCTTTGAACTTTATTGGAACCAGAAATGAATTTTCATAGTACTAAAGGCAACTTGCATTTTCAACATATCAGTTTATGCCTGTTTTACAAAGAGGCAAACAGGTCAGAAAGGTCAAGAAATTTGCATAAGGACACACAGCTAAAAGTAACTATCTTGAATGAGCCTGAACGTCCAACTCTCAATCCCAAACTGTGTCCATAGCAACGCCCGGCTTCCAGGGTGGAGGATCAGTTCCTTGAGCCTAGGCTGTGGTTTCTCTTCCTGCTTGAATCACCCCTCCGTAAAATGGGGCCTCAGCTGCAAACCAGAGAGAGGAAAGAATCAGAAGACACCCCCCCTCGCCGTATGCCAACAGCCTAGGGAGAAATCTGAGAACCACATAGGGCTGTCTGTTGAGCACACCCATGCTGAAGGGGCCCTGCTCCACCCTCGGGAGCCTGGATGTTCTGAAGAGCTTTTGATTTCTAATGATACTCCTGTTGGCCCTCTGTCCGTTATCATCTGTGTCCTTCCAGTCTGGGCTCAGAGGCGAACTCTGTGAACTGCCAGAAGGGGCCTTGCTACCTCTTTGTTCCCTGACAATGGCTGTGTTAACAAAAGACAATCAGAGGCAGGTGAGAGTTTCTTTTGAACATTTCTGAGGCCAAATGGGGATTTAACATGAAAAGCAGAGCTTTTCTGCTTTCTGTCTCCAAACGTGGCTCTAGGATGCTTTTGGCTAGCCAGGACTCCGCTGAGCTTGGATCCTATCCAGGGGCTTCGGGGGGATGGGGCAGACAGTATAGTTTTTGTGGGCCTCGTTTTGGCAAGGGATAGACATTTGGGAGCTGGGAATGTGGCTCAGTTGTTATAGTTCGGGATTGCCCGAGCCTGTAATTCAAGGTCATCCTTGGGTATATAATGATGTTGAGGCTGGAGTCAGCCATGTGGGATCTTGTCTCCCCACATTATTATTAAACAAACAAACAAACAAACAGATAAGTAAATAAATAATAACTTTTGTTGGAGTTGGAATTCACTTCCTGGGTGTGATCAGCTCAGGAAGCCAGGCTGCTCAGGCCACACCAGATAAGTACAGTTTCTTTACACTTCAATCAAATCAGACTGACACTTGAACACACATGTAATAAAGGAGAGGTTTGCTGGGCGCAGGGGGACGTGGCTTTTAGCCACAGTTGGGAAAGCTGAGGCAGGAGCGATGCAAGTTTAAGTGTAGTCTGCTTAGAAACAAAAAACAAAAAAAAAACAAAAACCACACACCCAACCAACTAACCAAAATACACCAAGGAAAAAGACCATTCTTTGAAATGGCCATTCTTTGGCCCACTTTGAGGCAAGCTCTGGACTTTCTCCTCTCTTGGTCCTTGTAGAAGCTCAGAGGTGTGTGTGTGTGTGTGTGTGTGTGTGTGTGTGTGTGTGTGCAGCTTTGTTGCTGCTGCAGGTAGGACCTAATCCTCCTGTGGCCTCAGGTCACTGGCTCCTTATCAGTTGCTCCTGATCCCTGAGGCTATCAGCACAGAGACGGTCCTCAGCGGCCATGATAAAGCTCTCTGGCCTGCCGTTGTCCCCTGGTGTGTAAGAACATGCATTTTCTTTTCCTGATTCTGCCATATGCGGAGTGGGGAGGGTGGGGAATGCTGGCTTCCTTCCAAGAATCCAACAACTTCATTTTTTTCTGAGACAGGGTCTCTCTGTGTGTAGCCTTGGCTGTCCTGGACTTGATTTGTAGACCAGGCTGGCCTTGAACTCACAGAAGTCCGCTTGCCTCTGCCTCCTGAGTGCTGGGATTGAAGCACTAGTGTGACTGACTCAACAGCTGCATCTTCTCAGATCTCTATCCGGAAATGCAATGGTACAGGTTCATGGTGGCCACAGGTTTTTTCCCCCTGCTTTGGTCATATTATGTGTCTTTATTTGGAAAGTAGAAGACATAAGGCACTGAAGGGAAGAAAAGGGTGGGATGAGGAAGTAGAGTGGAAAAGACTATGGCCCGACAGTGGTAGCACAGACTTTTAATGCCAGTATTTGGGAGGCAGAGGCAGGCCGATCTCTGGCTTTGAAGCCAGCCTGTTCCACAGAGCGAGTTCCAGGACACCCAAGGCTACACAAAGACTATCTGAGTGGAGCCATGGGCTGGCTCTAAAGCCTCCCAGATGGACAGGGCTGCTGGAAGCCGAACTGACCATCTGGGAAGTGACCCCTCTTGCCATCTTCTCTGTCCTACAGCAGCTCTACAGACCTCTGACTAGCCAGCTCACCACCATCCCGCACTTCTTTCTTCTGGATGGAGACATTGGTACTCCCTAAATTTCTGTCCCTGGCTGGTAGCACTTACACCATGAACCCAGCATTCCCCCATGTTTTCTTTCCTTCCTTCCTTCCTTCCTTCCTTCCTTCCTTCCTTCCTTCCTTCCTTCCTTCCTTTCTTTCTTTCTTTCTTTCTTTCTTTCTTTCTTTCTTTCTTTCTTTCTTTCCCTCAGGGTTTCTCTGTGTAGCCCTGGCCGTCTTGGACTCAATTTGTAGACCAGGCTGGCCTCAAACTCACAGAGAGTGCTGCGGCTGGATTCCCCATTTTCATCACTAGCAGTTCCTATACAGCTCAACAAGGGTGAACTCAAGGTCAAATCTCTCATACACCAACTTCTTCTGTTTTCTGTTTTTTTTTTTTTTTGGCTCCTCTTTCTTCTCCATCTTCTCCTCTTCTTCCTGTCCCTTTGAGATAGTGTCTCACTATGCAGCAATGACTGGCCTGAAACTTTCTCTGTAGACTAAATGTGGCCTTGAACTTGGAACTATCCTTCTGTCCTCCTCAGTGCTGTGACTAAATGCTTGAGCCACCACACCACGCCTGTTTTCTCACTCCAAAAGAATGAATTCCTTGAAAATTTCAAACAATCATTTTGATGGAATCTATACCCCATTCCTTCCCCCTCACTCCTTCCACATAACTTCCCAAATTCACTCTGTAGACCAGGCTGGCCTGGACCTCAGAGATCCACCTGCCTCTGTCTCCCCGGTGCTTCCATTACAGGCATGGGTCCCCACACCCAGCTCATCTTCTGTATTTTTAACAGACACCTTTCTTGAGTATAGGCTTGGAGTCAACACTAATTCTTCCTCCGTCAGCCTCCAAGTCCGTCACCGCCAAGACCTTTCTTCGAAAGGCATTTCTTATACTTCGAACCTGAAGGAAGTACTCTTTTTGTACCCATTTCTAGAAGAAATGAGGCATGCTGGGCAACAGGGCGGAATCCAGGTTTTGGGGTCTGGGCAGTTCGGCACATGTGACCATGAGGCTGTCCCACATCAGTGCACGCTGCCCACGTGGATCCTCCTTGCTGTGTCATGCCCTAGGCGCCCCCACCCGGGGTCTTTCCCCTTGGGAATGCTCTCCTCTTTCTTACATCACCCTTGCTTTCTACAGAGGCCCCTCCCCCCACCACCACCACGATAAAGAAACTGGATCAAGATGTAGCTCTCTGTTTCAGTCTCGCTTTCCGTCTGTCAAATCCCTTGTCTCAGTTCCCCCATGTCTCAGGGGCGTACTGCTGGCTCCCACACAGCCATCCTGAGCACAGACGCCTGCGAATGCCCTTTGCAAGCTGTACAGATGCAAACCCCTCTGGTGTCTCAAAGCAAGGGTACCTCTGCGTGGCACGAATTTCAGCAACGCTTGCTTGCTCATTCTCTTGAGCAAATGCCTCTTTCGAAATGTGAGCTTTCTCACCTGGAAAGCTGACAGACTACCCCTGCCTTATAGGCTTGTTGCAGGGGATTAAACACAACAGCGTTTTTTTTAAAGAAGTGGACACAAAACGATGGTTGTGTGTCCTTCAGCCCTTGATTTTTCTTCAGCTGCTGGTAAAAGATTATTTCTGCCTCTTATTAGAAGGGGAACAGTCCAAGATCACACCTCCCCTCTTCCCGCATTCTCTGAAAGAAGGGCATCTCCTGTGGTCTCCAGGGTGTTGTTTACCAAAGAAAACCACTGGGCAGGTTCCTTTGTGTTACCCAAGGGAACCTCCACCAACAGCCCCAAGCCAGTTCCGAGGCTTCGGAGAATTTTGCAAGTTTAGCAGCTCTGTGACCCTTGGAGTGCTTGTTCAGCTGAAATTACTTGAGTCTGGCACAGACCTTCTCTTTTGATTTTGGCAGCGCATGAGGGAGTGAAAAAGCTGGGTTAGTGTTAGGGCTGGGATTAGAACAGATCATACTGTTAACACTTCTCTCTTTGCTAACTTTATGAAGTTCAAGAAAAGCTTTCTGGGGAAAGGCACCAATTTATTTGCCAAAAGCTGAGATGGGCCAAGGGAGATGTAGTCAGCATTTGGAACTGTCTTGCCTTAGAATTTGACAGCCAAGGAGGGAAGAATCTGCTGCGGAGCGGGCGACCATGTGGGTAGTGTGTCAAAGGAATCTGGAAGGATTCGGGATGAACAGGCTTGGCTCCTGGCACTCCCACCCCCACAACGTCTCTCAAGCCAGCTCTCACCCTCTTCTAGCACAGAACTCTGGCCAGGCCCTTGTCATCCTCCCCAACCAGGGGGATGATGATGATGATGATGATGATGATGATGATGATGCACCTCCTTGTCCCCTTGTCTGTCCTAAAGACTGATCTCAGTTTTGATGACGGTTGTACAAGCCTCCTCAATACTCACTAAGTCAAAATGTCACCATTTAGCATGGTGGTCAAGCCCCTCTCCCAAAAAGCCATCTTACACTCTTTCCTCCTGTCATCCTTTATTTTCTACCAATGCTAGTACCAGCCAGCTAGGTCCGAGCTGTCCTCCAGCTGTCCTCCAGTGACATGACATGCCCATTCTAGCCTGCCTACTCTCGTCCCTCTGCCCAGACTGCCTGCCTCATGTCCATCTTTGCCCTGTAGGCATCCTTGAGGACCACATTCGAATACTGCCTCTTCCGAAAAGCCTTCTTCAACTTCTCCAGGCAAAGCTCATACCCCAATGGCTTACTCTGCGATGCCCGTATGCTGCACTTGCGTGTACCAGTAAGGGACCTTGAGGGCAAGACTATGCCTTACTCATAATTACGCACCTTCTACCTTGTGCCAAGGGCCTTGTTCAGAATGTTCTTTGTTACTTGCACTCTGCCAGGACAAACTCCCATGATGCCAGGGAAGAGCCAGAACAGTAGGCTGAGTTTGTGACTACGTCAGACTCAGTGATTCTGTGGTCGCCATTGGTGGCTACTGCCTGTGGGTGTGTCAGTCTCTAAGCAAGTGCCCCAGCTGGCAAGCATTTTAGCCCAAGTTTACTGCATTAGTTCCTTTACTGTCATGCTGTGTCCACAGACATGAATGGTATCCGACAGCTCCTTTTCTCCTTTTCATTCACTCCAGGACGGCAGACCATGGAATGGTGCCACCTACTCCGGTGCTCCAGGGTGGCTCTTCCTTCCTCAGCTAAGCTCTCTTCACAACCACTCCCGGCATGTAACTGGACTGAAATCTAGTCAAGCGAAGACTGATCGCCATACGCAAATCATCTTTATTACATGGTGGACGCTCTGGGGACTCAGGACACACACACTATGCTACTGAATCTGGCATGGAGGTCTTCGTGGGCAAAAGTCATACACAAAGCATGAAGCTTGATAGGTCCCAGCAAGTCTGGGAGCCTCGTGGTAGGCTATCCGGGGGCAGGTGACGGTAGGACTGAACATTAGAGGCTGTGTAAGAATTAGGTAAAGGTGGCAGAGGTAAGCCAGAGAGCCTTAAACTACCATGGACATTCAGAAGTGGACGCGGGAGCGAGGGGTCTATCAGTGGGAGAAGACGCTGGCATATAAGATGGTTTTTGGAAAGTGAGAAATGGGAATAGAATCCAGCCTGAATAAACATCTGGGCAGAGGAACAGTGTGAGAAAAATGCATGGAAAAGCAGACAGCTCCCTGTCATGATCATCTCCAAGACGGTTGTCCCTGGACTGTTAAGAGGTAGGCTGTGGGAGAGGTGGGACTGGAGAGAGGCAGTGGTCGGGGTGATGGAGGAGCTAAGTGTCTCAGGAGAGCTCATTGAGAATGACGTGGTGCTGTGTGCAGGGAGGCAGGGGCAGGCAGATCTTTGTGAGTTCAAGGCCAGCCTGGTCTACAAGGGATGTCTAGGATATCCAAAGCCTACATAAAGACACCCTGTCTCAAGAAACCAAAAACAAACAAAACAAAACAAAATTAAACTAAAAAATAGACCGACATGGTGTGACTTGCATTTTGGCGGGGGTCTGAGGATCTTTACAGACAGTGAGATCTGCAGACTTAGGGACAAGAGCTCCGGGGCTTCCTGACCTCTGTGTTAACTAGAAAAACTCAGCAGGTTGCTCCCTTCTTTCTCTTCTGTTCCCACGCTGTTGTGATCCAGCTGACTCACCTAGTAGCAAAGGGGGGGAATGTAGGTAACCTGGGAACCCATGACAGTGACATGCTTCCCAGGAACAAAAAGTGCTCTTCTATCTGGAAAAACTATTCAGTAGACAGACCTCCTCTGAAGGAAGAACACGAGCTCAGCCTTCCTCGCTGTGTGCTCTCAGAAAGTGAAATTCTGCACACAGAGCCATTCTGATGGGCCAGGGACATGTTGGGAACAGCCAGGCTCCTGGACTCCCGCAAATCAGCCGGAGTCTTATGCCATAGTCCAAAGGAGAATGCTCTGACACGGCCTGTTGTCCTCCACTTGAGCTCAGGTCCTACCGTCATTGTCTCTTTGCTCCTTAGCCCCAGGTTCAGCCAGAGATGAGGGACTCCTGACAGGGCTGGTAAACACCTGAGTCCTGGGGGTCTTGGCCTCGGGTTTAATATCAGGCTCCTACGCAAGACACATAAGCAGGGCCCTGGATTCGGTTCTTCCTCTCCTGGGATGATGCCGTTTTCATTCAGTCTCCAGCTTTGTGATTCTAGGTTGTCGCTAGCTCCACTAGGCTACCTATTTTGTTTGTGTCTAATAAAAAATGGGTAATTATTTTGTTCTCGGGACCGTTAGTAAAAGCCTCATTCTATTCTACTGTCTTTAACCAAAATTATGTGGCCATTCCTGAGCCAGCCATAGCAGCGATGGTGGAAGGAGCTGATGGGTCTGGGTTCCCTGCTCCATTCTTTATTGCTAGTGTCTTGGGTACTTTCATGGCTCCTGTGACAGAACACCTGAGCAAAGTAGCTTTAGGAAGACAGTGTTTGTTGAGCTCATTGTCTGAGGGCGCCGCCCACCATTCTGGGGGAGGTGTGGCAGCAAGAGGATTAGAAGCCCTGGTCATATCTCATTCTCATGAGTTTGCTACCTTCATTTTCTCTTTCTATTCAGGTCAGGGTGCATTTTCCCTCCTTAGTCAATCCTCTCTGAAACTATTCTTTTATTTTTTAATTTAATTTAATATGCATTGGTGTTTTGCTTGCATGTATGAGGGTGTCAGGTCTCCTGGAACTGGAGTTAGAGGGAGTTTTGAGCCACCATGCGGGTGCTGGGAACTGAAACAGGGTCCTCTGCTCTTCCAGAGGACCCCTTAACCACTGAGCCATCTCTCCAGCCCAAAGCTATTCTAGGCAATTCTAAACCCAGTCAAGTTGACAGTGAAATTGCACCATCTCAGACAGAATCCCACTGGAGCCACAGATTGGAGGCTGGGTAGGGGAGTGGAGTGTAGTTACCAGTTAACTAACAGAAACTGGTGACAAAAGTGAGTCATTGTAAGGTAAACTTGTATAGTGTGGTTCTACTGGAGCATGATGACACACTTGTCATCCCAAGAGAAAGAATCAGGAGATTCAGTTCCAGGTTATCCTCAGCCACGTGGCAAGTTTGAGAGCTGCCTGGACATGAGATTCTATCTAAAAAAATTAACAAGACCTGAGGGTTCTAACTGTTATCTACAGCAACCCAAGGCAAGGGAAGTTTGGGGTCGGGGAGGAAGGAATGTTCAGCAGATGAACAGCTGAACAGGCTTTGAGATGGCTTCTGAGTCCAAGGGAATCTTTGCAAGTGACTCCGTAATCAAACTTGGGCTTGTGTTGGTTATAACTACTGCCTTTGCCTGTCTAACTCTTGAATATTTTAAATGCTCTACCCCATTTGGGCTAAGCCAATCATGGTGTTCAAGCAGTAAGCATAATCGGCCCTCTCCACACCCACTGCAGAGAGATGCTTAGCTCTCTGAAAACACTGCTCAGCACCTGTTTTACAGAGTCCCAGAGATGCCTTTTCTTACAGCGGGAGAGACTACTTATTTATCAACATGTTTGTTGCTTTTTTTCTAAGTTTTAATTTGATTTGATTTATATGTGTGCACGAACACGTACGGGCGGGTGCACGTGCACATACGTGCGTGTGAGTGTTGTCTGAGGAGGCCACTAAGAGCATGTCAGATAGCCTGAAACTGGAGGTATAGGCAATTGCGAGTCACATGGCACGGCTGCTGGAACAGACCTCTGGTCCTCTGCAAGACCAGCAGGCTCTCTCAACTGCAGAGCCATCTCTCTAGTTTGTTATCTGTCTTTTAAAAAAGGAATTTATTTTTAAACTTTACTTTTGTTCATGGCTTTGGCTCAGTGTTTTTACTTTCATCTGAAAGAATCCAGATTGTTACAGAGTCAAACACCTGCAAATTCTGCATATAATTTGGTTTTCTCTGTGCAGCTTCACGCTGCTAAGTGCTTACAAATGGAAGACTCCACATACTCAGCGGCTCTGGAAAGTCCTGGGGAATGGCTCCACTGACCTAGCACAAATAGCTTGCTTGCTTATGGCCATGCTATAGTTCTGAATTAGCTACAGGCTAATTATCTCTACTCTTGGATTAAACAGCCAGGGGAAAGCATTGACAGAAGAAGGGACTAGACATTGCTCCTGGCTCGGGTATGTGTGTGTCTTCTTTGCATCTTTTAAAAAAAAAGATTTATTTATTTTACATATATGAGTGTGCTATCTGCATGTAAACCTGCATGCCAGAAGAGAGTATCAGATCTCATCAACCATGTGGTTACTGGGAACTGAACTCAGGACCTCTGGGAGAGGTTAACCACTGAGCCATCTCTCCAGCCCCCCCCTTTTGCATCTTTATTTACTCCTCCAGTGCTTTGTGAAATAAAGCCCTGAGCCCTGGCCACCTGGAGGACCCTGGAGAGCCCAGCACGCCTCCCACAGATAACCTCACCCACTCCACTCACCACAGTCCCCTCCACCTGAAAATCACGCAAAGCTACATACCTTCCACTCCCATAGGCCTCTTGGACTACACACACCTATCCACAACCTTCAGTTGACCAGAAGTTACTGAGTCATCATGGAAAGCCACACCAGAGGGCAGGAGATGGTGTCTGTCTGGGCAACCAGAAGCAGACTCTCAGAAGACTAGAGGTTAAGACCTGTAGCACTCAATACAATTTCCACCAAAAATAAAAATAAAAAGAAGAAGGTCTAAACCCTCTTATAGCTTAGTTTGCTCCTAAATGTTATGTACTTACACAGACAGAAGAAAGGATATGGCTCCTGGTAGGTTGGCCATGCTCCAGTGGATGGACACAGGAGTGTATGGACACCATAATGGGTTACTAAAAAAAAAAAAAAAAAAAATTAAAAAAGGAGGGGGAGGCACAAAGTTGTGGGTTCAGGAGGTGGGGGAAAATTTTCGAGGAGTTAGGGAAGGAGTTGGGAGTGCATGTGGTCAAAATCCATTGTATGAAATTCTCAAATAATTAAAAATGTATTTTTAGTTAACTCAGTCTCTGGAATCTACACAGTGAAAGGAGAGATGCCCCTTCTCCTACTCCGCTATCCTATGATATACACACACACACCACTAATCAGAGATACTCCAACAGCCCTATGTGGGTGCGGTGGCGCATGGATTTAATCCCAGCACTCGGGAGGCAGAGGCAGGCAGATCTCTGTGTGTTCAAGGCCAGCCTGGTCTACACAGTGAATTCCAGGGCAGCCAGGCTTGTCTGAAAAAAAGAGAGGAGGGTAGAAAAAGAGTTAATCCGAATGCACCTGTCAGTTGTTCGTACAGCTGTGTGTTCTAGGGACTTACTGTAAGAAATAGTGTAAGGGCAGTAGAGATGGCTTGGCCATCAAGAGAGCCTACTGCTTTTCTAGAAGATCCAAACTGGGTTCCTATCACTCCTGGTGGGTAATTTACAAGCACTCCTCAGTCCAGATTCAGGGAATCTGGAGCCTCTGGCGTCTGCAAACACCTGCACTTGTGTCCGTGTAATACCCCATACACATAAACATAACCGAAATAAAATAAGGATCTTTAAATGTTTTTTAAACTGTTATCTTATTTCATTTTATTTACATGTATATCTGTGCGAAAATGTCAGATCCCGAAACTGGAGTTATAGCCATTTGTTAGCTGCCATGGCCAGTGCTGGGTTTTGAACCTTGGTTCATTTGGGAGAGCAGCCAGTGCTCTTAACCACCGAGCCACCTCTCCAGCCCCCAAATAAAAAAATCTTAAAAAGAAAATCTAGGCATGGCGGGCAGCACACACCTTGAATCCTAACACTCACGAGGCAGAGGGAAGCAGGTCTCTGTGAGTTCCAGGTTATCCTGGTCTATGTAACACGTTCCGAACCAGAAGCATCACACACCCCTGAAGCTGGAGTAAAATACAGGCCTGCAAGCTGCCCAGCCGGGAAGCAAACCCCAAACAAAACAAAACAAAAACCCAGCAAGCATTCTTAGCCACTGAGTCATTTCTCTGTCCCAAGAGCAAGTCTTCAAGGAATCTTTGGGATCTCTAGGCTCATTTTATAATCACTGTTAATAAGCTCTTCCTTTTCACACTTATCTCTCTTAGCTATCTTTTCTTCTTTCATTTGCTTCAAATTCTTCTTTGGGACTACAGCAACAGTCAGCTGTTACGTTATACCTTATCTAGGTTCTGAGTCGGACCTCCAATAGCACAAAAGAACAAGTTCTAAGATTCTTTCTTCCTCAACCCCTTCTTCACTTCCCACCCATAAAAACTGTATCCTACTCAGTTTTGTGAGAATCTTTTTTTTTTCTACCTAAGGTATTTGGCCCACCAAGAGCTAGTGTTCCATAAACCTCCGTAAGGCTGCAGCAGCCACGTGCATGACCAAGAAGCCACAGGTCTAGACACCTATTTGTAACTGTGTTGCAGGATGCCCAGTGGAATAGGCTTGATTTTTTGGGGGGTGTGGGGGGACAATGCACCTCAGTACTTCATGGTGCCGGCCACCCACACACTTTCATCATGAGCGGTCATGAGTCTGACGGGCCGCGCTTGTCTGAAGAGTACAGGATCGCCTTGGACTTGACACAAATTCATCTGAGGCTCTATTTATTTATTCATTCATTCATTTATTTATTTATTCATTCATTTATTTATTTATTTATTTATTTATTTATTTATTTATTTATTTTCCCTGCTGTCAATAATTCTCCAAAATGTCCCAGTTTTTTGGTATGGCTTCTAGAGGAATTAAAAATCGAATGGCACGAAATTGTATAATTATGTTACAGGCCCACGGCAATTATTGACAGATCCAAGTCTGCTGCGCCATTATTAGGTAAGAAGGGTGATGATAATGACCGCGAGCACTCCATACTCTCTTCACCGTGTGCCAGACTCAGTGCTGAGCAACTGCAGAGACGATGGGTCCGCTAGTCTGATACTTCCTATGTCGTGCTTATTCAGCATTAAAAAACAAAAAACAAAAAACAAACAAACAAACAAAAAAAAAAACAAATCCAGGAATTTCAGAACTACGGAGTCCAGAGGCCAACGAGGCATGCTTAGCCTCTAGACTCAATATAGTGGTGAATAGACTCCCTTGCCGCATGGCGGCAGCAGGCAGAAGCCCTTACACAGGGCACTTCCTGTTACACCATGGTCTGCCTGCTGATGGTTGGCTGTGCAGCCATCCACATACCGTGCAGTCCTTCTGCGAATCCAGATATCCAAACTCCACCCCTGACTTCATGCCTGTGGGGATTACACGGCACAACTGGCGTTACATGGCGCAGTTCTAGACAGAACCGCATGGTGTGGCTGCTGGGGGTGGGTAAGCCATTTTCCTCTGAAGATGTCACTGATAGGGCCATGCTCCCAGGGGTAGAACTGGAAGAGGAGGGGAGGAGAAGGTCAAGGGGAGAGAGAGACAAGGCATCTGTTGGGGGAGGGACCAAACAGAGTGGAGGGGAGAGTTAGGTGGCTATAACCAAGATGCATTGTAGATATGTATGAAATTGTTAATGAATATATTAAAAATTTTTTTTAAAAAAGGAGGGAACGAAGCTTAAGCGTCCCCAATCATTTCACAACAATGACATCTTTCTTCTAGTAAAATCCTACACAGAGGCCCATTTCTAAACACACACAAAAAAGGCAGCTCATCTGGCTGACGGTGAGGTACCACTTCTCGACCCTCCTCTGCAGCCTATGGCACTTTAGGGAACCTGTCAACACCATCCTGGCCCTCAGTGCAAAGCACAGGGCACCAACAGGTGAAAACATCCATCCTTAGTCATACAGCCAGCCAGAGGTGAAACACCAAGTCTGTTAAAAAGAATTCGGTGTACAGGGCAATGTTGGTGCATGCCTTTAATCCCCGGCAGAGGAAGCTGAGTCTCTACATGAGTTTGAGCCTGTTCTATCTAGAGAGTTCCAGAACAGCCAAGACTACTCAGAAAAACTTTGTCTTGAAAAACAAAAACAAAAACAAAAAAACAAAAAAGAAGAGAAGGAGAGAAAAAGAATGAAAGAGAGGAAAGAAGGAAGGAAGGTAGGAAAAAGGAATCCAATATCTGGCATTTCTTTCCACTGAAAAAACTGGGACTAGTGTTTGACTTCAAGTATGAGGACATGAGTTCAATCCTCAGCATTTCCATGAAAACAAACAAACAAACAAACAAACAAAAACAGGTGTGGTGGCCCGAGCTTGTCCCCTAGATCTGAGCACAGACAAAAACATCCCTGTGGCTTACTGGCCAGCTGGCCTAGGTCACTTGTAAACATTGCCTCCAGAACAATATGTGAAGTTGTCCTCTGGTCTCCATGAGCAAACACCCCCCCCCCCCCCACGGTGAACATATAGAAAGTACAGTACAGCAATGACAAACAACACTGACAATTACCCATCTGTTTCAAGCCCCCTTATTAAACTTGCCATTTGGAAGCAGGTGTAAAAATTTAAGACCCAAAATACAAACGCAGCTTTTATTAGATCCTAAGCAGAAAGTTATTCTCTCCAGTTGCTCTGACAGTTTCTAAGCGCTGTGTCCTATTTTCTTACTTGCCCCATTTCGCCCCAGGAACAAATGCTTCCGAGCTAAGCAAAACCCCACTCTGATGATTGTCCCCGAGACAGGGCAGGTAGTGTTAGTGAGGTCACTGGCGGTCGCAGAGATGATTTTTCTCTCATTTAACCTTAGTCTCAGTCGACAGTTTTGAAAGCGTGGCTGTGACGGCCAAAGTTGTGCGGCAAGTCTCCTGACATTGCACCACTCAGAAAAGAGCCAGGCAGCCCAGGCTGGGCTGGAGGCGTGGCTCAGCGGTTAAGGCACTGACCACGATTCCAGAGGACCCAGGTTGGAGTCCCAGCACGTGGTGGCACAAAATCATCTCTAACTCCAGTCTCAGGAACTCAAACACCCACTTCTGGCCTCTGTGGGCGCCAGGTAAGTACGTGTTTATAGACATACATGCAGGCCAAACACTCAACTCAAACACTATTTAAAAATATCTTTAAGAACAGGGTAGGGAGCCGGGCAGTGGTGGCTCATGCCTTTAATCCCAGCACTCAGGAGGCAGAGGCAGGCAGACCTCTGAGTTCAAGGCCAGCCTGGTCTACAGCGTTCTACCAGGGCTACATTGAGAAACCCTGTCTCAAAAGCAAACAAACAAACGAAGAAAGGCAGTGTGGGGTCCAGAGGCTAGAGAGATTTACAAAATGGACTTGGAGGTTGGGAGCTACATTCAGAAAGCAAAAGAGAGTTGTTTAAAAAAAAAATGTTGACTTACATTTAGATCTTAGAATGACCTTCAGGAAGCTTGAACTTGGGTAGTAGAAGGGCAGAGGAATTTCAAGAGGACTCAAGGGGTGTAGGCTACAGATTGGGTGTAGGTGGTGAAGGGCAGGGAGGCATCAACAGCGGCTCCCCAGTCCAGGGTCTGTCTTTAAAAAGCAAGACAGCCATGCAGCCACTCCTGATGAGACCT
The DNA here is from genome assembly GCF_907164565.1 of Psammomys obesus. Lineage (NCBI taxonomy): Eukaryota > Metazoa > Chordata > Mammalia > Rodentia > Muridae > Psammomys > Psammomys obesus. Next base: position 2,592,457 of record NW_026596064.1, read on the forward strand.
AACTGACTAGGATCAGAAGGAAGGAAAAGAGGACCTCCCCTATCATTAGACTTGGGGAGGGGCATGCATGCAGAGGGTGGAGGAAGGGAGGGATTGGGACAGGAGGAGGGAGGGAACCACAGGAGGGATACAAAGTGAATAAAGTGTAATTAATAAAGAATTAAAAAAAAAAAAAGGTGAGACAGCCGGGAGGGTGGGATTGGGAGGGAATGAGGGAGTGGGCTACAGCTGGGATACAAAGTAAATAACCTGTATTAATATTTAAAAACTTAAAAAAAGAAAAAATAAAGAAAAAGAGCAGCAAATTGCAAACAAAATATAGACAGTTCACAGTAGACTAAAATCAAGTGATCAATAAATGTATTGTGCTCAAAAAAAGAGAGAGAGACAGCTGATAGTGCTATTTGCTGAGGGAGTGGACTAGGAGTGGGAAGCTGAAAACAGTGAGTCTGTGCCCTGCGTGTGAGCCCTCGAGAGCCTGCTGCACAGCCTCCTCGTGGATATGGATGTCCTTATGTTCATTCACCAAACCCCAATGCTAACAGGGCCTGGCAACCACAAAGGGATCATTGAGAACTTCAAAGCAACATAGGAAAAACATGCTGAGCAATATTAGGTAGAGTAATAAAAATGCAAATTAAAACGAGGTAAAAATCTACGCTTATGAAGTCGGCCAAAAAATTTTTAATTAAAATATTTAAAATCGCCCAGGGTGTGGGACAGCTGGCTTCCTTACACATTGCTGGTGGCAATACAAACCTTTTGGAACAAATTTGGCAAGATGCATCGAGAACCATAAACCAGTTTGTATCCTGTGACACTGAAATTCCACTTCTGGAAATCTCAAAACAAGGGGGAAAGCACTCCTCACACAAAGATGTTTATCACTGCAGGAATGAGAACTAGAAGCAGCCGAGGATAAGACACAATTGGGTTCCTATATCTACCACCCTCTCTAACCCCATCCCTTCCAGCTCCCCAATACTAGGCAGGCAAGAAAGAAGGTTAGAGGGGAAAAGGGATGTAGAGCTCTCTGGACTACTTCCTGCTGATCAGGGACACCAGGTTCCTAGGGGTAAGGACCAGCAGCAGCACCACGTGAGGGGGGGGGGAGGGAAGGAAGGATCCACCACAGGGCCTCTCACGGTTCCCCCATTTATACCCTCTCCATAGTCCCCAGAATTAAACTGTCTGCAGCTGGCAAAAATCATGCCCCTCCAAGAGCACTGGACAATCATGGTTAATGGCTGTGGACAACCTGAAGCAGCCCCATATCCCACACCTGGGATTAGAACAGAAACATAGTCACACAATGTAGCTGGGTTTTTAAAGAAACCGAAACTCTCACTACCCTGGCTAAATAAATTATGGTGAATTTATTGGCTTGTCTCTTGCGCATAATGAAAACCGCAGCTACAAATACTGTCCAATAATGAAGGACGCTGTGCTAGCATGGCAAGTCTATAAGTGCAACGTATGTCTACTGCTGTTCCAATTCTGTAAATGATTTCTATGAGGGAAAAAACCCTAGAAGGCAATGACGGTAACTATGAGCTAAGGTAATAAAAGCCAGGCTTGGTAGCACACACCCGTAATCCCAGCACTCTGAAATGCAGAAGCAAGCAGATCTCTGTGAGGCCAGCCTGGTCTACAAATCAAGTCCAGGGCGGCCAGGGCTACACAGAGAAACCCTGTGTTGAAAAACTAAAAGAAAAGAGAGAGAGAGAGAGAGATAATAAAAACAGATAATTTCAAAGCGTTTCTGAAAAAAAAAATTCCCAATTTTTATTCTAAATATTTAAGAAGTTTATGCAATAGCTGGGCAAGGTGACATGCATCTTTGATCCCAGAACCAAGGAGGCAGAGGCAGGCAGATCTCTGTGAGTCTGAGGCCAGCCTGGTCTACATAGAAAATTCCAGGCCAATCAGGCCTACATAGTGATAGTGAGCCCTGTCTCAAAAAACAAAAGCCAAAACAAAGCAAAGTAGAAAATATTATCTTTGTTAGTTACAAACAAGTATGTTCATATACTCACGGACCAAAAATGGGAAGAAAATTATGTAGAAGAAACAATTACTTTGCCTGCACAAGGGATTTTCAAAAATTCTTCACTGGAATTGAAATATTATTTATGAAATGATGTTCACTTCCACCCATTTACTTGATTTTCCAAAGTCCTCACAAAGTCATGCTCATTTCTAAGACTTTCCTCACCCCTGACCAAACACTATAGCTGCTTCTTTGAGCCAGTGTGGCATTTGGCTTCAGATCCTGAACCATAGTGTGTACCACACTGGTGGTGAGCACTGGAGGGCACCTGGGAGTGTGGGAGTCAGGAGCATTAGTGTAAAATCTGAGAGTTTGCATTAGTTTTTTCAAAAACTTTTTATTTATTATTGTTGTAGGCGGTGATTAATAATTACTATTGATATGTCTTCTGGTAATGCTGCTGTTAGTCCTAAACAGCTGTATAACCAAATCACCGCACAGAGACTGGGTTTATTTAGTTAATCTAGAACACAAAGCTGGGCAATAGTTCCTCCCTCCTAAACCTCCAAGCTCTCATAGTTTCCTGACATTTAGATTTCCCACATTATACTTGGTTTTAGTGATATATTAGGTCCAGTTCATCTCGCCACATCGTTTCAAGATCTCTCCTCCAGCTCTCTCTCCAAGCTCTCCTTGCCCTTTCCTGTCTGTCCTCTGGCTCCTCCCAGCTCAACATTGTGTCTAGTTGCTTTATTTAGCCTGTTTACACAGAGTTGAGACAGAATGCTTAGAATGAGTATCACAATGCAATATCTGGATTGAAATTAGAGGGTGTGGGGGGGAGAAAGCATTTGAATGAACAAGGGTAAGGTGTATACATTTTAAAAGAACATTATACCAACATATTATGTATACAGTGTTCTTCCTGCATGCCAGAAGAGGGCACCAGATCTCATTATAGATGGTTGTGAGCTGCCAGAGTATGCTGGGCATTGAACTCAGGACCTCTGGAAGAGAAGCCAGTGCTCTTAACCCTGGAGCCATCTCTCCAGCCTGGAGAATTTGCATTTCTAACAACTTCTCTAGTGATGCAGCTACTGCTATCCTGGGACCTTGGTGTGTTTTTCTCTATTGCTTGTCGGTTTTTAGGGAAGTCAGTGCTTGAGAATTTCATATATACGTGTATGTGTTTTGATCAAATTCCTCACCCATTCCATCCCTTTCAGCTCCTCCCCCGTTCCTCCTACCACTTTTCCTTTCCAATTTTATTTTTTTAACCCACTGGGGCAATCAAGGGTGGCCTGTACGTATCTACTGGAACATGGCCTGCATTCCTAAAGGAAATGGACTCTCCCAGAAACTGTCAGTGGTTAATAGTGACTCAGCTCAAGGTGGGGGTTCGTGAGCCCCTCCCTGATCCACGCTGGGATTTTAGCTGGTTTGTGTAGTTATCGGTGTACCCAGATGCTCTGAGTTCACACGTACAAAGGCCCTGTCATGTCCAGAAAACACTGTTACGCTATCGGCCTCTACTCTCTTAGAATCACCACTCCTCCTCTTTCAGGGATCCCTGAGCCTTAGAGGAAAGGGCATTGTAATAGAAACGTCCCACTTAGAGCTGACCAAACCACAATCTCATTCTCTGCATCCTGACATTCGTGGATCTCTGTACTAATTGCCACCTACTGCAAAAAGAAGGTTCACTTGTTTCAGCATGGAGAAATACATTAATCTATGGTATAAAGATAAGAACCTACGTATTGTATTACTGTGTCTATTTAATAGAATGAAAGTGTTAGGTTCTCCCATGACGCCTGTGACCTAGCTAACCATGGGGTTTCGGTCCAATTAATAGTACCGGTCATCAGCTTTGTCTTACGGAGAGGACTTTAAATCTAGTAAGAGAGTGGTCAGTCATTCTCACAACATTAGTACTGGTGAATATACATATACTGGTAAGCTAGTGACTGTGTGTGTGTGTGTGTGTGTGTGTGTGTGTGTGAGCTAGCTGTCATTGTATCACACAGGGTTCACAGCTGGGCAAGAATCCCCTAATAACATGCCTGGAAACACCTGTCTAGTAGTACTAAGGCTTCCAGTCAGCTCGATTTCTCTCTGTCCTGTGACTTAAACCTGTGGCGTCGCTAGCAACGGAGTCTGACCAGCAGATTCTGAAGGGTCTCCGAAGGCAAAGGTGAGGACCTGGAATATCTGGGGGACAGGGGTGGCTATGGAAAGTGACCAACAGCTCAAGAGGAGGTAACGTACTTGCTGCTGTTCTATGGTCTCTGGGGGAAGCACTGCCCCTCCACTCTGAGGGAGCCTGTATTTAGCTCCACTTAAACCCCATATAGGTACACATACATATATTTATATATTATGTATATTCATACGTATATATGTATATATATATGTTTATATATGTATATGGGGTTTAAGTGGAGCTAAGTTTAGTGGAGCTAAATATGTATATGTATATACATATGTATGAATGTATTTAAGGAAGTTTCTACAGTACTGGGCTTCCATATGGCTTTTTCAGAGGTCTTAACTCTGGTTATTCCTCATCTGCCCTGCCTTTCCTCCTCCACCCACCCTTCCTGCTCTGTTATTCCTCTTTCCCCTCTCATACTACCTTCATTCTCTTCCCATTCCCTTGAAATTTCCCTGTGGCCCCTTAGCACTTTCTCGTCATCTGTGGATACTCCAGTTTAACACTCATATTCAGTGTTTGAACGCTAACATCTGGGCTAGAGAGATGGCTTATGAGCAACAACTCTTCTTCTAGAAGATCAGGGGTCAAGTCCCAGCACCTACATGACAGCTAACAACTATCTGCAACTTCTGTTCTAGGGGGTCGGACAACTTCTGGCCTCTGACGGTAGGTACTGTATATATGTGATGCACAGACAAAATACCCATACACATAATAATAAATAAATAATCTCAAAAAATGAAAACAGAAACTAGCATCCATGTAGGAAAGAGAACACGCAGTGTGGTCTTTTCGGTCCGAGTTACCTCACTCAGAACGATCATTCCAACTCTATCCATTTACCTGCAAATTGCGTAATTTTATTTTTTTCTTTACAGCTAAATAATATTTCACTGTGTACACAAACTATATTCTGTTATTGTCCATTAATCTATTGATGGACATCTAGGCTGATTTTGTGAACCCAGCAGTACTGAGCATGGATGGAGAAATATCTCTGGGGTAGGATATAGGATCCAATGGGAGTGTGCCCAGAAGTGACATATATGATAGTGGATCATATGGAAGATCTATCTATAGCTTTCAGAGGAAACTCTACACTCATTTCCATCGTGGCTGCACCAGTTTGCCTCCCCCTAACAGTGATTAAGGGTCCCCTTCTCTTGTATCCATGCCAGCATCTCTTGCCATTTTTAAATTTTAACCATTCTGACCTGGTTAAGATGAAGTCTCGAAGCAGTTTTATTTTGCATTTCCCTGACAGTTAAGGATGCTGAACATAAAAAAAAAAAAAGCAAAAAACAAAAACTGTTTTTCAGCCGTTTGTATTTCTTTCTTTTTCCTTCTTTTCTTTGGAACTCACTTAGTTCCATGCCCCAATTTTAAACTGGGTAATTTGTTTTCTTGGTGTTTAGTTTTTAAGGTTCTTTGTATGTTCTAAGTATCAAACCTCTGTCAGATATGTACTTGATAAATCTTTTTCCCCATTCTGTAGGCTACTTTAACATTCAAATGATGGTGTCTTTTGCTGAAGAGAAGCCTTTTAGTTTAATGACGTTCTTCTTTTTTTTTTTTGTTTTTTTTTTTTTTCTTATGTCAGTATGAATGCCTGCATTACGGTGGCCCTGTTCTGAAAGTCCTTCCCTGTGTCTGTTGAACTGATTCCATGAATTCCCCTCTGTCAGAATTGGGGTTTCGGGTCTCATCCTGAGTCCCTTGGTTCATTTGGAGTTGAGTTATGTGAGGGTAAAAGGTAGGGATCTAGTTTCATTCTTCTACAAGTGGTTACCCAGCTTGCTCGGCACCATTTGTTGGAGATGCTATCTTTTCTCTAATATTTGCTTATTTATTGTCTTTGTCAAAAATCAAGTGACTGCAGGAGCATAGTATACCTCCTGTATGTCACCATCCTAAGTATGTCTGGGTTCTCAGTTCTAGTCCATGATCAATGTGTTTGTTGTATGCCTGTATCTTGCTGGGTTTTATTGCTAAATTGAAACCAGGTATGGCGATACCATCAATCATTTTTTTATTGTTCATGGTTGTTTTGTCTATCTTTGATCTTTTGCATTTTCATTCAAAATTTAAGGTTTTTTTTTTCAACTTTTGTGAAGAATTATGTCAGAATTTTGAGGGAGGTTGCACTGATCCTATAAATTGCTTTTGGTATTATGGCCGTTTCCAAAATATTAGTTAGAAGGATCCACGAGTACAGAAGTTCTCTCTCTATGGAAATATCTTCTTCAATTTCTTTCTTTGGTGTCTTAAAGCTTTCACTGTACTTGGTTAGGTACAGTTTTTCACTTTCTTGGTTAAACTTATCGCAATAAATTTTTTGAGGCAATGGTGAACGGGATTGTCTCCCTGATTTTTTTTTTTTTTTTTTTTTTGTCTCAGTAGGTTTTTTTGTTGGCGTATGGGAAGGACATTATTTTTTTGTGTGGCCATTTCATATGCTGCTACTTTGTGAAATGTGCTTTTCAGCTCTAGGGGATTTCTGGTGGAGTCTTTGGAGCCTTTTATGTACAGAGTGGTATCAACTGCAAATAAGGGTACTTTGACTGCTAAATTATTAGGGTCTTCTTTTCTATTTGTTCTCCCCTCTCTCTTCCTCTCTCCTTATTGTTTTAGTTAAGTAAGACTTCAAGCACTATATCGAACAGGAGTAGAGAGAGTAGGCATCCTTCTCTTGTTCCTGGCTTTAGTAGAAATGCTGTGACTTTTTCTGCGTTGAGCATTAGGTTGCTGTGGCCTTGCAGTATAATGCCTTTATTATATTAAAGTATGTGTCCTGTGTCCCTAAAATCTCCAGGACTTTTATCACAAAGGGATATTAGATTTTGTCATAGGCCCTTTCCATATCTAATCAAATGATCATGTGGTTTCTGTCTTTGAGTCTATTCATGTGGTAAATTATGTTTATTCACTTATGTATGTTTGGCTATTGCCACATCTCTGGGATAAAGCCCAGTCCATACTAGCGGATGATCTTTGTGATGCTCTCTTGAATTCAGTTTCCAAGGGTTTTATTGATTTTTTTTTTTTTTTTTTTTTTTTGCCTCTTTGCCCATCTGGGAGATTCGCCTTTACTACTCTCCTTTGTTGAGTTTTTATCTGGTTTTGGTGTCATAATACTACTGAATTTATAAAAATAATTTCGAAGTACTCTTTCTTTTTATTTTAGATACTCATTTAAGGAATATTGATGTTAGTTCTTTGAAAGTCTGATGGGGTTTTGTGCTAAATATCTGGCCCTGAGCTTTTATCAGTATGGAGTTTTTCGGGTTTTTTTTTTTTTTGTTTGTTTGTTTGTTTGTTTTCTTTTCTTTTTAGTGATTTCTCTTAGCTCATTGGTTGTTAAGTGTGTATTCAAATTATTTACTTCATCTTACTTTAACTTTGGTAGATCATATGTATTTAGAAATCCATTGATTTCTTTTAGATTCTCTTGCTTAGTTGGAAGATTTTTTTGAGATTATAATTGTATTTCTTTCTTCTATTTCCTCCCTCCAACCTTTTCCTTATTCCCTTTCTTGTTTTCTTTCAAATTCATGGCCTTATTCTCATTAATTATTATTACACCCATATATGTATATTGAGGTCGCATGGGCTTTCCCCCATCTATTTTGGCATGTCTATTGGTGTTCTCCTTTTTTAGCTCATGTTTATGAGCCATGTTGGTGAGACCTTATGGGTATACCTTCTGATATCAGTAGGAGATTCTCTCACAGCAAACACCTTAATCTTCTGGCTCTTAGAACCATTCCACCCTGCCTTCTACAACGTTCCCTGAGCCTTAAGTTTGGGACTGTTTCGTAGACATATCACTGGGACTGGACTCCACAGCTCTGCATTTTGACGGACTGTAGTTTTCTGTAATGGTCTCTATCTGCTGCAAAGGGAAGTTTCCTTGATGAGGGGTGAGGACCACACTTATCTGTGGGGACAAGAATAAATGTTTAGAATGTGGTTAGGAATTATTCTGGTTTAGTAAAGTGGTAGCTGTGGGTTCTCCTCCAAGATCCATGACTTGACTAGCACTGAGTAATTGCCTAGGTTTCCAGTGCCAGGCACTTCTTAAGTCCAATTAGAGAACTGTTGGTTACCACCAAGGTATGTGTGCCACTATGCACACCTAGAGTATGGCACCTTGCTCGTCATTGTTATGGCTCATAGGTAATATAGCAAGGTATGACTACAGGTTACTCCCGCCTTTGAAAGATTGCATGGTGCCTTCAGTTACCATAAAAACTAGTCCTCAGGGATGTGGCATTCAGGTCAGTTCCAGTTAAGGGGTCTCTGGGTCCTGTTTTTGAAGTCTGTGGTATCTTCAGCAATAAGGACTTCCACCTTTGGGAGGCAACCAGAGACAATAGCAGTAGTCTGTATATTTTGGGAGTCCCTTAGAAAACTCTGACGAATAATTCAAAAAAGTTTCTAGTGTCTGTTATTGGGTTTTTATTGTTGTCGTTTTCTGTTTTTTTTTTGTCTTAGGTAGTCTTCGGTAGTCTTGGAGGGTCATTGTCAGCCCAAATGAGAAAAGTTTGTTTAAATTACATGTGTATATTGACACACAAAATTATGTGTATTATAACCTTTTTAAGATAGTTAATAGTATGAGTCCTTATGACTTTTTTTCAGACATTTTTCTTATTATTTTACTTGCCTTACTCTTTTTTTTTTATATTTACCTATATCCTTTCTCCCTAAAAAGCCCCACTTTCCCATTTCCCTAATCAGATCACTTGTATGCTTTTATAGTAAATAAAAATTTTAAAGTCGATGCTTGAAATTCTCTGAATTTCCTCAGTGTCTGTTATAATACCTCCCTTTCATCTCTAATTTTGTTAATTTGAGTCTTCTTTTTCTTTTGATTAGTTAAGCTAAAGAATTGGCAATCTTAATATTATCAAAGAAACTTTTGTCTCCTTGATTTATTGTATTTTTAAATTTCTACTTCATTAATTCATCCCTGGTTTGAATATCTCTTCTCATCTACTCTTGTCTGTTCCTGTTTTCCCAAAGCTTTCGGGGCATCATTAAGTTATTACTTGTTTTGATGAAAACTTCCCTTAGAACACTGTGTTCTTCATTGTGTTCCATAGATTTGAGCATGTTGTTTTCATTTTCATTCAATTTTAGGAATTTTTAAATTTCTTTTTCAACTTCTTTCTTGACCCAGTTATCATCTTGTTTACTCTCCATGAGTTTTTACTTTCTGTAGTTTTTATTGTTGATATTTACCTTTATTCCACTGTGATTCAATAGGGTGTAGGCTGTTCCTTTAGCTTCCTATATTTGGTGAGACTTGCTTTGTATCCTAACACAAGATTAATTTTGAGAAAGTTCTATGGCTTATAGTTATTTAATAGAATGGTTTGTAGATATCTGTTAGTGTTTCTATTCTGTGAGGAAACACCATGACCAAAAGCAACCCAGGAAGGAAAGGGTTTATTTTGATTACTCTTCCATATCACAGTTTATCATCCAAGCAATCTGGGCAGGAAACTGGAAACAGGAGCTTATGCAGAGGCCACGAGAGAATGGTGCTTACTGGCTTGCTTCTCGTGGTTTGCTCAGCCTGCTTTCTCATAGAACACAGGCCCACCAGCCCAGGGATATTCTCATTCACATTGGACTGGGCTTTATCTCACCAATCACTAATTAATAAGATACCCTAGGGGCTGGAGAGATGGGTCAGTGATTAAGAGCACTAATTGTTCTTCCAAAGAACCCAGGTTCACTTCCTAGCACCCACATGGCAGTTCACAACTGTCTCTAACTCCATGAACCAACACCTTTACAGAGATATACATGCAAGCAAAACACCAATGCACATAAAATTAAAATAAATAACAATTTAAAAAATTATTATATATTTTATTTTATGTTTTGCCTGATTTGTGTCTTTGATGGTGTCAGTCCTCTGAAACTAGAGTTACAGATAGTTGTGAGTTATCATATGGGAGGTGAAATTTGAACTCAGGGCCTCTGGAAGAGCAGTGGCCAGAGCTCTTAAGCACTGAGCCATCTCTCCAGACCAAAATAAATAAATTTTAAAAAGAAAACAGAAAGTATCCTCCTACAGCCTGATCTTATATAATTTTTTTTTCCCTCAGTTGCGATTTCCTCCTTTCAAATTGACTTTAGCTTGTGTTAGATTGGCATAAAACTAGGACATTTAGGTTCATTTGCTTTATGATGCCATTTAACTCTTATGTTTCTCTGTTTAGTTTTTGTCTAGATGACCTACCTGCCCATGTGTGAGAGTGGGTGCTGAAGTCACCCATTGTCACTGTGTTTAGGTTAATCTGTGGTTTTAGGCCTAGTATTGTGTTTTTAATGAAGTTGTTGGGGTCCAAAACAAAACCAAAAACAAACAAACAAACAAACAAAAAAACAAAAAACAATCAGTCACAAGAGTCCAGCAAAGCAAGATCTGTATTGAGTTAGGCAGCAAAAACTGACCAGTCAGGAGCAACAGCACAAACTCAGGAGCTGACTGAATCTTTGAATCTTTGAATACTGAATCTTAGTATCTAAGCAGATGACAGGCTTTATTGTACTCAGGCCATTACTGATGCGATGCGTCAGGGCCACAGAACAGACTCAGGAGCTGAACTTTAGCCCCACGCTAGAATATGACAGAATTTTTAAGCTTCAAAACCACAAACATCTGTGCCAAATTACAGTTACATTTTCCCACCAATCAGGATTTAGGGGTAGGGGAATTCCTTAGGTTGGGTTATTCAACTGTGGTGGGGTGACTTGCCTAGCATTCATGTCTCAACTTGCCAACTAGGATGTCAGTTACCCAGGGAGGTCTTGAGAACTTAAATTTTACTTGTCCCCTATTCAAAATGGAAGCTTTATTCAAAATGGCTTCAGTTTGGTTCCTTCTTACAAAGCTGAGTGTGCCTGAGTTTGTTACACATGTGTTTAGAATTGTGGCATCTTCTTGGTGGATTGTTCCTTTAGTGAGTATGAAATGATCTTCCTATGTCTTCTGATTAGTTTTGTTTTTGTGGGGAGTCACTGATCTGCCCGGCTGCTTTGTTATTTGAGCCTCAGCGGAAAGACATGTTTTCACCCTGGCCTTCACCTGGAGTCAGTGATAAGCTGGATATTTGGCCAGGTCTGAGACAGCAGGTCAGATGTCTTGCAAGTTCATATCTTTTGTTTGTGTGAGGATCACCTAGACGGGTGGTCGTAGGTAAAGAAGTTTGACTTCTCCGTGAACCTATTCATGGTACTGAGGTGCTTTTGCTCTGACTTGAAAAGGGATTATTGTAAATAAACCGGGGTGACTAGTTTCTACTGGAGCCCTCTCAGACAGATCTCATGTGTAGTGTGTTGGTTTATTAATTTTCTTTCAATCCTCACTCCCAACTCAAGAATTGTTCGACTCTGCTGTCGGGCTCCCGCATGTTTTGAAGCCTGTTTTGTCAGATATCAGAATAACTATGCCTGCTTGTTTCTTCTTTTTATTTACTTGGAATACTTTTTTGGACTTTTACCCTAAAAGGGTGTCTATTGTGCATTTTTTGGAGGCAGCAAAAAAATAGATCCTGCTTTTTAATCCAAATTGCTGGTCTGTGTCTTTTTATTGAGGAATTAGTCTATTGATATTAAGAGTTATTATTGAAAGGTATGTTTTCCTGTCATTTTCTTGGTTTTGTGGTTATTTTCTTAGATCTCTTTTGCTTAACTGTCCTGTATTGTTTATTTCCCATAACATCTAGTGTGTGTTTATTAGTCTCTTCAAACTGAAGTAATCCTTCCAGTATCCTCCTCTGCACAGATTACTTAGTAGTCATAAATTCACTTAGTTTGTTTTTTAGCTTTTATTTAATGTATATGGGTGTTTTGCCTACATGAATGTTTGTGTACCACATGTGTGTCTTGTGCCTGCAGAGGTCATAACTGTAGTTACAAATGTCTGAGCCATAATGTAGGTGCAGGAAATCAAATCTGGGTCCTTTAGAAGAGCATCCAATGCTCTTTACCACAGGTTCATCTAACCCCTTTAGTCTGTTTTTACCAATAATTTTTTTCTTCAATTTTAATGAACAGAGTTTTGCTGGGTATAATAGTCTATGTGGTCTAGCAGAACTTGGAATATATCTTTCCATATCCTTCTGGCTTTAAAAGTTTCTTTCCAAAAATCAGGTGTGATAGCCAGGTAGTGGCAACACACACCCTTAATCCCAGTGCTCTGGAGGCAGAGGCAGGCAGGTCTCTAAGTTCAAGGCCAGCCTGGTCTACAGAGTGAGTCCAGGACAGCCAAGGCTGCACAGATAAACCCTGTCTCAAACAAAGCAAAAAGATAGACACTTAATAGGGCTAGAGAGACAACTCAATATTTATGAGCACTCATTTGCTCTTCCAGAGGACCCAAGTTCAATTCCCATCACCCACATTGGGTGGCTCACAACCACCTGTAACTCTAGCTCCACACCTCTGTCTCCCACACACAGAGTGAGTGCCTGCACACACACACAGAGTCATAGAGGCACAAACACACATACATACACACAGCCACACACACATAGAGCCAACAACACAGAGACGAACACACACACACACACAGAGTCATAGACACACAAACACATACACACATAGCTACACACACACACAGAGTCATGCACATACAGTGTCATAGACACACAAATGCACACACACAACCACAAACACACACAAGTAAATAAATAAATGAAAATAATACACATTGCCACTCTGCAGCCTCACCTTGCTGTGTAATAGGTCTCAAAACCGAATTGCCCCCTATGTCAGAAATGGACATTTGGATCTGCAACTCCCTAGCCCCTCTTACCCTGCCTGCCTCTAGCCTTTGGTCATTGCTACACTCATCCTTGGTTATAGGCGTTCAGCTCTTTGAAATTAGAAAGTTAATGAGATCATGAGGTGAGTGTCTTTCTGTGGCTGATTTTTCTCAGAGACCATTCTATAGTTTGATGTCATCATTTTCAATATCGTATAGGAATTCTGAGTAGAAAGAGGAGGTGTGGATTTCCTTCCTCCCCCAGGGGGCAGTGGACACAGCTCCTGGCTGACCCTGTGGAGAGCCTGATAGCTTGAAGACAGGCCTTCTCTCCCCCAGGGCCTTACCCAGTATTCAGGTCCTGTTAACAGAGCCCCCTGGGGGCTGAGTGGGCAGCTGTTTTGCTTTGGTGCCACTTTCTGGGCAAAAAGATTCAGTGTTTGGATTTTTATTAGGCAATAAAGTTAAGGGGGAAATGCTGGGAGAAAAAAAAAAATCCCAGCACACTGTTGTTACTCTTATGAATTAGTAACAGCTAGAAACTAGACTATTAACGTCTAAATGGGTTTTCTGTGCTCCAAGCCAAAACACATTTCATAAAGTTACACGGAGATGGACTGCATCCCAGTTAATAAAAACAGTCACGTGCAGAGGATGGCTGGTCCAACCAGAGGGGGCTGGCTGCGGCAGGTTGCTACAGGGACTGTTTCAACTGTGGCTTGGTTTGACGTTTCAAAAACAGAACATGACATTAAATGCCTGAACTTAAACGTCATTCCCTAATCCTAACTCCAAATAAAAAATGTATTGTGCAACTTATTGAAAATATGCAGATAGGTTTTGTTTGTTTGTCTTACGGGTTACTTGACTAACTCTCTTTGTCAGGCAGACTCTCACGTATCCCAGGCAGACCTCGAGTTCTGTATGAATGGAGGATGATTTTGGACTTCTGATCTCCCTATCTCTACCTGCCCAGTTCTGGGGTCACAAGATACGCCTTCATGCCTAGTTTCTGTGGTGCTGGGAGCAAAGCCAGGGTACTGTAGATCCAGCAAGCACTCTCTCAAATGAGCAACAGCCCATCCCAAATTTTCAGTATTATAACATCAACCACAACCAGTTATTTGTAAATAGAGATATTTCTCTCCCCCACCCTTTGCCCACGCTCCCTTTTTCTGAGACAGGGTCTCACAATGTAGCCTTAGCTGGTCTAGAGCGCTTTATGTAGACCAGACTAGTCTTGAACTCACCGAAATCCTTCTGCCTCTACCTCTTGAGTGCTGGGATTAAAGGCATGTTCCGCCACACCTGAGCATTTTCCTTTCTTTTTAAAAAAAATAGATTTGATGTGTATGTGGAAATATATCAATGTAAGCTTCCAGCTCTCCAAATTAGGAATAATTTTACATTATTAATTAATTTTTTTTTCCAGGTACTGGAAATGGAGTCCAGGGCTTTGTGCATGATAGGCAAAGCTCTACCACTGAGCCACACTTTTAAAATTTCATTTTGAGATAGAATCTCTCTAAGTTTTGAAGAATGGCCTTGAATTCACTGTGTAGCCAGACTGGCTTCAAATTCCCAATCCCCCTGCCTCAGGGTCCAGAGTGTCTGGGACAGCCATGCAGTACTGTGCTCAGCAGGATGGATGCTGATTTGGTCTACTTGTCTTTTTATATAATAAGTGTGTATCTCTCAGGAAAAAAGAAGTTATCCCCAGTTTATATTTGTGTGTGTAACTTTTTTGTTTTGTGTTTGATTTTTGAGACAAGTTTTTTCTGTATAACCGTGTCTGACCTGGAACTTTCTCTGTAGACTTTAAACTCAGAGATCCACCTGCCTCTGCCTCCTGAGTGCTGGGATTAAAGGCATGTCACCACCTGGCCACTTTCTGAATATATTTTTAAAGTTTGAAAATTTAAAAAGAAACATAAAAATCAAGACTAAGCCAGATTCCTAAAAAAAAAAAAAAAAAAAAAAAAAAAAAAAACTAAGCCAGGCACTGTTGCAAATGCCTCTAGTCCCAGCTACGCAGGAAGCTGACTTAGGAGGATCTCTTGAGGCCAACAGTTCAAGACCACCCTAGAGAGCATAACACAACCCTAATCTCCAAATAAAGAAATAAAACTAAGGGACAAGTAAACAACCAGTGGAGCGTGATGAACTTAGGCTGCACTTTAGTCCTTTCTGGGACTAATGACTAGGTTTTTTTCTTCATTTTGCCTTTTGAAATACCCAGTGTCTACCCAATACTGTTTGCTCATTGTGTGTCAAAAGCATATCATTTACTTTCTGTTTTTTGTTTGTTTGGTTTTGTTTTTGGGTTGTTTGTTTTCAAGACAGGGTTTCTCTGAATAGCCTTGGCTCTCCTGGACTCTCTTTCTACAAAGAGTAGTCCAGGCTGGCCTTGAACTCACAACTATCCACCTGCCCCTGTTCCCCTGAGTGCTGGCATTAAAAGCACACCAGAACACCTGGCTAATTTTCTGGTTTCATAGATCCCCAGGTGGAGAAAGATTTTGCCCAAGATATACTATGCCCCAAGTCTTGGCCATCCTGATTTAGATGATGAAATTAACATTCTGAGTTGATATTTACATGAGATTTTGAATTTGGAGTGGATATTTTGAAATAGCTTAAAAGATCTTGGGATGGAGTCTACGTGTTCAGAGGATAGGGCATTGTGGGAATTCTGCAATTCTGCAATTCTCCTCCTTCTGTTCTTTGGTACAGGGTTTCTCTGTGTAGCCCTGGTTGTCCTGAAGTTTGCTCTATAGACGAGGCTGGTCAAACTCAGAGATCTGCCTGCTTCTGGTTCCTGGGTGTTGGGATTAAAAGTGTGAGCTGGCACCTGTTGCAGGATATTTGATCCCATTGTGAACCCCAAAATTGTGAACTGTAAAACCCTACTTCTTGCTTGGTGTAGTTGATCCCTCTCACACACCTTTAATCCAAGAACTTTTTATTGTAAACAGGTGATCACGGTGTGGTTCACCCAGCCCTAGCACACAACTTTAATCCAAGAGCGTTAATAAAGTTAACCCTAGGTCAAGAGGCAGAGCAAGAAACCAGCTGACAGTGGGAATGTAAACTTGTACAACCACTTTGGAAATCAATCTGATGCTTTCTCAGACAATTAGGAAAAGCGCTTCCTCAAGATCCAGCCATACCACTCCTAGGCATATACCCAAAAGAGGCTCAAGTACACAATAAGGACATTTGCTCAACCATGTTCATACCAGCTTTATTTGTAATAGCCAGAAGCTGGAAACAACCCAGATGCCCCTCAATGGAGGGATGGATACAGAAATTGTGGTTTATTTACACAATGGAGTATTACTCAGCTATTAAAAACAAGGAATTCATGAAATTTGCAGCCAAATGGTGGGATCTAGAAAAGATCATCCTGAATGAGGTGTCCCAAAAGCAGAAAGACACACACAGTATACACTCACTTATAAGTGGATATTAGACATATAATATAGGAAAAACATACTAAAATCTGTACATGTTAAAAAAGCTACGAAAAAAGGAGGACACTAGGTAGGATGATCAATCCTCACTCAGAAAGACAAACGGGATGGACATTGGAAGAAGGAGAAAACAGGAAACAGGATGGGAGCCTACCACAGAGGGCCTCTGAAAGACTCTACCCAACAGGGAATCAAAGCAGATGCTGAGACTCATAACCAAACTTTGGGCAGAGTGCAGGGAATCTTAGGAAAGAAGGGGGAGATAATAAGACCTGGAGAGGACAGGAGCTCCACAAGGAGAGCAACAGAACCAAAAATCTGGGCATAGGGGTCCTTTCTGAGACTGATACTCCAACCAAAGACCATTCATGGATATTACCTAGAACTCCTGCTCAGATGTAGCCCATGGCACTCAGTATCCAAGTGGGTTTTATAGTAAGGGGAATAGGGACTGTCTCTGACATGAACTCAGTGGCCTGCTCTTTGACCACTTCCCCTGAGGGGGTGAAGCCTTACCAGGCCACAGGGGAGGACAATGCAACAGGTCCTGATCAGATGGAAGGGGAAGAGGACCTCTCCTATCAGTGGACTTGGAGAGGACATGGGTAGAGAGGAGGACGGGAAGGTAGGATTGGGAGGGAATGAAATAGGGCCTTACAGCTGGGATACAGAATGAATAAACTGTAATTAATATATAAAAAATTTAATTAAAATATAAATATTTTAAAAAAGAAACCAGCTGGCAGGGATTAAAGAGTAGGACAGACATTGAGTCAGGTATATTTAAGACAGTGTGGCGAAGAAGAAAAGGGTTAGCTTAAGCTCTGGCTTTAGTTTCTGTTTCAGCTCCTCAGCTCCCTGGCTTTTTGAGCTAGCAAGCCTTTGGCCTTGGGTTTTTTGGCCTTTTCCTCCTGGGCTGTCAGCTGAGCTAGTGAGCCTTTTGGATTTTTCACATCTAGACCTGGGCTGAGAAGGAAGGTCAGCTGGGTGCTTTCTCTGCCCCTCTGAGCAAGCAGATTTTCACCCCAGCTTGTGGCTCCTGAGTCTTTATTGGTAAAATAGAACAGTTGGAATTTTCATTTTCCTATAAGAACAACCACTGACCGGGCTCTGACAACTTCTAAGTATATGTATCCCAATTATACATCCTGGGACTGGAAAATGACTGCAGGACGAGTTCAAGGACCCACTGGATCTACTATGAGTTGGACGTCATTAATTAATTCCATTAATCACCTGAGCTCCATAACCGCCTACTTCAGCTGGAGGGCCACTATGTTTACTAGGTTCAACTGAATCACTCAACTCTAAACCAGTATCCAATAGGCCCCAGAAAAGACGGCTTCCCTTTCCCCCATGTACAGCTACCTTTTTGCAAAAGGTTGTAGGTCCCTCAGGGGAAGGACTGGAGAAAGGTGAGCAGTAAAACTCTTAGGCATTTCTCAAAGTCCCTCCTCAAGGGGAGTTGGCATTCCCTTAATTCAAGGAGTTCTGGGTCTGCAAACTGACTCAAGTCTGGAAACTGGTTCACAGGCCGAGATTTCCTTTTGCAAAGATCCAATATAGCCTTTCTTTCATTTGCCTGAGAATTTTTCTTACACACATAAAACAAGAATGCAGTAGGCTTCTTATCTACTTCATGCCTGGAAACGACATGATTAGCTGGTGTACCAAAAGTTCATACAAGGAGTTGGAGAGATGGCTCAGGGGTTAAGAGCTCTGGCTATTCTTCCAAACGGTCCTGAGTTCAATTCCCAGCAACCACATGGTGATTCACAACCATCTATAATGAGATCTGCTGCCCTCTGCTGCCCTGCAGGCACACGTGCAGGGAGAACACTGTATAAACAATAAATAAATAATTTTTTTTAAGGTTCATACGAGCCATGCCACCATAAAAATCACTTTGCCTGTGTTGACCATTATGGGCTAGTTCATTATGGACACTGCTTTGTCTATGCTGCCCATTATGATAACTTCAATCACCTTGCCTTTGGCCATTCAGTGCTGCCACCTGGCCCCTGCTACCCTGGGGCCAATTAGACCTACTGCATTTAATTCATCAACTGAGCAGCAGCTTCTCCAACCCTAATGTCCGGCGCAGGAAAAAGGGTGACAACAAAGCTCTTCAATGTGCTGATGTCTTTCGGGATTGGTGAAGGGCTGGTTTTCCGGGCATTACCATTGTGAAGGATTAGATGGATCCACTCCAGCACTGCAGTTTCCCTGAGCCTTCAAATACCTTCATCAACACTAAGCCAAGGGAGACCAGGCATCTCCAACTCCTTTTTGGTAGGCCATCTTTTGATAAACACTTCGGCCAAACATTCAAACCAACTTTGACCTCTCCTCTCTCTCTCTCTGTCTCTTTTTCTTTTTCAATTTTGCAAGCTTCCCTATTAAACCTAGAATCTCCACTCAGTGGGTCCATATCAGTACACTCAGCCCAATCCAGTTTTATGTTCCTTTCATTATCCCACACCCTTAAAACCGATTCCCACACATATCCCCCAGACTTCTGCTTGAATGAATTAGCAAACTCATTAAGCCCTTTAGCAGTGCAGAGCACCTCCTCATGGACTACGCTTGCTTTCTGTTTCCTCTTAGGAGCTTGCTGTGCCTTATAGGTCTAGAGGCAACTATTGGTGGACCCTGAGGGACATCGATATTGTCTCGCCTAACATTCCCTTCATAGAAAGTCACTGCTCGTTTAACAGACAATGAAAGATTAATTTCCTCAGACAGAGGTGGAAAAGGCAACTTCAGGGGGTAGCCCCCGGGGTGTGTGTGCATCTACTGCTGAAGGTGGAGAGAGAAACCCTTGAGAATCTAAGAGTTCAAAGTTCTCAGCCTTATTAAGATCCTCCCACACACCTCCACCCTAAGTTACAGGATGCCCAATTAATGCCCTTACGTTAACCGCCGACACCCTCTGAAGCTGGGACTGGAAGTTTTGCTGTAATTCAGCCAACCTTATAATGAGGGCTTCTGTTTGATGTTCTGGAAGTTGAGTTCTGTGGCTGCTAGAAAGAAGACTCTCTTCCAGGGCACACTTGGAAACCTTTAGACTGTGCATCTGGAGTAGGTCGGTTTTATCTCCGAGTTCATTACTGTCCTTCACTGTATTCTGAGATGCTAGAATGTTGGTTAATTTCATTGTGGAGCTCATCCTTTTCCTTTGTTAACTGATCCAGAGATACTTGGAGCAAACAACCAACCAGCATCATCATTTTTCTTATTTTTTTTTTTTCACAAACTGTCCAAAGTTTTATATACAGAGTCACCAGATTCCTTGTCTCTCACGATTGGTGAATCAGGATAATCACATGCATTTGTCTTGATAAATTTGTAGAATGGTTCATGCCATGTTCTTCTAGTACTCTCCAAGCTTTAGGAGAGGCTTGAGTAATTAATTGTAGGTGTCAGAAAATTGGAAAGCCTACTGCAGATACTTAAAACAAAAAAAATGAAAACTCATTCTTGTACTTCTATTATTCCAACCCACTCCCAATACCAAAGTCTGCATTAGTCAGGGTTTTCTAGAGAAACAAACAGACAGATAGATGGTTGGATGGATGATAGATAGATAGATAGATAGATAGATAGATAGATAGATAGATATACAGAAATATCTATCTAGATATAGAAAAGTGATTGATTAAAGAGGCTCACAGGCTGTGGTCCAGCTAATCCAACAATAATGTCTACTAATGAAGAGTCCATTGTTGTTCAAAAAACCAGTAGTTGCTAATATTTTGCTCAGTCCATGAGGCTGGAATTCTCAGGTGGTCTTCAGAGTATGCTGGAACCCAAAGAAGTAGACTAATGCCAGTGAAGGAATAGATTTGATGGCAAGAGCAAGAGCAAGCAGGCAGAGGACAAAAGCTCCCAGTTTCCATGTCCTTTATTAGAGGCTGCCACCAGCAAGTGTGGCACAGATTAAAAGTGGTTGTTCACACTGCAAAAGGTCCAGATTAAAGGTGGGTCTTCCCATTTCAAATGATTTAACTAAGAAAAATAATCCCTCACAGGTGTACCCAGTCCTTGGGGTTTAGTTAATTCCAGGTGTAGTCAAGTTGACAACCAAGAATATCTATATGTGCTAGTGGATTAAAATGTTAAATACATTAAAAAGCACACATACAAGAAAATAGACACTGAAGTACAATGGTAAAAGACCAACATTTAAAACAATCTTTTAAGGCGCTGGAGAGATGGCTCAGAGTTAAGAGCACTGGCTGCTTTTCCAATGGTCCGGAGTTCAATTCCCTGCAACCACATGGTGGCTCCCAACCACCTCTGATGAGATCTGGTGCCCTCTTCTGGCGTGCTGGTGTACATGCAGGCAGAACACTGTATACATAATAAATCTCTTAAAGAGATTTTTAATTTTTACTCTTTATTCTTGTATGTGTATATGCTGCGTACAACTATGAATAAATATGCAAGGGTACATATGGGTATCTGAGGAGGCCGGGAGAGGGCATTGCTGGAGTTACAGGGGACTGTGATCTGCCAGATGTCCATGCTGAGCTGAGTGTCTGTACAAGAGCTCTTTGCTGCTGAGCCATCTCTCCAGCCGCTAATAAATTAATCATCTCTTGCTTATGTGTCTCGTTTGTTTGCTTGTTTGTTTCTGAGACAGGGTTTGATTCTGCGGTTCAGGCCGGCCTGGAATTCGCTCTGCAGCCCCAGGTCTGCAACTCAGGGTGAACCTCCTGCCTCAGCCTCCTGAGCACACGCATGTGCCACCACTATGTGCCGTTTGAAAATGAACTTTTCGTTCTGAAATCACTGCACATTTATAGAAAGGCTGCAAGGATGGTACAACGAGTCCCCAGAACCCTGCCTGCTGTGGGCGGGGCAGATGGAGCCTCCCAGGCCCACGGGCAGCTGTGATTCTGAAGAGAGAGCCCTGGCGCCTTCTCCAGACTCTACAACATCTGATCGCTGATCCGCCGCTGCCATCTTCCCGCCTCAGCTTCTCATTTGAAAACAGAAGCAGACTCAATGAGAAGATGGGGGAAATCCCTGCCCTGTCCCATGCGAGCTAAAAGTGAGGAGAGCAATGCCTTTCCAACAGGGTCTGAGTGGAAGGTGAATTGTTGAGGGCTTGGCCTCGCGTTTTCTGCTTTTCCTTTCTTTACCCCTCGGTCATGTTTCCCAGGCTTCTCCTCTGCTGAGTTTTATTTGTGGTGTAAAAATGGTCGGTCAAATACCGCATGGTATGTGCAAATGCTCCATGAGAACCTGCTCCTGCTCGGAAAAGCTCACAGCTCCTAGCACTGCTAGGGAGGGAGGAGAGGGAGGGAAGGAGAGAGGGAGCGAGGGCGGAAGGGAGAGAGGGAGAGAGGAAGAGAGGGAGAGGCCGGAAAGGGGAAGAGAAGAAAAGGAAGCAGGAAGGAGAAAGAGTGTGGGGGGGGGGGGGGGGTGAGCCAGCAGTGACTGGCGACCCTTAAGGACCTCACAACCTTGAGATTGCATTACGAGAAGCAAAATGCAGGCTGAATACTTTTCTGCTAGGAGTAGTCCCTAGCTCTGTCTGGAAATTTCCAGGAGGCGGCTTCTCCAGTACATATGTCTGGGAAGAAGTGATTTGTTCTAAAACGAGCCAGTGCGTGGGTTGTCGCGCACCGCTGCTCCCGGCACCCTCCCCTCGCCCCCACTTCTCCCAGCACCAGCTCAGTTTAGGAACTGTGCTGCCACCGCTCCTTTTCCAGGCCTCCCGGGGCCCCTTCCTTCTCTGGGTCCATGACGCTGATGACGCTGGCAGAGCCCACGGGGCATCCATCTGTGAGCCGGGTTTCTCTGTCCTGCCTGCCTGCCTTGACTTGAGAATCTCTGGGAGAGATTGGAAACCTTTGGAGGGTCTGGAGGGTCCGGTTGCTTTGAGACAGGCTGGCTTTGAACTCACCTCAGTTTTTCTTCAGTTCAGTGATTCCAGGCATGTACTACCAAGCCTGGCTAGCAATTCTGATGGAATTGGCCAGAAGAGGCCAAAGCTTTAAAAAACAACAACAAAACAGCCTTTCTAGTGATTCAAAAGTTCAGCCAGGATTGAGAACAGCTTCCAGCTACAGGTTTCCAGATCACCTCAGACAGAAGAAAGCAGAGACATATCTACACTCTCCCCAGCAGCACAGACACTTACTTTTTGGAGTCATGAACAGACTTGCTCATCAGAGTCTTAGAGAGGACCTTGGAAGCCATGAAAGTTTGGAGAGATGGTATCGCTTTTTGGACTCTGGGCCCATCCGTAGATCTACTGGAACAGCTCACGTTTATTTGTATATATAAATAAAATCTTTGTGTTTGTTTTTTGAGACAGGGTTTCTCTGTGTAGCTCTGGCCGTCCTGGAACTCTCTCTGTAGACCGGGCTGGTCTCCAACTCGCAGATATCAGACTGTCCCTGCCTCCTCTGAGCGCTGGGCTCAAAGGTGTGCGCCACCACTGCCTGGCTCTGTTCATATATTTTTTAAACTGTTTCCAAGTAAGATGTGTGCTATACTCTGGATCAAACTTCTCCCACAGATTCATTTATTAAACACATGGTCCCTGGGTGGCGTTTCTGGAAAGCACTGGTGCCATTGAGGGGGCAGAGGTTGTGGGGAGTCTTTAGCCACTGGGGAATGTGCTCGAAGGGGGTTGTGTGTGCTCCTGTCATTTCCTCTTTCTCCTTTGCCTCACCACGGGGTGATCTTAGTAGATGGTCACGGTCACACTGCACACTTCTTTTCTCATTGTATTGGGACACCCCTGCAGAGGCTGGAATGTAATGGGGCTGCCTGACCCCAGATTAAAACCTCCAAAACTAGGAGCCAAAATAACACTGTTTTGTTATGTTACCTGTTCCTCCGGGCAGGATGCTGAGCAAGACCAGGTAGAAGCTGCTGACTGCTGACCAAGATGGAGTTCCATGCCATCGAGTAATGGGGCATTCCTTCTCATAAGTTAAAAGTTAAAATGGCCTGGAGATGGGGGAGAGAAATCCAGCACATACTAGTTAACAAGTTAGGTTGGAATTTTTTCGTTTGGTTTTTGAGAAGGTTCACTGTGGAGGCCTGGAACTCCTGGAACTCGATTTCTAGACCAGGCTGGCCTTGAAATCACAGAAATCTACGTGGTGTTGCCTCCCGAGTGCTGTGAGTACTTGGCACCACGATGGCCCAAGTTAAGTTTTGTAATTCAAGAATAATTTAGGGAGCTGGACATGGTGGCGAATGCAGAGAAACCCTGTCTCAAAAAAAAAAAAAAAAAAAAAAAAAAAAAAAAAA
>NW_026596064.1:2616201-2624623 GCF_907164565.1 Psammomys obesus
AAAAAAAAAAAAAAAAAAAAAAAAAAAAAAAAAACCAAAAAAACCAAACAACAAAAACAAAGAGAGAATAATTTAGGAAGCTGGAGCTATGGATCAGTGGTTAGGGGCACTTACTCTTCTTCCAGGTGACCTGGGTTTGATTCCCACCACCACGTGACTGCTCACAAACATCTGAGAAAGCCCGCACCCGGTTCTGGACTGTAAGCACCAGGCATGCACGTGGCACCCAGAGACACATGCAAGCGAAACACCTATAGACATAAATAAACCTTAAAAAAGAAAAGACAGCCTGGTGTGGTGGCTCATGGGCCGGGTGGCTCACACCTGTAATTCCAGCACTCAGAGGGGCAGAGGCAGGTGCATCTTTGTGAGCTTAAGGCCAACCTGGTCCAGGAGAGCCAGGGCTACACAGAGAAACCCTGTCTTGAAAAACAAAAACAAACAAATTACTTTAGATAGTAATCTCTGAATTTGAGAGGCCAAGGTAGTAGGGTTGCTGTGATTCTAGGGCCAACTTGGGCTACATAGAGTCAGCCGGTCCAGGCTTCAGAGAGCGAGCAACCCTGGACCCTCTCTCAAAAGCCCCACTGCCAACAACAAGAAAGTATACCTGAATATATAATTACGAATTCAGTGTGGAATCTCACAGCCATTTCTCCTAGAAGACTTTATTTTTGGAAAATTTTAAACTTACAGAAGAATTATGAAGACAGTACAGGGAGTTTCCACATATCCGGTCCCTAGTTTTTTCCTGTTAATACAGAGCATGTTGATAACAAACAAATGTCAGAATCGATTAACCAAGATGGACACACTAGTCAAAGTCTGTACTCTTAGCAGGTTTCCTCATGTCCCTTTCCAGAAGGGAATGTATCCTAGGCTCTTCTTGCTTGTGGTGATCCCTCCCTGTCTCTCTCCCTCCCTCTTTCTCCTCTTCTCTGCAACAAGGTCCAGCCTTGTTAGTCCAGGTTGGCTTTGAACTTGAGACCTTCCTTCCTCAACCTCCCAAGTGTTGCATGGGATTGCCACGGTGTGGAGCTCTGCGTGGCTGGCCTTCCCCCCAACCCCCGGCTCCTTCTCACCCCTCTCACCTCACTTCTCCCAAGTCATTTATCTAAGTATGGTCCTGGAGTGATTTTCCTGCGGGCTGCAGTGCACTGCTCCTTGATTTCGCTGCCTTAGTTACTTCAGCGTTGGTCACTGGGAACGTTGGTGGAGCTCCTGTGTTCTGTGAAATAATCACCCCCACTTCCTTGCTTTCTGGCTCTAGAAGATGCCACAGACTCATCATATTTATTTTTCGCTACAGATATAGCTCTTTAGAAAGACATTTGAATTTCTTATATACTTCTTAAGTTTAAATTAATTTTTTTTCTCAGGATAATTGAAGATTTAAAAAAAGTTATTGGAGAGGTGTGTTAGGTTGCTGGGGTTTGTAGTATTCCCTAGCTTAAAAGCTTTGTAAGTTTTTGTCATTCACTTTCTTCATTGAAATAAATGAAATAAATACTATCTTATATTCAATCTGGTATTCATGACCTGAGATATTTTTCTTTTTGTTTTTGTTTTGTTTTGTTTTTCGAGACAGGGTTTCTCTGTCCAGCTCTGGCTGTCCTGGACTTGCTTTGTAGACAAGGCTGACTTCAAACTCACAGTGATCCAAGCACTGGGATTAAAGACATGCACCAACATGCCCAGCTCAGGATATTTTTCTTTAACAGAGTCTGCCCAACTGTAAAAGTGTTAGGCAGGCCTTAGCTTTTTCCTTTGTCAGTCCCCAGTGCCCCCTGGCTGCCTATGGGAGTTGATATATGAAACCTAGGTCTTCAATGGTGAAGTGGGACAAAGACAAAAATAAAGAAAAACTCAGGCCAGCAAGATGGCCCAATGGCTAAAGGTGCCTGCTGCCAAGAGTGATGACCTGAGTTTGATTCTTAAGCCCCACAGAGTGGAAGAAGACAGCTGTTACAGTGTCAATTAAAAAGCCCACACAACACATCTGGTATGAAAGAAATTTATTGTGGAAAGGGGGGAGAGGAGGGAGATGTCTCAGAGAGAGAAATCAAGAAAGAGGAGTAAGGGATGGGAGGCAGGTCCTTTTTACCCCAGCACATGTGGTGGCAGGTGATGATGTCAGGGGTTGCTAGGCAACCTAGAAGCAGGCTATTGAAATAACAACAACTAATTCCAGAAATTTCTCATCTGACCTTTACATCCTTTCTATGTACACACACACACACACACACACACACACACACACACACACACACACGAAAGAGTAAATCAATCAATGAATGAAAATTTAAACAGCTAGCTCTAGCTCAAAAGCCAGGCCTACAATCCCATCACTTTGCGAGGCAGTGGCAGGTGGATTGCTGTGAGTTCAAGGCCAGCCTGGTCTACAAAGTGAGCCTAGGACAGCCAGAGCTAAACAGAGAAACCGTGTCTCAAAAAAACAAACCAAACAAAACAACAACAATAACAATAACAAAACCATCTAGCTCAGTTCTTGAGTGAGGACTTTTGAACTTCAGCTAATTGCAAACCATGATCCTTTGTAAAGAGACCTTCTTTGCCAGTAATGTAGCTTCAGTTGTTATATTTATCTTTCAAAATTGAAAAATGTATGTGCATGAGTGTTTCCTGTCTGTATGCATATGTACCATGTGTCTGGTGTCTTCGGAGTCCAGAAGGGTGCACCATATCACCTGGAACTGGAGCCAGGCAGCTGTAAGACACTGTGTAGGTGCTGGGAACCAGACCCAGGTATTTTCCTAGAGCAGCCAACGAACTTAACAGCTGAGCCATCTCTCTAGACTTTTCAGTTGTTTTCTTTAGTGTTTCAATAAGCACATGTTGCTGACAATTCAATCAGGACGTGCTCAGTAGGAGCGGTCTACATTCAGTTGATAGTCCTGGGCACAGTTGCCAATAAAGCCAAACAATGTCTCCAGAGGGGAGAAGCCTACAGAGGGGGCGGGGCACAAAGGGGAATTTACAAATGGAACATGGCAGGACTCTGGGTCTTTCTCCAGGAGCATCTGGTTCTCTTCTGGGGCATCAAGAAGCCACCACGGAGCAGAGGGTATTTGCATTAAATTCTGAAGATGAGTAGATGTTTGTAACACAGAGAAAGGGTTGTGGGCTGGGAGGTGGGGTGGAGCTGCATGAGGAAGGCTTAGGGTTGTAAAAGCTCTTGCCAGGCACGTGGGGGAACCCTAGGTCAGTGACCTCAGAATGTAACCAGGCTTATTCCACTGTCCTTTCCCAGCCTCCCACTTCCTGTGTGTAACTCTCACCTCTGTGCAGTTCAGAGCAAACGGTAGGTGCTTATGAGCTTTTGTTGAGTGGATGAAGGACAACACTCCCCCCCCCCATTCTAAACTGACCTCTTCAAGTTATGGGGATTTTTTTTTAAAGATAGAGTTTTATTTGTGTGTTTGTGAAGGTGTCTCTTTGAGTGTATGCCACCTGTGTGCAGGTGCCACTGAAGGCCAGAAGAGGGCGTCTTGTCCCCTGGAGCTAGTTGCAAGCCATCATGATGGATGCTGAGTATTGAACGTCAGTGCTTACAGGCTTAGCAGGTGATCTTACCTGCTAAACCATTCCTCCGGCTCCGAGTTATATGGATATTTGGGCATGGAAATGGCCTCATAAGATTGCATATGATAGCAAAAATCTCCAGAAAATGTGAGTATCCAACAAATGTGGAATGGCTAGGTGCTGTTAACAACAATAAAGATTACTGTTACAGATTTAGAAAGGTTACACTGTGGCAGGACATGAGAAAATTACAAGAGTAAGTATGTAAAATATGAGCCATTCATAAATCGCATGCTTACACATGCACACACATGAAATATCTGGAGGAATTTTTGCTAATAGGTTACGGATTACTTCACTTTTCTTCTTTTTGGTTATTTACTTTTCCTGACTTCTCCAGCTATATGAAATGCACAACCACAGAAATATTTTTAGAAAACAAAAAATCTTGTGTATAAGTGTTTACTGGAAAGCCAAGTGGCCAAATCGAGTTCCCAATCAGAACAGAAGCACCGCCCCTCTGTGTGTGTGTCCAGGCTTGAGCATATGATACAGTCTGTAGATATCTTAGTACTTTTATCACCTCACATCAATCGTCTCGTTGAATTCTCACGACAGCCCTGGGACATAATGGTGAATGAGAAGCTTTTAAGTATTGGGATCTGTGGCTCAGCACCCAAGTTCACCCGGGTTCACCTAGCCCCAGCCCAAAGTCATCCAAGGCCTCTGTGCTCCAAGCGCCACAGTGTTTTTCTTTCCTATCCCAGAGATTATCCTGAGGGAGGCAGAGAGCCATCGTAATATTTCAGGGCATTCCCCTGTCATCACAGCCTTTGAAAATGATAGCATGACGTCTACACAAATCCCTAAGTTAAAAAAAAAAAAAAAAAGGGTCACAGAAGTCTGACCTGATTTCAGTAAAGATTCATCGTCTGCAGAAACACGTGAAGAGCAGGCCCACTGGGATGTGCTGTCAGCACACAGAGGCACTCTTTGCCCCAAAGTGTGACATGAGAATCTGTGTGTTTTAGAAGCTCCTGTGCCAGGGAGTCTGGAGTACACCCAACGAACCAGAAACGACAGGAGGACCCTGCCGCAAAGCAAGGCAGGACGGCACTGACTTTGAGAGTTGTCCCCTAACCACCGCAGCAGGAGCATGCTTGCTCACTCAGGCATACACACACACACACACACACACACACACGCGCGCGCGCGCACACACAGAGGCATGCATGCACATTCACATGAATGCAGACAGTCACACCCATGCACACACACTGAATTAATTGTTAGTTTGTGGCTGGAGAGGGCTCGTGGTTGAGGGACTTGCTGCTCTATGGGATGTCCAGCTCTGCTCCCAGCACTCACGTTGGGCAGCTCACTACCCTCTGTAACTTGAGCGCCAAGCGATCTGACGCTTCAGCCTCCGTACAGGAGCCTACATCTACATAGAATTACAACTAATAAAAACTAAGCCGGGCAGTGGTGGCACACACCTTTCCTCCCAGCTCTCAGGAGGCAGAGGCAGGTGGATCTCTAAGTTCGAGGCCAGCTCTGTGTACAGAGTGAGTTTATTATTATTATTAATTGTGTTTTGAGACAGGGCCTCACTATGTGGCCACAAACTCACAGAGATCTGCTTGCCTCTGCCTCCCAAGTGTTGGAAATAAGATCACGTGCCACTACCACCAGGCCTGGCTAAAAAAGGTTTTTTTAAAGAAAAGAATTTGTGTTTGTGCTTATATTTGTATGGGGCCATATTTTAAAAAAAAAAAATTATTTATTTATTTAATATATATATGAATGCTCTATCTGCATGTACACCTGCAGGCCAGAAGAGGGTATCAGATCACATTATAAATGGTTGTGAGCCACCATGTGGTCGCTGGGAATTGAACTCAGGACCTCTAGAAGAGCAGACAGTGCTCTTAACAGCTGAGCCGTCTCTCCAACCCAAGCACCAACTTTAAGCAGTATCTTTTTTGTTTGTTTTGTTTTGTTTTGTTTTTTTGAGACAGGGTTTCTCTGTGTAACTGTCCTTCGTAGACCAAGCTGGCCTCGAACTCACAGAAATCCATCGGCTTCTGTCTCCCCAGTGCTGGGATCAAAGGCATGCGCCACCACGCTCAGCCTAAACAGTATCTTTTTGACATCGTTCTTATTTTGAGTCATTCAAATAACTGAAATTAAGGTAGGCATACCTGTAATCTGAGTACTTGGAGGCTAAGGCAGAAAACTGTGTTCCAGGAGCCCTAGAACCAAACTGTCTTAAACAAACAAACAAACACGTAAGATGGATTTCAACCCTAAAATTAAAACACTTTAAAATGCCACAAATACAACAAAATGCTCATTTGGGGCAGTAAAGGATCAGGTACGCTTACTCCCTTCTTTTGGCACATCTGTGTAGCCTTAGTGTCTTACATGTGAGAGAAAGGAGTTATTTTGAAATGACTTTCAAACTTACTCAAATCTCTCTTCTTGAGGTTGGAGAGAGGAGCTGACTGAGATCTCTGAAGGGTTCCAGGGCATGTCTTCGGCTCCTGTAAAAAGAAGCCCGGTTTTCACCTGAAACTGTTAACTTCGGCTGCCTGCCAGGTTGCAGAGGTGCCTTCTGGACCTGGTTTCCACTCCCAGCATTCCCTCTGGAGCTAAGTCAGCACACCCCTCCACTCAAAGGTGAAATCTGGCTTCCATTTCAGGGCCGTTCCTCCTCTGCCTCAGGCAGACCAGATAACGCTTTGAAAAACAAAACAAAACAAAATAACAACAACCCAGGACAACTACGGTAAAGGAAATCGAAGGCGTTCTAGCTAAAGTCCAGAGTTATTCTCTGGGCCTTTAGCTCTTGAGTTACTGTGAATTTAATATATTTTTAACTCAATTCAAGCGCTTCTCCCGCAGGAGATGATTCCCGGGTTTCTCGGCCTTGCGTGTATCCGTGAAGTTTGGCTGGGTGTTTGTTGACACATTTTCTGGGCAAGGCTATTTGAGAAACGCTGACATTTGCCTAACTTCCTCTCCAAGCAGAAGCTGGGTTTGTCTCCCCGGCCCTGCTGGGGCTCTAGTCTCTTTTTTGGAAGGGAAGAATCTGCTTTCGTCTTCATAAGCACCTTCCAATTTCTCCTTCCTTTATTTTCCTCTCCTGATTTGACTCAGCCCGGACGAGACTGTGCTGTCTCCCTGGGCACCGACTTCTCTGCGCTCCCATCTGAGGAGGACTGAAGGGATCTTTTTAGTTTTTGAATCAGGAATCATCTTTGCCACATGATCGCCCAACAGCTTCTTCTTCATCTTTCCTCCCCTGCCCCCATATAACTTTTTCCATTCATTTAAAAGGAAAAATTGTTTTATTTGTTTTTGCTTTTTGTTTTCCAGGACAGGGTGTCTCTTTGTAGTCCTGGCTGTCCTGGATTCAGTAGACCAGGCTGGCCTTGAACTCACAGAGTGCTACCTACCTCTGCCTCCTTGACTGCTGGGATTAAAGGCATGTGCCACCATGCCCCCCCACTGGAAAGCAATTTTTTAAATTCTCTCATACATTATATCCCGACCAAAGTTTCCTCTCCCTCCACTCCTCCCTGTCCTGACCCTACCTCCCCTCTCCCCCAAGTCAACTCTTTGTTTCAGAGAGAGAGAGAGAGAGAGAGAGAGAGAGAGAGAAAGCAAGAGCAAGACTCTCCAGGGATAGCCACGGCACATGGCCTAACAAGAAACAAGAAGACAGCCTGACAAAGTGGCACATGCCTTTAAACCCAGCGCTTGGAGAGGCAGGCGATCACTGTGCATTTGAGACCAGCCTGGTCTCCAGAGTGAGTCCAGGACAGCCAAGGCTACCCAGAGAAACCCAGTCTTGAAAAAACAAAAACAAAACAACAACAAAACCAATAAGACTGGGCACAAACGCTCCTATCCCAGCTGGAGATGGTAACCCAGCAGGAGGAAAAGCATGCTACTCAAACATTCTACCAGGGGCTGTCCCCAGCCCCCTGCCCTCTCTCTATTCTGCCAGCCTTGCTCTTTTGGTTTACGTGTCCTCCCCTCGGCCTGGTGTTTATGCATGCTGAAGTTTCTCCCATTAAAAAACCAAAACCTGACCAAACCCTCTTTCTTTGCTATTTTTTGGTTAGCAATGGCTTTCACTGTGACATTGTCACCTTTATCATGTCATCGTGTTTTCTTCTTTGCCCTTCTCTGCCCTTCCCTCACCATGATTGCTGTCCCCTTCCCACGCCTACTTTCAGGATGCATACATTCCATAACCCTCTCTTACCTTCCCCCAAACCGAAATCTTTTGACCAACTTATTCCTCTCTTCTTTATTATAATAAGTGATTTTAAAATTATATACGGATTTCTTTGTATCTTTAGCACTTTCATAATTTCATACTTACAGAAATTTACAAGAACAGTAGAGTTCCTGCCTATTTCTAACCCAGATTTACCAACTGTTTATATCTTACCACAAATCTCCACCCTTTTCTAAATAGAAATGTGTGTGCGCGTGTGTATATGTGTTTGTCTGTGTGTATGTGCACAGAAGTTCACAGATGGTTGCAAGCCGCCACCCTTCCTGGTTCTTGAACGGAGCTGGGGTCCTCTGAAAAGGGCAGCAGGTCCTCTTACCCACTGAGTAAGCCATCTCGTCAGTCCCACGACCAGAATTAGGAATTTCTTGTCTATATAATATTGCCTACCCACAGAAGACTATTCATAGTTTATGACTTTTTCCAACAATATCATTTACAGCAAAGGAATATTCTGAATCACGTTTTTCTGTTTGGCTGTTATGTTTTGGTTTTTTTATTTGAAACAGTCCTCTAGCTTCACTCTTTTCTTTCTTTCTTTCTTTCTTTCTTTCTTTCTTTCTTTCTTTCTTT
>NW_026596064.1:2624633-2635559 GCF_907164565.1 Psammomys obesus
TTTCTTTCTTTCTTTCTTTCTTTCTTTCTTTCTTTCTTTCTTTCTTTTCCTCCTCCTCCTCCTTCCTTTTTTCTAAGACAGGGTTTCTCTGTGTAGCCTTGGCTGTCTTGTAACTTGCTCTGTAGACCAGGCTGGCCTTGAACTTACAGAGATCCACACTTTGAATTTCTTAACATTGATGTTGTTAAGGAGTAGAGGCCAAGTTGGCTTTGAACTCAGGACTCTTCTGCTTCAGCGTCTATGAGGCCCAGTGTTTGTGTTTTTGTTTTTCTTTTCTATCCTCCCCACTTCCCTGTTCCTTCTTCATCCTTCCCTCAGTTTGAGCATGCCTGATATTTCCTCATGATTGGACTGTGATTTGGCTTCTTTTCAGTAGAGTTTTCCTCAGTGCTTTGTGTCGGGGGCATGAGATGTTCATTTTCTCTTACTGCTGTGAATGTTATGAACTGAATGCTCCCCCTACCATTCATATAGACATCCTAACCATCTGTGGTAGTTTGAACGAAAATGTCCCGCATAAGCTCATAGGAAGTAGAACTATTAGGGGGTGTGGCCTTGTTGGAGGAAGTGTATCACTGGGCTTGGGATTGAAGTTTCAGAAGCTCAAACCAGGTCCAGTGTCTCTGTCTCTTCCTGCTGCCCATGAATCAAGATGTAGAACTCTAGACACTGAAAATACAATTTAAGCCAGGCACGGTGGCACACGCCTGTAATCCCAGCGCTCAGGGAGGCAGAGGCAGGCAAATTGCTGCGAGGTCAAGGCCAGCCTGGTCTACAAGCGAGTCCAAGACAGCCAAGGCTACACAGAGAAACCCTGTTTCAGAAAGAGACTGACTGTATCGGACGCTTAAGCCAGGCCAAGCGTCTTCTCTCTTCCTGTCGCCTGCAGATTAATATAGAGAACTTCTCAGCTACCTCACCAGCCCTCTGTCAGCCTGTGGGCTGCCATGCTTCCCTCCATGATGACAATGGACTCTGTCTCTGAACTCTAAACCAGCCCCAATTACATGTTTTCCTTTGTAAGCGCTGCCACGGTTAGGATGTCTCTCCACAGCATAGTAACCCTGACTAACGATGTGTGGCTGTGTGAGGAGGTGATTAGGAAGGTGATTAGGTCATGAAGATGGAGCCCTCCTGACTAGGACTAAGGTTTTTGCAAAGGAGACTCCGGAGTTCAGAGTTTTGTTTTGTTTTTTTCACCCCCTATCTGCCTCAGGGCAACCCAGGAGGAAGCTTTCAGGACACCGAGATGCTGTACCCTGACGTCATACCTTCAAATTCCAGAACTAACTAAATGTCTGCTATCCCAAGCTGCCCAGGCTACAGTGTTTTGCTGAGACAGCCTGAGCTAAGACAACCAGCCATTTTATATTGGGTACTGTGGCTGGCAAGTTTTCATTCTGTAAAGGCACCTCTATGGTCATCATAACCGATGAGTGTGTTTGGAGAGTTATTCTGAGACTTTAAAAATATTGTCAGCCCTCAAACTCTTCACTTAGTGTCTAATGATGACTTTTAGCTTGGGTTAATTCTATTATAATAGTGTCTTTAAATACTCATGTGTCCTGTGTGAGTGTTTTGCCTGTATGCGTGTATGTGCTCCACATACTTGCCTGGTGCATGTAGAGGTCAGAAGAACGTGTCTGTCCTCTGGAACTGGAGGTACAGACAGTTGCCAGTCACCATGTGGGTGCTGGGAATAGAACCTGGGTCTTCAGGAAGACAGCCAAAGCTCTTAACTGCTTATTTAGTGACTTAAACATTTGTTCCTTAAATTTTATTACATGCTTTTTTTAGTATTTGTATAAATAAATAAAATGTTATCTTCCCATTGATTTATCTATTCACTTTAAATTGGCATACAAAGTAATAGGTTCATCTCTTAGACCCCCCACATCACCTCTCCCGCAGTCTTCTACCCACTTCATTGATTCCCTTCTTTTCTTATTTAGTGCCTCCCCTTTCTGCTTTCCTGTATTATGTATTTTATTGCCCTATTTCCCTCCCCTCTTTTTTTTTTAAAATTTCTTTCTTTATTATTTATACAGTGTTCTGTCTGCATGTACACCTGCACACCAGAAGATGGCACCAAATTTCTTTACAGATGGTTGTGAGTCACCACGTGGTTGCTGGGAATTGAACTCAGGACCTCTGGAAGAGCAGCCAGTGCTCTTAACCTCTGAGCCATTTCTCCAGTTCCCCCTGCCCGATCCCTCTTAAGATCTTTTTCTTTCCTCTCATGACCACCTTTCTAGTTTTGTGAGCTACAAATCTATGATTAGGTGTTTTTATATTTTGAAATTTAGGTATCCCATATGAGGAAAAAAAAAATCGGCATTTGTCTCTCTGAAACTGATTTGTTTCACTGAAGACAATGATTTTGCGTTCTGTCCATTTTCATGATTTCATTTTTCTTTAGGGCTGCATAACTTGTTTTTCTTCTTTCTCTATTATTAGTATGTAAAGTAAGGGATGGAATGCAGGTGGTGTGGACCATATGGATGTCTGGCTTCACTCCCTATCCCGCAGTCTTGTTCTTTTAAATGGTCTAAGAGACGTTAGACAGCTAATGGAATAGGCCATTGTAGAAGACATCTGTTGGTTTTGCCTCTCATTTCCTGTCCGTTCTCCGTTTTAGTCCAAACCGTCCTTGCATATACCCTCCGGCAGCAGCCTCCTAAACGCTGGGATTATAGATGTGTGCCATCACACCCAGCTTTCGCGTTTCACTACCAGCACCTCTTCTTTTTCCTTGGGGACCACTACTCAGCCAATAGGATTGGTTTGGAACTGATCTTACTTCTGTTTCAGGACTGGGCATAAAAATAAACCCTGGCATCCTTTCCCTAACCACAGTGATTGGTTTTAGGGGTGGGCTATAAGTCAGGTTGAGCCAATCAGAGTCAAGGAGACTGAGCTCCAACACCTTTGTTGTCATATTGCTGAAGAGGTAGTCTTTTTCTGTGGGATTTGGAGCTGTGAGTCCATGCTTTCTGGGCCCATTGCTATGTATAGCTCAGGCAGACGCCAGCCAGCACAGTGGAATGCAGAGACTTCTGTGGTACAGACGCTAAAGTCCTGGCAGTTATCCGAACCTCTGGTGCCGAGGCTGTCCCTCATCTCAAACAATAGGCCCTACTCCCGGAAGACTGTGAAAAGGCAACTGTGCCCCGACAAGCCCTAAGCCAATTATCTGAAAGACTGCTTTTGTTAGACCTGACATTCTGATGTGAGTCTGTCCCCGCAGTACCCCCTATCTATCAACAGCGTGGCCTAGCGGTGTAATGATAATAAATGTTATCCAGGCAGAATGTATTAGAGACTGAGAAAAACCATCAGGTGATACTTAGTTGGGGAATAGGTTATTATTAAGCACATAGGAGAAAAGTTATTTTATTCATTAATTTTTCTATTTTTAGAATTGGCCAGAAAAATTGTTCATCGGCACAGGTATAGAGTGTGCTCTTTCAGCACATGAATATCCTGTGTGTGACTCAGGGTGCTGAGCTGTCCACCATCACAAACATTTAACCTGCCTTTTGATTTGAATGTTCAAAATCTTCTCCTAGCTATTTCAAAGAGCTATTGTACTCATGACTCAAATCGCTTTTCTGTGGGGTAGAATACCGGAATGTTCCCCTTCTCTGACGGCGATTTTGTAAGTGTTTAACACTTACCTGCCCTCACTGGCCTCTGATAGTTACCATCTCATCCTCCGCAGTCAGGGGCTCAACTTCTTTAGAGTACTTTATTAGTGATGTTCTGTCTTGGGTTATTTCAGGTAACACTGTGATCTCCGGGTCCATTGTGTTAGAAAAAAAAAAATAATTCAGAACTTCATTTTTTCTTAACTTTTTGTTTTGTTCTATTTGTTTGTTTGTTTTTGAGACAGGGTTTCTCTGTGTAGCCTTGGCTGTCCTGGACTTTGTAGACCAGGCTGGCCTTGAGCTCACAGAGATCCTCCTGCCTCTGCCTTTCGCAGTGCTGGGAGCACAGGCATGCCCCGCCATGCCCAGCTAGAACTTCTTTCTTTCTTTTTTTCTTTCTTTAATGGCTGGGGCTGGTGAGGTGATGCAGCTATGGTTCTCGCTGACCAGGGTTTCATGCCTAGGACCACGGGATGGTGATAACCAACTCCAAGTTGTTCTCTGCTCTCCACACAAAAATGCATCCCCCCAACACACATACACAAGTACAAACACTCAAACAAGAATGAAAGAAATTATACTTGAAAACTTGGTTGCACCTGGAGGCCGAAGTTCACCTTTCTAAGGTGAACGCACGGGCACTTAGAAGAATTTAAGTGGAGCGTTTATTAGTGCTCATTATGCTATTTTTTTTTCCTGCTTTTCAGGGGTTTGACGTTGTTCCAACAAGTCTCTAAATAAAATAAAAATTAAACATCCAAGCCGGGCACACGGTGGCACACGCCTTTAATCCCAGCAGTTGGGAGGCAGACACAGGTAGATGGCTGTTTGTTCAAGGCTGGCCTGTTCTACAAAGCCAGTCCAGGACAGCCAGGGCTATTACACACAGAGAAATCCTGTCTCGAAAAACCCAACCAACCAACCAAAATAATAACAACAATAGTAATAATATCCTTTATATGTGCACACAAAGTACATACTACGTGATATCTCACATGTTATCATGTGTGTTTATGTTGTGGATCATTCAGTTACAACTGTTTCCATCAGCTCATATTAGGAGATGTTTGCTATAATTACGGTTGATATTCATTTCAAACTATAATAAGATTTGCACCTTGTATTAACGAAAAATAAGATTATATGCTAGCCTCTTGGCTAGTTAGTTTCAGCAGTATATACCTTTCTTTTTCATTAAAAACATGGGAAATTTAATCACAAGGTCTGATGAAATTAAAGAGGCTATTTTGGATTTTTAAATGAATAACTTAATTGCATTATTTCCAAAAGCTCATCAGCAGATTTCACAATCTATGGGAACACCCATTTGTCAGTGAGGTACCTTCCTTTTGGATTCATGTCACATTAATAATAACCTATTGCCCAGGAGGCTGAAGAGATGACTCAGCAGTTAAGTTCTGGCTGTTCTTCCAGAAGACTAGAGTTCAAATCCCGGCATTCACATATGGCTCATAACTGTATGTAACGCCAGTTCTAAAGATTCAATATATTTTTTTGTCTGACCACTGAAGTCAAAATACCCATACAAATAAATTTAAAATATATAAAAAATAATAACCCCTACCTTGAGTCAACTTTACAGTTTGGGTAATTGTAATGACCCACCCCCCACCTCTGTCACCTTGTGTTGGTTACTTGATAGATTGTTGGAAGTTGGTCTTATGCTTGTATTTTGATGCTAATATTACTGGTTCTTAAGATCTGGTTACTGTCTGGACACACCTATCCCTGCTATGTAAACCTGATTGGTTGACTAAAGGCTTAAAACCTGGGCAGGGCAGAATGGGATAGGCATGTCTAAGGTTCCCCAGGCTTTGGGTTTAAGGGAATCACGGGGAAACAGAGGAAAAAGGAGGATGGCTTGAGGGGTTAATGTGGAGAAGAAACCACGTCTATCTGTGGAAGGAGATAAAGTTAGAGACAGCAGGAAGAAGGAAAGAGAGGAAGGGATATGAAAATGCATTTTCAGCAAGAAACATGACAAGGGAAAGACAGTTTTTTGTTTGTTTGATAGGGAAGAATTTTGTAGGTGGGCGTGGTAGTGCATTCTTTTAGTCTTAGTGCTCATGAGGGCAGAGGCGATGGATTCATATGGAGTTAGACACCAGCCAAGGCTTTAGTGAGATCCTGCAAAGAATAAAAAAGCAATAAATAAAGAAATGAAGGCAAGAAAAAGGAAGGAAAAAAAGAAGGAAAGAAAATTTTGTGCTATTTTAGAATTTTTTTATCTTAAGGTAAAACTGACTGAACTTTTTTTTTTTTTTCCCACAGTGGAAAAGTAAAGAAGACGACACACCGGAAGTCTCAGCACATCACAGAAGGCCCAAGACACAGAAGGTTTGTGACACGCAAAACTTAGGCATGAGTAAAGGTGACTAAAATCCCCAAGGTCAAATTCAGTCCAAAGTTATAAACCTAAAACCGGGTTCTCTATTTAAACAATGAGGGTTTCTCACACTTTGTTCTCGGTAACATTTATAAGAATTGGCTTTAAAAAAGAGTTTATATTCATCAAGGTAATTATTTATATTTCTAATAAGCGTGTCAGACTTTTAGCTTGTGGGGAAACCGAGTCTTAAAGGAATCAGAATTTAGTTAAGATTGTTTTTGTTTTTGTCTGAGCTTTGCCTAAATGTTATACAAAAGTTAAGACTAAAATCCATTTCCTCCTCAATGCCGGCAGAACTAACCTGGGTATTGAACGATCAAAGCTTGGAGGGATAAGTCAAAAAATCATCAAGATTTTGGCCTTTAACCTCCAAAGTCATCTAGGACCCTGGGGATGGTGAATCTCCTGTCACAGGGCCTCGAGCTCCAGCAAGTCATCTGCCCTCCTCCTCCAAGAGCCATGGAGGCCCCTCGGCAGGACTCTACCCAGGGCACACCCTTATAAAGAGGAGAGGCGTTAGAGGTAGCTGCGCCCTGTGCCTCTACAGAAAGCCACCTCTTCAGCAGATGGCACCTGAGAGTTCCTTCTAAGTCCTTGAGAGCAACCCCTGGGGAGTCCTTTCTGACTTTAACAGTTAAAGGAAAATGGTGATGTTTAAGCTTGCAGAAGGAACACGTGACCGGAGAATCAAACGACCGGTGTCACTGACAGCAAAAGAAGCAGTTCGGTGGTTAGAGGTCCTTGCTGCTCTGGCGGAGGACCTGAGTTCAGTTCTCAGCGCCTATGTTAAGTGGCTCCCAACCGTATCTCCAGATCCAGGGCATCTGACACTCCTCTACATTCACATGCACACGCCTACACGCAGACACACGCCTACACAGAACGTGAAACATCTATCTTTAATTCTATGAGGGTGCAGGTTCACCTGCATGCGTGTATGTCCACCTTGTGCATGCAGTGCCCTCAGAGGCCAGGGGGACGGAATCCCCTGCAACTGGGGTTACAGACTCTGGTAAGCCTCTGCCTACTGGAGCGCTGGGATTAAAGGCCTGTGCCGCCATTTCACAGTCAAACCTCCACTCTCGTTAAAATCTTTTAAAGCTATTCTGTTCTTCTACCATAACGAATCGTCTGGGTCCAAGGAAATACAAAGCCGGTTCTCTGTTTAATGTCTCCCCTATTACTGATGGAGAAAACCTCTATCACACCAGAGCTTGCCGTTCATGCCCAGGGTCGGCAGGTAGGCCTTACTGCCCCAGTCTTCAAGGCAGATCCTTAATTCCACCCGTGACCCCAAAGGACCCCTGGAACATCACGGGACAACTAGCACACACTAGTTGGACACATCTAAGGCCTATCTCCTGTCTTGCTTCTGCCTCACAGGGATACACACACACACACACACACACACACACACACACACACACAGCCTCTCCTTCCGTGGTAGCATGGTAGGCTCCTGCCTTCCTGGTATCTCTCCTCTTGGGTTACACTTCTCCTTCACACCAGGCCTGCTGCTGTTACTCCCTCTCACTGACAGTTTACCAGTGTGACTTCTACGGGCATAGCCATGGCTGGCCTCTCATCCCTCTAGTCACGTTTCATATGTTGCTCTAAACTTTTGGTTCCTGCCTTTCAGCAGCTTTATCGCGTTTGCTTCTTTAGAGTTCAACACATTCGGCTTCAAATGGTTACACAAGAACTTTGGATGACCATCTTGTCTGTGCCCGTTCTTGAGACACCATACTGACCATACTGGAGCTCAACAGTAATAGTAACATTAGTACGTCATTCCTGCTCAATTCAAAGAAACTACCGAGGACGAGACCTCCATTCAAATGCCAAATACTGTTGCTCTCTCAGAGCTGAGTGTGGATTGCAGTTTAGGCTAGATGGCCAGGCTGTTGCTAATGACAATAGGCCCTAAGTGCTATTGTTCCAGAACACAGACACAACTAGCGTGGTGTTTCATGGACCTTCCCATCCCTGTAAAAACAACTTCTTAGAATGTCTCTGCCTCTTTGCATGGGTGGGTTCTTCTGATGCCTGCATCACCCACCTGCCATCACCGTCCTGCAGGGCTGATGAGATGTACGTGATGACGCCACAGAAGATTACAGAGCAGATTTTTCTCTGCTGTGTGTTTACTAGCATCTCACCACGTAGTCTGGAGTCCCCTCAAACAAGCCACCGCCTTGCTTCTATGTATTGCAGACACCCGCCTCGCCAGCCAAATGGTGAAGCACGTTGCTAATCCCAGCACTCAGGAGGCAGAGGCAGGTGGATCTCTGTGAGTTCAAGGCCAGCCTGGTCAGAGAACGAGTTCCAAGACAGCCAAAGCTACACAAAAAAGCCCTGTCTCAAAAAGCAACAAGAATAAAAGGTTAGCTTTTCTATTCCCTTCCCTTGTTTTCTTTCCTTTCCATTCTTCTCTTCCTTGTCCCCTTCTTTCTTTGTCCTCATCTTCTTCTTCCTCTTCCTCTCTTTTTCTATCTTTCTTTCTTTCTCTCTTTTTTTTAAACAAAGTGTCACCATGCACCCCCTGATCCTCCTGCCTCAGGCTCCTGAGTACTAGGATGAAGGTGTGCCCCACTTATGCCTGGCATAGTACCAGTTTCCTTAGAAAAGTGTCCTCTGCTGGTTTTGAAGAAGCAGGTGGCAGTGTTGGCCCGCCTCACGGCGGCAAGGAGCTGAGGGTGGCCTCCGACTGGCAGCTGGCAAAGAATTGGCACTGCCACCAACTGGAAGCGTTGGAGGTCTTCGCCAAATTGTGCTCAAATCCACAAAAACTGGAAGAAAATGATATATGGTTTTAAGACGATAAGTTTGGGCTGGTTTTGTGTGTGTGTGCGAGTACACGCTCATACATATGTGTTTCTTGTATGAGCACACGCTCATTGCCTATGCCACACACATGCATTGCGTATGTGTGTACGTGTGCATGCTCACACATGTGCATTTCATGGAGGCCAAAGGTTGGCACTGGTTGTCTGCCTCAATTGCTCTCTACCGCACTTTCTGGACAAAGTCTCTTACTTAACTGGCGCTCACCTCCTCAGCTCCACTGGCTTAGCAGTTAAGGGCATTTGCAGCTCCTGCAGAGGACCTGGGTACAGTCCCTAGCATACACACTGCGGCCCACAACTGTCTGTAACTCTAGTTCCAGGGGATCTGCTGTCCTCTTCTGACCTTTGCAGGCACAGCAGGTGCACAGACATACATGGAGGCAACACACACACACACACACACACACACCGAGAGAGAGAGAGAGAGAGAGAGAGAGAGAGAGAGATTTGTTCCTCTGTGCTTAGCTGAGCAAAGTGCATTAGACAGGGTGAGCTGAACGTCCGTTATTTCTTAATTGGCTCTTGAGCGTGTGGTGAATGAGAAGCCCATACTTGTTCCATCTCAGGACTCCACCACGCTTGGGGTCTTGCCATCGTCTGTGTCCAAATGGGAAGACATATGGAGGAAGTACGCTTGCATCTTGATAGCCCTCTGCCATAGATAACACATCTTGTTTTTGCTTATCTTTAATTAGAGAGAAGTGAATAACGGGACCACTGTATCCATCTGGGTCCAAACTGGAGAAGCCACAAAGTCATTTGCATAGGAAAAGTTTCACAGGGAGACTTACTAAGCTCCCAGGGACTTAAGGAGCAGGGGTGGTGGTCCCCAAGCCGAGGGAAAGCAGGGCTCGGAAGAGAGGCCCCAGCAGGATGCTTGAGAAGAGTCGCCACATTGTTTCTCAAGAGCCAGACTTTATTGGAGAGGTGCACTTGAGGGTCAAAGGTCACCACTAGGTTCTGCGATTTGCAAGAAAGAAATCCAGAAGAGCTGTAACAGGCAGGGTTGGGGGGTTAAAGTAAAGAGATCCAAACGGAAGTCAGCCAAGGCGACGAATACATGGCACAGCATCTGGGGGACAGCAAGCACAAGCTTCCATTTGTCCTCTCCCTGTGGAGTCAAACAGCGTTGAACTCTTTCCGCCATGATGTGTGGAAACACTAATGAAGTACCGTGCATCACAGAAGTCTAGTGAGACTTAACGCTCTGGGGTGTGCTGGGTTCATCACACAGACGTGACTGACCGGCCACGTAACTGGCCTAAATTATTTGGTCTCTAGCTCCTCCAGAGACCGATTTTCGCCACACAGTTTAAAGACCCCACCAGGGAGGTGGATCACTGTGAGTTCGAGGCCAGCAGGGTCTACAAAGTGAGTCCAGGACAAACAAAGAAACCAAAAAAGACCCCCCCCCCCCCCACCAGGAATCATACTGCCAGTAAGGATTCTTTGGTGCAGCTCAGGCTCTCCCGTGACTAAGAACTGTCTTATCACACAGGATATCCCAGGGGCTTAAAGCTTATTTTCCAGGAGCCAGGTAGGGACCAAACCTTTGTGGAATGTGCCATGTTCAGACAATGCAGAATGAGTTAATCCTTTACAGACAAGAGGTTTCACATGACTATTGCTTACTGGAGGCTAGAAGTGCTGTGCTAGTGGAATTTGCTAGAAATCCACCATATTGGATTTGGTATGGGGGCGGGGGGGAAGCTGGTCAAGGAACTCTGTCCCAAAGCTGGCAGGGAGAAAAGTGCTGGAGAAGCTCTGAGCACCAGCCACAACAGTCAGAAGCACTCTGCTCCAAAGCCACTCAAAGTCCATTGCCTTCTCTACACTACACGAAGTCAGGGCTTGGAGAAGCTAGATTGTGCACACAGGAAGGAAATCCTTTTTCTTCAATATCTGCCTGGCATCATCTCCTCACAGAGCCAGTCAAAAGGACAATGTTTGGACAAGTCAGAACAATTTCAGAGATGGAAAGAAAGAAAGAAAGAAAGAAAGAAAGAAAGAAAGAAAGAAAGAA
>NW_026596064.1:2635569-2752222 GCF_907164565.1 Psammomys obesus
AAGAAAGAAAGAAAGAAAGAAAGAAAGAAAGAAAGAAAGAAAGAAAGTTGGTGAATTTGAGTTGAAAAGCTATATATTAATAACAGGCACAGCTGCATTGCAAAGGATGCTGGGAAGTATATTGCAATCATGTATCCGGCTACAGTCTTACTACTAAGTGAACAGAAGAAAAATAATCGTGGTAGATAGCAATCTCCCTTTGGATGTTTTCTCTACTTCACTCAAAATTGCTAGGTAGGGATAGAATTGAC
The DNA here is from genome assembly GCF_907164565.1 of Psammomys obesus. Taxonomy (NCBI): domain Eukaryota; kingdom Metazoa; phylum Chordata; class Mammalia; order Rodentia; family Muridae; genus Psammomys; species Psammomys obesus. The sequence continues at coordinate 2,635,821 of NW_026596064.1, forward strand.
ACTGAGCCTGGTATGATTCTTGTAACAGACTAATGGAGAATTAGCTCTCCCATCACTCTCACTAAAAGAGTCAGTTATGAAAGTTTCGTCTAATAATTGTATGTCAGAGTTGGTTACATATTTGTTTTTTGATAAATACAAACCTACAATTCTGAGTACTCAATACAACATGATTTGAAAAACATAAAGCCTTGTCAAAGAAATATATTTAATTAAAACAAATTTAGTATTTAAAAAAAAATTATCCATGTGTGTAAGTGTGTGTGTGTGACACATGTGTACAGGCGCTTGGCCCAAGCAGAAGAGACAGCGCCCTTTGCAATAACACATCCCAATGCCTGCGTGAACAAGGATGCCCTCCTACCATGTACACCAAGTTAGATATTTTGCACACCATTTTTGAACACTTTCTTTACTAAGTGTAGGGGTATTTTGCCTGTGTCTGTGTGGGCACGGTGTGTGTGCAGGTCAGAAGAGAGGGTCAGAGCCTCTGGGACTGGGACTGGAGTGGCAGAGAGTTGTGGGTGCCATCCTGTGGGTGCTGGGAGCTGAACCCAAGTCGTCTTGAAGAATAGTCAAGTGCTCTTCAGGGAGTCAACCCCTCGGCCCCTCAGTTAGGAATTTCTGTCTGAGAGATAACACAGTTAGCTGGATAGATATGTTCTGCATTCGTGGAGCTTATACTCTGTTTGCGAAACACAACCAATCTTGTGAATGAGTGAATAATTAAAAAGCAGCGACCGTTGAAAGCAGCAAAGAACGTGGGAGTAACCAGTGTTGGCAAGACTCCTGGGGGAACTTCTTGGGTGAGGTGTGGTCACGGGAAGGTTACACAGTGGTCAGAGGTCAGGGATGGAGGTGTCGTTAACACTGGGTCCACGGGTGTCCAGGCTGGAGCAGGAAGGAGGCGGCTACAGTTGAGACAGACTCTGGGTGTTTAGCCCGGAGAGTGTTGCCAGTGGGCATGTCAGTTATCTAAGCCAGAATATGAACCTCCACCCTGTAACCCCATTAGGCCTGTCTGATTATAGCTCAGTTTTGTCTATTTAAGATTCCACATAGACAGAACTATATAACATTGTCTGCCATTCTTTTTTTTTTTTTTTTTTTAGCTCACTGGGGTGCTGGGTGTGCAGTCCACACTTTGGAGACTGAGTATCATTGGTCTGTGTAACTACTTCTTTGTCCATTGGGATGCCTTGAGCTTTAAATTAAAAAAAAAAAAATCACTCAGTACATTTTGGAAAAGAGGTTGGGGCGGAGTAGGAGCGGAGGAGGTGAGGATTGCCGAGTGCTCGCTGCAGCAGTCCAGGTGGACTGAGTTTGGGGACCGATGAGAGAGACTACCCTCAGAGCTACTCAGAGGGTAAAATTAACAGGGGTTCGCTCCTGTTGTTTGACCTTGGTGGATGTTGATACCTGCTTTCCCTTTTGCGGCCCCTATTATCCCTAGACACTATGTCTCCTTAGACATGCTCTATTGAATAGTACGCAGTCATTAAAAAGGGTGCTGTTCAAGCAGTACATTTTAAATCTTTACCTGTCTGTGTACGGTGTGTATCTATGAGAGGATGACCTTGGATTTTCCGGTCTAAGCCTCTACCTTGCTTGAGGCTATCTTATACCGCCCACCCCGGACCCCTGGTTTTTATGTCAGATGAGCTTGAGCATGTGTGTCTAGAAAAATTTCCTGTCTCCGCCACTAGTGCTGGGATTACAGAATGGAGTGATTCCACACCCCACTTTTCATGACTTCTGGGGATCTGAACTCAGGTCTCAAGACTGTATGAGAGCTTTATGCATCGAGCCATCCCCCGTCTATATTTTCTGATATAGAAGGATTTTTAAATATTTTATTTAGGAAACAGGTTACAAAACTGTGTATAACGCGGTAATGAACATTTTTTCTCTTTTTTTTAAAGAATACTTATTTATTATTTATACAGTATTCTGCCCAGATGAGGGCATCAAATCTAGATGGTTATGAGCCACCATGTGGTTGCTGGGAATTGAACTCACGAACCTTTACAGGAAGAACAGCCACTGCTCTTAACCTCTGAGCCATCTCTCCAGCCCTGATTTTTGTATTTTAAAAAGTTAATCCGTCAGTCAGTGTGCCTGTGTGAGGAAAGCCCATTCCACAGCACACAGGTGGAGGGCAGAGGACAACTTTTGGAAAGTCGACTGTCTCCCAGCAGGTGGGTTTGGGAAATTAGACTCAGGTGGTCAGGCCTGGCAGCAAATGCCTTTCCTCCTCTCAGCCGTGCTGCCAGCTCAACTTTACGTGTTTTAGAAACAGCACTGAGCGAGATGCACGCTGGCGTTAAATGCCATCTCCAGTTTGAATTTTCAAAGCAGTTTTAAATTTCGGTTATGGATTTTCGAAAATTTCCACGAAGAACACACACTAATTATAAATTACGAAGAAGGCAATTACCAGCAGTTAGAACTCCACAACAATAGGAACGCACTTTGAGAACATAACACAAGAATAAACAGAGCCCCAAAGGGGTGGGAAGGGACCGGGAAGAGCACCCTGCTCCTCCCCACATCATCCTAGAAAGGCTTCTTATGAACTTGTGGGCAAGGACCGCTCGTTCAGAGGCTGTGCCTACAGGCTGCAGGGCTTGTGAGAGGCCGAGTTGAGTTCAAGCTAAGATTTTGAAATCCGTGGCGCTTCCTCTGCTCTTAATGCCAGCAGTGCTGAGCTGTTACGTCAGCCATCGCATGCAATCGCTCCTGTAAGCAGACCCACACTGCTGCTCCTCCAGCCTCAGACCTCTCTGTCACACGTGGAGAGCGGAGGCTGCCTTCCCTTCCCAGCCCCTAGCTTTCCAGTCTCCTTTGCTGAGTTTCTTCTCCAATGTCTTAGTTGTGGAGTGTCTGAGGGTTCAGATGCTCCATCTATGCCTATTACCCTAGTGATTTCATTCAGTTTCAGCTCTTCTTCCTCTTCTTTTTTTTTTTTTTTCAACATAATATTTTTATTATTTGGGAGTTTCTCATAATGCTCCCCAATTACACTCACTTTCCCATTCCTGTCAGGTCAACCCCCCACCCTTGTGACACCCTCACCCACCCAACACCGCCACACAAAACAAGTCCATATACTCACTGCAACATGGTCAGTCCCTTAGGGAAAGCTGAGTCCTTCTCCCCCACCCCCGTACCCCCGTTCAGCACCCTCATCACAGTTTTGAAGATTTCTCTTCCATAGCTTCCTGTCTAGGCTGTTACTTTTTGGGTGTTGGGGTAGGGGTTGACACAGAAGCCGGCTGTTTCTATTTCTGAACTGTGAGTTTGCAGTCATCTGTAAAAGCAGCTCCCTTGTCCTTTATAGTCAGCGGGAGCACAGATCATGGGCTTCCACATGGTTTCCGGCAACAGGACGGATCATGGACATACCCATGGCCTCCGGTGTCAGCCCGAGCCACTCTAGGCTCTTAACACTCCTGTACACACAGATTTCCCCCACCCCCGACATTGTTTTTCTGTATAGCCTTGGCTGTCCTGAACTCTCTCTGTAGATCGGGGCTGGCCTCAAACTCAGAGCTCCACCTGCCTTTGCCTCCCAAGTGCTGGGATTAAAGGGGTACACCACCACCACCCAGCCTGGACTTCTAATTTCCATCTCCAACCTGGAGTTTCTCTGATCTGCAGACCCAGCATCCCAGCTAACTTTTTTAAAAATTTATTATCTTGTGTGTGTTTGAGTGTTTTGCCTGCGTGTATGTATGTATGTATGTGCACTCTGCGTGCCTGGTGGCTTCACAGAGGGTACTAGAGCTCTGCAGCCTGAGTTATAGACAGTTGCTAGGCACCGTGTAGGGGCTTGGGAATTGAATTTGGGTCCTCTGCAAGAGCAACAAGCCTTCCTCACCACCGAGCCAACTTTCCAGTTCCCCAGCTGATGTCTAATGGTTGCATAAGTTAAACACGTCTTGGGAGGAGGCCTGCTCTTCCCCAATCACAAATCATTTCTCCTCAGCTTTCTTTCTTGATTTCAGTTCGTAGCAACTTCAGTCTTCCTTGGCCCCAAACCTTGCAGCTGTAATGAAATCCCCTTTGCCCCAACAACTGTTCAAAACACACTGGTTCCGACTTACAGCCTGCAGCTTGCCAGGCCTCTCCCTCCCCTGTCACCTGGATTTCTGCAGCCGCCAAGGTTTAGTTTTCTTGCTTCCTTCCTGGCCCTCTCCTCCTGTTCAACTCAGAAGTCAAAAGAACAGATTTTGAAGTAAATATCAGATGAGGTCACCCCTGGGCTCAGAAAGCTCTTAGCAGCTAACAGACAACAAAGCAGTTCCTGGCATCCTGAAAGTCTGTGCTGCCCATTGAGACCATTGCTCTTCATCCCTCAGTGTGGTCCTTGCCCTTCCACAAACATTCCCAGGCAGCTTCACTCTTTTAGACTTCCACCTGGCAGTAGGTTTTTTTTTTTGTTGTTGTTGTCGTTTTGTTTTGTTTTTTAAGTCTTTGCTTAACTGTGAGGCCTTCTTGCCCTTCACTGTCTCCCCTCAACTTCCTCTTCCCACAGCAGTTAGCATCTTCTGGCAAATGCTAGCACCTGTTTATTCCTTTTGCTCTTTTGGTCCCTTCTGCCACACAAGGTCCGGAGCATAAAAATTCGAATTTGCTTTCCCTCAGCTACCCCAGAGTAGCACCTGCCCTGGAATGCTGTTACTTAACAGATGGCGCCAGTCAGTGTGCTATGCGTCGAGTCTAGAGAAAGGTTTTGTCAGTAGCCTGAGAGCCGCTTAAGGAGTCCATTTTGACTCCCAGCAACCCAAGCCATCTTTCGAATAATCGGCAACAGATGCCTGCGTGATGGAGATGCTCTGCCCTTCAGAATGGAAACAGGACCATCCAGGGGGAGACCTGCTCAGCCTCAAAAGGGCAACGCAGCAGACACCACCCATGCTCCTGGCACAAAGTTCACGAAAGTGTTAATGAACATCCAGCATCTAGTCAAGGTGGTCAGAGTAAGACGGCAGAGCAAGTGTTTAAGTGTGAGCCTGGAAGTGGAATAATAAGCATTTAAGGGGTCATTTTTTTTTTTCCTTTTGGTGAAAGGTTTATCTATTTACTCTAACGAACGTGAGCACTCTATCTGAATGCACAGCTGCATGCCAGAAAAGGGCATCAGATCCCAGTATAGGTGGTTATGAGCCACATGGAATTGAACTCAGGACTTCTGGAAGAACAGTGCTCTCAACCACTGAGCCATCTCTCCAGCCCCTTGACGGGTCGTCTTAAGCGTTACCATCCCACAAAGCAAACTTTAATTTGAAACTGCTATTTCTAAAGACTCCAGCAGTGACTGGCATCTAACAGGTACTCAAGAGAATGCTTAGAAAATGGACAAATTTGCTTACACGGAGAACTGCGCTATATAAAGGAGAAACAGTGGTATCCTTAACTGTTCTGTTTACCCTCAACACCAAGTGCACACACACCTTAAATTCCCCGGGGAATGTCCCCTGCCTTCTAGTTCTGGGAAGTGGCACCTCACCAGTGCCCTCATTGACCTAGGATAGCCCCCAAGATCACACAGCTGGGGCCAGAACCTACACGTCCAGGCTCCCAGAGTCTAACCACTATGAAAAGAATGATTTTGGAGGCCGAGAGCCACATTTTCAGATTTGATTTCAACCAAGTGTTCCCATCTGAGAAAAGCCTGCCAAAATTTTTTTTAAAAATTTCTAAAAAGTGCTCTGTAAACGGTAAAGTGCTATCAAATGGTTAGCCGCCTTTGGATCACTGCCAAAGTCAACAGATTGAAGGCTGGGTTTAAGACTCGACTCTTCATTTGGTAGGGGTGGACACTGAAAGGTCCTCTTCTAAATAGGGTTAATATATTGGCCAGAACCAGGACACAACTTGCTTGTCCTTGTCCCACCACGGAACCCTCTATCTGTGTGGAGCAGAATACGCTTAGACGACGGAGAACCAGTGTTTTACATTTGTCATTAGAATCAATGTTCAGGGCTCTCCCTACCCCGTTTGGCTCGCAATTCTTGAGACACATCGTGCACCTGACCACTGGGCGAATTGCTCTCCCCAGAACTCCCCACCGCCTGGGTGTTTCTCTTCTCTATTACCCAGCCCTACTGCATTACAATTTACACCGTGAGCGAGCTCTGGCTTCCAAACCACATTCTTCCACCCTCACCTCACAGCTGAATGGGCATTGATTATTCTTCCAACTTGGCTTGTGAAAGGGGACACCACAAAGAATCAACTTCACCTTTTCTGGCTTCCTTACCCCAGTGGCCAACGCTAGCAGGGCAACAGTGTTGGGCGACCTTTGGCATTAGGTTAATGATCTGGGTCTGAGCCTGGGCGAGATAACGAGCCTGGGAATGATAAATAAGGACCTGACTGTCTTAAGCTTTATCATCGGGAATCCGAGGAGAGCCCTCTGTCCCGCGTGCCCTGCCCTCTTTCCTGAGCATCTCTTCTTCATCTGTCGGAGCTAATGGGGTTTAGGTGGCAGACATTCATTCCCCACAAGTTCCCATTCAAAAGGCGGTGTACCAACTCAGTCTCGGGTGTTTCCACACTTAAGGGCTTGTAAAACAGTAAAAGACAGATAGCAGATAACTTACAGAGAGCCTTCTGTTCTAGGCTGTAAAAGGCTCTATTTTTTTTTTCTTCTGTAACAGGAGTCTTGAAAGCTCCAAGTTAAAAGTGCATAGGGATACAACAGGAACCCTTTACACAGGATGCTATACAACTGCTGTTGGTTTTCTTCCAGTATCTCCTAAGTGTTTTGTGTGTTACATGCTGTCTATTTTCCTCCAAGAGCAAGATATGGACACAGAGGAAAAGGTATTTGCTGTTACATAAAACAAACAAACCCTAAACAAAAAAAAGCTAGTTCTTTTGAGAGACCAAAAGAAAGTATTTCACTTGTCCAAAGCAAAACCTATTCAGAGAAAAACTGGGAAACAGTCTTCGTGTTTACCAGTTTTCAAAATATCAACCGAAGGTGCTGAGTTAGAACTGACTAAAAAAAAGGCCTGCCTGGTTAATCTTTCCACAGAATCCAAGGTTCAGGCGAATCATGTTTTAAAGGGGGCACATTAGTAAACCCTGGGTTGGGGTAGGCTCTCTGCCTCTAGCCCCTTGGGAACAGATTTTTTTTAGTCCTAACTTCTTTCAACCCCATCATCCATTAGAGAGGGGGGAGGGGCAGGGAGTTGAGAGAAAAACCCAACGGCTCTTGCTTGCTTGCAAATCAAAGCACTGAGGTAAAGAAAGAGGCAGGTTTGAGGAGCGTGTAAAGGAGAGCAAACTTCTTTATTGTACACAGTACAGAAGATAACGCAGCTCGGCAGGAGGCGCACAGCCCTGTGCAGGGAAAAGTATTTCACATCAACCGGCAGGCTAAAGCCTTTCTGCACTGTAGACTTTCCACACTCTGGAAAAGAAGTAAATGAATGAAACAACCCCCACACCCGGAAGGAAAGAGCTATCTGGGAGGTTCATGAATCCAACGGGAATGCAAAATGACTCCGCTGTCCTGTGTCCCTTGATGGCACAGGCTGTGCAGTCACAGCGGGGGAGGGGCAGCTCAGGCTACAGAAAATTCTTTTCATACCCAATGAAACAGCATAAACTTATTAAAAAACAAAACAAAAACAAACCCCAAACCAGTATTAAGTAAAGAGGGGGAGAAAAATCTATACAGCATTTACAACAAATAAATCTCTAGCCAGCTGGGGTAAAATATGCATCTACGTATAGACTATGTGTAGATTAGAAAGCTATAAATATGGTTTAGAGAGTCCTTTCATTAGAGTACAACGCTAATTAAGGCCCAAGCTTCAGGTTTGACATCTTTGTGGGCTGACAAGCTTCCAAGAGGAGAACCTTCTTAGGTCCTCAGAGCTGTAAACTGCAGGCCTGAGCCCTGTGACCTCCTCACAAGTGTGCTGTAAGTCGTGAGAGCAGCTGTGGAGTGCCTCTCTCGTAGGACGGCAAAGCGTGTCCCACGCTCAATCAGTTCTGTGTCCTGCACATGAGGAACACTCTTAACGAGTAGAGTATCAAGGACAGCAGACTCCTGTCAACAGGGCCGCAGGAGCAAGGGACTGGTGCTTTTGACTGACTTTTCTTCCACTCTGAACCCAAGCTCCATACAGCTTTAGTTTGGTTGTTCAGAACATTCCCAATATAATACAGCAATCAGAATAAAAATTGATTGAAGAAGAAGAAGAAAAAAAAGCACGAAGCCAGAATGCTAGCACTTTTACCTGTCAAGGACAGGTAAAGTTTTAGACCCTAGGGAACCATTATGCAGGGTTCGAAGTCCAAAACCGAAAGGAAAAAGGAAGAGAGAAACTGAGGCCTGGGGTTCCCCGCCAGGTGACCAGTGGTTAACATGGATATGACGTGTAGTATGTACATCTGCTTCCCAGAGAGGGCAAGTTGGTGAGCGTGGAGGACTATACACATAGAAATCTAAGCTGTGTCCAGGCTGCCCTGCACACTTCAAAAAATGTACAAATCGGGTGGAGGTGCCGTGAACAGGTGGCCTGGTGCAGAAGGCACCGCGCAGGCTTCCATGCAGCGAACGGGAAGCCCCAGCAAAGCCCCCCTCAGCTGCAGTGTCTTCCTAAGTGGGCGAGGCCCTGCCTAAGGGATGCAGTGCAGTTACCAAAAAGTTTTTATTTTTTGCTTTAAATACCAAAACTACAAAAATCAGTTTATATAAACTGTTTTTCCCCCCAAAACAATCACCAAAACCAAAATGATCCCCCCCAAAAGCAAAACAAAATACTGTCAAGTGTTAATCGTCTTTCCTCTAAAATAGAAGCTATCCGCACTCAGCCATGTGACTGGGAGGAGAGGGGGCTTGATCTACCTGGTTGACCACTTGGCCAGAAGGCTCAAGAGGAGCAGTGGTCAGAAAACCATGGAGTGGGATAACAGCTGTCCTGGCCTCCCTAGCTATGGACTAGGTAAGGGAAACGAGCTACCAGAGTTTCGCAAATTCTAAGCCTCAATGGTCTGAGCCTTCCCAACCCAGCCTATCGACTCGCCTATGGGCGTGCGGTTTCTTTCCAAAGAACTGTGCAAGTGAAAGCTCTTCTACGCAGAGGCAGCTAGCAGTCTGTGATCAACGCAGATTGTCATACACTCGTTCCCTTTTGTCGGCGCTAACCTGAAAAAGGTATTGTTCTGCACACACTGTCCATAATGGCCAGGAGGCTTCACTTTCATCTCTTCTCAGGAATCAGAATCACCAGCGGCCTGGGGTTTTTTTTTCTGTCTCTCCCTGTCCCCACTCCCTAGCCAAGGTATTTGTCTTGAAGGGTGTCAAATCCAGAGACGGCTTGGGTTCTCCAGATAATACTCAAAGGGCAAGCTTTAGGAACAGCCAAGAACACAAACAAAACCACTGCCCTCATTTGCCTGAATGGGGACCGCTAGCTCGAGGGTTTGGCTACTCAGCCATTCCGAAACTTAGTAAGCGAAGCCTTCGGCGTAGGGGAGGCTGCCGCAGCGATCCACGTCCAGGAGGTAAGCAGGGTTGTCTTCGAAGTGAGTCAGCGGCAGGGTGTCCTCCTCGCTGAGGGGGCATTCCGACTCTGCCTTCAGGAAGGGACGCTGATTGTCGGGGAAGGCCATGGAGAAGAGCGCGTCTGGGTCACAGACAAACTTGTAGACGTACCGTTCCCCAGCCACCTGCATGAGAACACACAGCGCACAAGGCTGCTCAGCTGGGGCGAGGCCTGGGGCCCGAGCGGAGAAAACGAGAACCTTCAAGACAGCAGCTTCTCAGGGAGTCAAAAACCCAAGAGCTAATTAGAGTTGATTATTCCAATCATATGCAATAGAAACGCAACTAATAAAACACCTCTTCCTGCGTCTGAGATTTGATCTGATGCTATTAAGTAGGTTGGAGGGGAAATGGAGATTGAATGCTAATGAATATGATTTTGGGGGGAGGGGTGTGAGGGGGGCTAGTGAATAAAATACCATAAAATCAATTATGCAAATACTCCAAAAATTTGAAAAACTTCAAAAGTATATGAGTGCTCTTTCTGCATGTACACTTGCATACCAGAAGAGGGCATCAGACCCCAGTGAGGACGGTTGTGAGCCACCAAGTGGTTGCTGGGAATTGAACTCAGGTCCTCTGGAAGAACAGACAGTGCTCTTAACCACTGAGCCATCTCTCCACCCCCAGTTCCATCTTCTACTTACCAATGGGGTTTTACGGTTGAGGTCTCTTAACCCCTACCCTAATAAGGATTCTACACTGGCTCTTGCAAAATATACTTTATCTTCTCTTCTGCAAAGGGAGGTCTCTTAATGAACGGCTGTGGCTGCTAGTTGACAAGCACTGTGTCTCTTAAGTTCCAGGCTGTGTAGGTTGGAAATAAGAAATAGATTTTCGCTTTCCACCATCTTGGTGCCTGGGAAGGCCTGCTGGGAACAGGATTTAAGCAGCAGATATGTCTGGAAGGCTGTGGTGCAAGGCCATTTTTGCTAGCTACAAGCGAGGTCTCTGGAACCAAAGAGAGCATATAGCTCTTCTTAAAATTGAGGGTATTTATGCCCGAGATGAAACAGAATTCTACTTAGACAAGAGATGTGCTTGTGTGTATAAGGCAAAAAACAATACACTGACTCCTGGAGGCAAGCCAAACAAAACCAGAGTAATCTGGGGAAAAGTAACTCGGGCCCATGGAAACAGTGGCATGGTAATTCTGAAGCAACCTTCCTGCGAAGGCCACTGGACACAGAATCCGTGTGATGTACCCTTCCTGGATTTAAACTAATGAAAAGTAAATAAATACAAGTGGATTTGTGCAAAAAAAAAAAAAAAAAAAAAAAAGAAAGAAAGAAAGAAAGAAAGAAAGAAAGAAAGAAAGAAAGAAAGAAAGAAAGAAAGAAAAAAGAAATAGATTTTCTTATTCTCCTATGGTGTTTCACTGTAATGACAGGTGTAGAGAGATTTTCTTATTCTCCTACGGTGTTTCACTGTAATGACAGGTGTAGAGAGCTGTGCCCTGGACAGTTTAACAACTAAAGATTCCAAGAGGTCTGGAGTAGAGATCTTAAGTTCATTCCTTTGTGTCTTTGCTTAAATGTTTGAGTCTTTTTTAACTAGAAGATGCTTAAGAAAAGCAGATGAAGCCAATTTCCTCCTGTGTCTTCCACAGCAACTTCTGTTACACATATTCAACAACATCAAAACCATTTTTAAAACAGGTTTTGGGGGCTGGAGGGATGGCTCAGAGGTTAAGAGCACTGGCTGTTCTTCCTAAGGTTCTGAGTTCAATTCCTAGCAACCACATGGTGACTCATAACCACTTATAATGTGATCTGGTACCCTCTTCTGGTCTACAGACACACATGCAGGCAGAATACTGTATAAATAATATAAATAATAATAAAAAAAATATTAAAAACAACAACAACAAAAAAAAACAGGCTTTGTTGTTGTTAACGTGTACATGTGTGGAGCGGAGTGCATGTATATGTATCATGTGTACACGGCCTGCGAAGGAGAGAAGATGGCATCAGATCTGCAGAAGCTGGAGTTACAGAAGGCCCTGCGTGCACTTCCTGGTGTGGGCACCTGAAGCCAGGTCCAGGGAGAGCACACTGTGCTTTCAAAAGCTGAGCCGTCTCTCCAGTCCTAAGGGTACTTTAAAGATCTCCTTTTCACGTTTTTAGAGACAGGCTCTTACAGAGAGCGGGCTGGCCTGGAATTTGGTATACAGGTGAAAGTGGCTTTGAGCTTATGATTCTCTTGCTTCCACCTCCCAAGTGGTGGCATTATAGGTACGTGCCACTCTGTCTTGTCCACAGATTCACTTATGAGGCTCATGGCTTCCTCTAGTTAGTAGTATAAAAGTCTTATTACAGAGGTTAGCCCATCCTCCTCGGAAGCGGAGGTGATCTAAACTCACCTTCTGCATGATGCCCTTTTCGTAGTAATAGCGCAGAGAGCGGCTCAGCTTGTCGTAGTTCATGGCTGGCCGATTCTTCTGGATACCCCAACGCCTTGCAACCTGAAGGGACAAGAGAGCAAAGATGCTAACACATTCCCAGGATGTTCTGTACCTCAACGGCGGCGGCCAATGATCGGCTTCCTCTAACTTGGAAAGGAAAGCGTTTAATTCTCTTGAGATCAAATATTAAGTAAAGGTGACGATTCGGCCACAGTTCCTAGGACGTGAGACCTGCGGGTGAAGACTCCTAACATGGTAAGACTGGAGGGGACTTGGTTGGCATCCCAGAGGATCCAGGCCCTCTGCTATTTCTCCATTTATGAATTATTGACCAATACTCACAGACCATTAGCGTTCTGCCATTAAGTGCTATGGTTTCTGTAGCAGTCAATAAGGAATAATTAGAACGGTCATTCCTGAAACATTAGGAACATGCCAGTGAGCTGCTAATGGGCCTGCAGAGCACAGGTTCAATTCTAATAAGATTGGAGAGGGGCTGGAGGACTCAGATCATCACAGCCTACTGCCATCCAGCCATTTGCTCACAGCAGACCCGCAGAACGGACGGCAAGGCACGTAGCACCATTACCCATTTAATGAAAAATTAACAGGGCTTCTTGCACGGTTCTAAAGTGCATTACAGCAAGCCAGTCCACTTGAGGTGCAGAGATGGGGAGACGTAATCAGAGCTTTGGGCAAAGAGGCGTTAGAGTAGGAAAATTTCCTATCAGAGTCCACCCGATTATTGGGGCAGCCAATCAAGTTTGGCTCCCAGCATCCAAACTTTCAACTGTGGAAACACGAGCTGTCTGAGGTCTTCATTTTGGTTACTTCTGGAAACTTTGGCTGGGTTGTGCCAATCTTTAATCCTAGTGCTCTGGAGGTAGAGGCGAGTGGAGCTCTGAGTTCGAGACCAGCCTGGTTTACAGAGTGAGTTTCAGGACAACCAGGGCTAAACACAGAGAAACTGTCTTAAAAAAAAACCAAAGAGCAAACAAAAACAAAAGACACTTCAAAAAAGGCCTATCAAACTACATTCTTTTGATGTTTTTCTAATTTTTTTTTTTTTTTTGTATTATTTGGAGATAGGATCTCTCTCTATAGCCCAGGCTTGCCTCAAACTCTCAACCTTCCCACCTCTGCTTTCCCAGTTGCTTGGGTCACAGGCATGCACCATCAATGCCAACTCACTCTTTGAGATAAGGGGCGCGCGTGCAAGCACGCACGCACGCACGCACACACACAGAGGGGAGAGAGAGACAGAGTGACTCCAGGCAGCAAGACCATAGGTTAAATGGTGCAATAACAGAAAGTCTTCCCAAATTCAGGATTCTAGAATTACCTCTAGCAAACACCAGAGACAACCTGGGAAGGAAGACCCCATCTGTCCTAATTACAGCAGAGCCACCCACCAGCCACATCTTCTACTTTGTCCTGCAAGAAATCCCATGCAGGTTAAATCTCCGATTGCTGTTCAGTGTCTCCCAGGCAACTACGAATCTCAGGTCTCCCCCTTTTCATGAATTCAAGTCTATTTAAAAAAATAAAACAAAGCTGCTTTTTTGAGAAAACACCAAATGGCAGCTGATGCCGGTGCAGTGGGAGGGCCCAGGAGGCTGAGGCGGCTTCTGAGAAGGATTCAGCATTGGTCTTAGGGGCTGCGGTTGTGGCCAAGAGTGGGGGTGGGCTCATGAAGGTAAAGCTGAAGACAAGGAGTGGATCCCTGTCACCAAGCTGGGCTGCCTGGTTAAGGACGTGAAGACTAAGCCCCTGGAAGAGATCTACCTGTTCTCTTGGCCCATTAAGAAATCCAAGATTACTGACTTTTTCCTGGTGCATCCCGGAAAGGATGAGGTTCTAAAGATCATGCCACGCAGAAGCAGAAGCAGATGCAGGCCGGCCAGTGGAGCAGGTGCAAGGTTTTAGTTGCTATTCAGGACTACAACGGTCACGCTGGTCTTGGTGTTAAGTGCTCTAAGGAGGTAGCCCCATCCCAGGGGCCACCATCTTGGCCAAGCCTTCCAACATCCCCATGAGGAAAGGCTACTGAGGGAACAAGATTGGCAAGCTCCTCACTGTTCCGGCAAGGTGACAGGCCGCTGTGGTTCTGTTTGGTGCATGTCATCCCTGCCCACAGAGGCACTGGCATCATCTCTGTCCCTGTGCCCAAGAAGCTACTAGGATGGTCGGTACCAATGACTGCTACACATCAGCCAGGGGCTGTGCTGCCATCCTGGACAGCTTTGCCAAGGCCACCTTTGATGCCACCTCCAAGACCTACAGCTACCTGAGCCCCGACCTCTGGAAAGAGGCTGTGCTCACCAAGTCTCCTTGTCAGGAATTCACTGATCATCTTGTAAAAACCCACACCAGAGTCTCTGTTCAGAGCACCCAGGCTCCAGCTGTGGCTACCATGTTAAGTTTTGTTGTTGTTTTTTTAATATAAGAAAAATAAAGTGAATTAAGTCTGTTAAAAAACAAAAAACAAACAACAACAAAACAGAAAACCCAAAAGGTAGAGGCCTAAGTGGTAGAACCTGCCTTTAATCTCAGCACTATGAGGCAGGCAGATCTCTGAGTTCATGGCCAGCCTGGTCTACAGAGTGAGTTCAGGGCAGCCAGGGCTCTGTTATACAGAGAAACCGTGTCTCCAAAAAAACCAAAACAAAGCCCAAAAGGCAAAACTTAGCAAAAACTAAATCCTCATTTTAATGAGACAGGGTCTTATTATGTAGCCATGGCTGGCCTGGAACTCACTGTGTAGCCCAGGCTTGTCTTGACCTCTGGCCTGCTGGAATTAAAGGTGTGTGCCAACCTGCCCAGCAAGGGTAAATATTCTAAATCAACGGAAATATTGGTAAAAAAATAAACAAACAAATACATAAATAAAAATAAAATTCTGCTCAGTCAATCTCAGTCCTGCCAGGATCAATGGCAACTCACATGCCAAAACTAAGCCCCAACTCGTCTGCCACAAGGGACAAGGAATGTCAAGGTAACTGGCTTCGTCTCTTTACTCCACCCAATGGTGGAAAACCACTTTGCCTAGCCTTCAGCTTGCGCAGTGACCTCTCTGCTGTCAGCACATGCGATAGCTTACTGGAGAGGTTTTATGTATGTGCAGATCTCAAAGCTGCTCTGGTAGTTATAATTCCTGACTCACCCTCCAGGCCGGTGCCCCGTGATTCAGAGGCCCCCTCTATAGTAAGGCATGATGCAGCTGGAGACTCGGGCAGTCCTTATTTGGTGTTACGAGGAGCAGGCGAGAGCGTATTGCCAGCTCGTTCTTTCTTTCTGTTTCCCTAGTAGTAGGTTATAGAATGTTCATTTTGGGAGCTGAGATGGGGCGGGGGTGGGGGGAGAGAAGGACACAGGGACTCACCTATTCCTCTTCAAAGAGCAAGCGAACAGTCGCAGGACAAGGAGCAGCTCTTTCTAGCAAGCCAGCTTTTAAAACCTCCCATGGAATCACTGGTCTGCCTCATGTCCAACACACAACCCCATGGCCCCCCAATATTCATATTAATGCAGATTCACAGTTAAAATGGCTCCAGATTAAAGCCGAGTCAGTCACAATTGAGAGGGTGCTAAGTTGGATGACTGTCAAAAGACATTTGATTAGGGGGCCTGCCAAAACGCAGTTCTAAAACCACAATTTCCATGCACAGTGTAATGGATATTATGGATAATTACCCAGAGTGCACTACTCAGCCACACAGCTGCCTACAATTACATCCCCAACAGCTTCCTCCTCTGCTTCACCCTTTAAGCTCCCCCCTGACAACTTCTTGCAGCTTTCCCCAGGAGCTGGTGGCATCTTCCCGACATTAACAAGGACAAGGTCCTCACAGTTACACAGGGAGCAGAAGAGGAAAACAAACATCTCGTAGGCCGAGGCTAAGTGTTCTGAAGACTGCAAAGGGCCCCGTATGAAGGCGCGAAAGAACGCCAGGGACCTCAGCATAGGGAGAAAAAAGCAGCCCCTAAAGAAACGATGCTGGGATGCCTCAGTGGGCGGAGGCACCAGGGCCGTGCCTCCTGGACCCACATGATAGAAAACTCCTGTGGGTTGCCCTCTGAGGCAGCACACGCAAACCTGCGCCACTCCCACAATAAAAATGCAACAACAATAAATGCTGCTCAATCCACAGAGAGGCTCAGGGCCACACACGTGACTTGGCATTTATGAGCATTCTGGGTTAATATTAGTTCCTTCATTAAGTAAGAAAGCAGGGGCCCTCTGCCATCTGTTCATCATTTTCCTTACTGCTGGTAGGAGAGCGGAAGATTCAATAACAGCCTTACAGAGGCTCATAACCAGGTTTACCTGCAGCTGGACAGCCTGTGCTCAGGCCCGAGGCGGTGGCAATAAAGTCATAAAAGCTCCTGTTTGTGGGATGAGATGAATCAATAAGGGCTGCCCACAAGACAGGCTTACTTTCATTTCAAAAAGGCTTGGTGAGTCAAGGTGTCCCCCCCCAGTCTCATGTAAAGCAGGCCACATTAACAGGAAGGTCCCGAGTGAGGAAGGAATGGGCCTAGGCGGGGCAGTGGCCCTCCAGCAGGACAACTGAGGCCAACCAGAGGCTGGCTGTGGTGCTACGATGTTGATAGCATTTCTGTGTAAACAGGAGACAGGGAATGTGGCGCTATGTTCATTTGGAGGCCAGAGAGGCAAGCTGGGTGTCTTCTGTGCTTGTTCTCTGCTTCACTTTCTGAGACAGGGCCTCTCCCTAAACCTGGAACTCATCCATTTGATTAGGCTGGACAGGGATCTGTCTGCCTTCACCCCGAGTGCCAGCGTTACAGATGTGGTGCTGTGTCTGGCTTTTCCATGGATGCTGAGGACACACACTGGAAACTTCGTTGTCGTGTGGCCGGCACCTGAACGACTGCACCTTTCTCCTTAGCCTCACACATGGATGTTTTCTACCACGTTAAAGGAAGCCTGCCATATTCTTCTACCAATTCAAGATTTCCCCAATGTCTAATCCATCTTTTCTCCTCCTTTTCCTATCAACTTTCAGACCACGTCCTCCTCCAAACAAAGTATCAGGGTGTTGCCTCCTGTTGCTAACTCTGCAGTCTTTAATGGGATGCTTCCCAACAGTGCAGTTCTCATTTCCGTTGTAGCCAACTCAGGGATAGCATTTACCTAACCATGCACCATAAAAGAAGCATATGTCAGCTGGCGAGTGTATCTTTTTTTGTTGTTTTTTTGAGATGGTTTTATTCGAGTAGCCTAGACTGTCCTGGACTGGCTTTGTACACCAGGCTGGCCTTGAACTCACAGTGATCCACCTGCCTGCCTCTGTCTCCCCGAGTGCTAAGATTACAGGTGTGTGCCACTGGGCCCGGCGTGTGTGTGTGTGTGTGTACTTAGTCAAATAGAAAGTACTCCCTTTGGAATGTGTTCCACTAATAACTGGGTTTAATTCTTCTCTATGCTGTCTGTTCAGGAAGGGGTCTCATCTTCGCTGAAGATGAGGTGGTTAACAGTGCTGGCACGCGGGGGGAGGGGGAAGGACACTTTCAAAGGAGTCACCTAAGACTTTCTGCATATCAGATATTTACATTACAATACTAACAGTAGCAAAATTAGAGTTACGAAGTAGCCACAAAAATAATTTTACGGTTGGGGTCATCACAACAGAAGAACTGTATTAAGGGGCTGCGGCATCAAGAAAGAAGGTTGAGAACCACTGTTGGAGAGCATTTTCTTAATTAGTCCTTGCTGTGGGAGGGCCTCTTCAATTTTGAGTGGGGACTCCCCTGGTTTTATAAGAAAGGCTGAGCAAGCCAGTAAGCAACACGTCTTCATGGCCTCTGCGTCAGCTCCTGCCTCCAACTTCCTGCCCTGTTTGAGCTCCTGCCTGGACCTCCTTGGATGATGAACAATGATATGGAAGCATAAGATCCCCTCACCTCCCCCCCCAAAAAAAAAAACCCCAAAATCTTTTTCTACAGGAGTTGCTTTTGGTCATGGTGTTTTTTCACAGCAACAGTAATCCTAACTACAATACCCAGGATCCTACATAACATCTTTTTTTAAAAAAAGCATCTATATATTCTGGAGAGATGGCTTAGCAGTTAAGAGCACTGTGTTCTGCAGAGGACCCAGGTTGGATTCCCAGCACCCACACAGTAGCTGTCAAGCACCTGTAACTCTAGTTCCAGGGGATCCAATGCCCTCTCCTGGCTCCCAAAGGCACTGCATGTATGTGGTAGATCTACATACAGCCAGGCCCGCGCACGCGTGCATGCGTGCGTACACGTACACACACACACACACACGAAATAAATACTTATAAAAAGTTTAGGTTTCTCAGACTTATCTTGGGTAATTTTATTTCTCCAAGTTTAGAGTCATCTACAGTATGTAGTGAGGTCAGTGAGGACTCAGCAGGTTAAGGCACTTGCTGCTACTACCAATCCCGGCGACTTAAGTTTGATCCCTGAGACCCACATACAGGAGAGAACTGATGGCCAAAACGGGTCCTCTGACTTTCACACGCACACATGAATTGAATGCACAAGCACGTGAACACACACTAAATAAATATTGAAAAAGAAAAGAAATACGTAGGAGGGTAAATACTAGCATGTCACACAGTATGTTCAGGCAGCCTCAAGCCACAGGCTGTGAACCGACTAGGGTTGAGATCAACTCAGCTGTGTTATAGAAACTGCACTTCCACAACTTTAAGAGGACGAACGCATCCTATACTAGAGCAACTCTTCATGGCTTCAACCCCCATTCCACCCCCATGCCCTGGGGTGCGATATACTTTTAATGTTGTCTACAATGGAGGACTCTTGCCTGTTCGTTTGGCAACATGCAGAAAATTGTCCTATTGACAGGAAGAACACTGCCGAGCCCACCAGCAGAGCCCACCAGGCACAGCCTCTCCCTCTCTCTCCCATCCAGCAACTACTGTGGTGGCTTAAGTAAGAAATGTGCCCCATAGTCCCTGGCAGTTGAACCCTTGGTGTCCAGTTGGTGTTTGCTGTCTGAGGAGAACTAGGAGGCATGGCTTTGCTGGAGGAAGTGTGTCACTGGAGGGGGCTTTGAGGTTTCAAAGTCCTGAGCCATCCCTAGTGCGTGCTCTTTGCCTCATGTTAATGCTGAAGCTGTGAGCTCCTAGCTTCCTTCTCCTGCCACCATGCCTGCAGCTTGCTGCCCTGCCTCCTTGCCATGACAAGCTCTTACCTCCCCGGAACTGTAGAAAGCCCAAATACACGTTTCTATAAGTTTCCTCGGTCACGATGTCTTATCACAGCAACAGAAAAGTAACGGAGACACTCAGACTCACCTCTTCCGGTTCTATCAGCTTAAATTCCATGCCTCGACCAGTCCAGGCGATGAAGTGGGCATTGGCTGGGTCATCAAGAAGGGTGACAAGGAACTGCCACAGCTGAAGGGAGCCTCGTCTCTGATAGGGGGGGCCCTCCCGGTACATGGTGGGCTCCTGCTTGACTTTGCCTGTGTGGGACAGGGGTGTACATGTAATAATTTAGGCTGGAGTTTCGGGGGGGGGGGTGTTGCTTAAAAAAGCAGTGCAACCCTCTCACCCAGCATCCGGTCTTGGATGGGCATCTTACCTTCCAGTCTTTCCGGCACCACGCAAGTGTCATCAAAGTATAGCCTGGGGTCCTTTTCGTATGTGAATCCTGAAAGAGTTTTAAAAAGAAAGCCCACACTTGCTTAGCATCCGGTACTATACTAAAAACTATACTGACATTCTTTAATGTAAACAACTTTTTTATTATCATCTTGTATTCGTGGTGTGCATATGCCCCACACAGCTCTCTGGGGTCAGTTCTCTTTTACCTTTCACAGGGGTCCTGGGGACCTGAACCCAGGATGTCAGGTGTTCGTGGCAAGTGCTTCTGCCTGTGGAACCCTCTCACCAGGTTGTTTCATTTTTGGTTCCTTAGCGTTTCTGTTGCACCAATGCCAGACTGAATTTCCAGAGACTTCCAAAGGACTCAAGCATTCACGTTCTGATGTCATTATCTTGGTCTCAGTGAGGGCTGAATCAGTTCCTGCTAACAGGGCTCGAGCTGCAGGAACCACTGAGTCACCACAGGGTCCTTCACATCGTAAGCCGTTTGCAGGAGGCACTGTTTCTATGACTAACGCATCCACTCTGGTCAGCCTAGCACGCTGGCTTTCTTTTGTTTGTGACAGTGCTGTCATTTTCCTTTCTGCTAACATGAACTCAGCCTTCCCAACATACGTGTCCAAGCTCTCCACACATTTCATGGGCTCTGACAAAGCGTTGAAGAAAAAGAAAATGGGCAGAGCCGCAGGGCGACGGAAGACTAGTTAAGAGCAGCACACTTCAACCAAAACTGGAGCACTGTCTCCAAACAGAAGGAATCAGGGGAGAGTTGTCCACAGAAAGGGGGTCAAGAAATAGGAATCAAGCTGGTGATACGCACTCTGTAACCCCAGCACTCTGGAAGGCACAGGCAGGCAGATCTCGAGTTTGAGGCCAGCCTGGCTACAGAGACACCCTGTCTCAAAAAACCAAAATCAAAACCAACCAACCAACCAACCAAAAAAAAAAAAAAAAACAGAAAACCGAGGCTGGGCAGTGGTGGTGCACACCTTTAAACCCAGTGCTTGGGAGGCAGAGGCAGGTGGATCTCAGAGCTGGAGGCCAGCCGGATCTACAGAGGGAGTTCCAATTTATCCAGGGTCACACAGGGAAACACTGTCTCATATAACCAAAAGGGGAACTGAGTGGTTCAAAGACACACACCAAAGACTAAATGGCTAAGGCATGAAGTGAAGGGATGATGGAAAAAGATGGCTGCACATTCTCCACCAACAAACTGCTGACATGTGTGAGTGTAGAGCCTCCTACTCCTCAACAAGATTCATGGTTCAAGCCCAAGGCAGCTAACAGCTCCATGACAGGCACCCCATGCTCCCTGCCTCAACAGCATCACACTTGGTATACAGTGCTTCATCCCTGGCTTAGTCCCTGGCTCAGTCACCTGGTTGGAGGCTGCCAGTCCGTGTGGACTGAATATGCAGACGGGAGGACAGGCAAAGTGACATGCAAACCCCACACAGGTCAAGGATCCCAGACGGGAATCCCTCGGTCTTCAAAATCAGCTCAGGCCCGGCACCATCATAATATGCTGAGGCCTAGAAAAAACTCAGTGCAATGGAGGAGACTAATTCTCCTGATGTTTATGCGGCTCATCTTTCGTTCTTCAGCCTTAGGCGTGATTTTTCTGTTTAAATTAACGGCACCATATACAGGCCAGAGAAATGGCGCAATGGGTCAGAGCACTGGGCTGCTACACCACAGTGCAATAGCTTTTGGTGCAGTGTGTGAGACAAACGGCGCTAAGGAAAGACAGCTGCAGACTGTAGCCAGCACCGTTAAGACACCCAGTGATCCTGTGCCAGGTGGGATGGCTCATGCCTTCAGTTCCAGCACTCTGGGGGCAGAGGCAGGTGGATCTCTTTGGAGTTCCAGGCAGCCTTGTCCACTCAGGAGTAACGGTGAGACCCTGCCTCAAAAACATACAAACTAGCAAACAACCCAAAATGCCAGTATGAGGATTTTAATCTTGATATCCCCTGCCATGGAGGGGATTTCCCAAGGACGAACGGTCATATCCTATGTATCTTAGTGTTGTCATAACTCCTTACCTATAATAACTGTTCAGTATTCGAGGGACTACACACCTTTTCCTTTGAGACATGCTCTCATGCGGCACAGGCTACCCTGAATTCATAGAGCTGAGGACAACCTTAAACTTCTCATCTTCCTACCCCACCCCCAAGCGCTAGGACCATATAGGTGTGTGCACAACACCTGGCAAACTGGCTTTTATGACAATCTGGCATTATCAGCAAGTCATAATTCCTCATGCGTCATGCTTCTTACCCTTAGCTGCCAGGAGGTGACACAGTCCCCACCTTCCATATGTGTTTTGGTACTCCAGTACTGTTTAAATGGTCTCGTTATAAAGTCATTTTAAGCGGAAACCACTTTAAAGTTTATACACCTGTCAAATGTGCCGTGTTATTTCTCTTATTTCTCAGCACTGTTTTGTTGTTGTTTTTTTTCCTCCAAGGTATAGATAATTCATCCACAACCCCACAAGCCTAGATTAAATTCTTGTTTTGGTTTTCAAAAGCCTATAAGGAACATCATCTGGGCACATTTTGTGGTTTCTAGTCATTGCCACAGGCGGTCCTCTACAACACCTGGAAGATGCTCCTGGTTGAAGTAATAATTCAGTTGAGTTTGCATCAGCAGTTATTTCAGTTGTGGCCAGACCCGTATCTAATCACTCAAATAAAGGTACAGGAAGGAAGAACCTTTTGATGGGCAAAGTGGAAATGAAAGACTCAAAATATCACTCGAGGATTCTAGGTGAGTACCTGAGGCAGAATGGCTATCTTAGCAATCGGAGATGCCAATCAGGAACACTTGTTTTGATAACTGTTTCCTAGGCATCTGTGGTCAAGACTGTAAAGGAAGGATAGGAAAAACCAGGCCAAGATAATTTAGAGCAGTTTAAGACGCTGGCTTCTTCGAAATTCACTTTTTCAGTGTGTGCGGTCAATTGGGGAAAGGACTAGGTTGGAGGGGGGAGGCTGGCGGTGGCTCCGTGAGATGGTCTGTGTGTAGTAAGCAACCTAAAATCTTACTAAAAATATTTCCCTTAAGAGCACGCTCTCTGCTAAATGTTGTAATTATACAAAATGTTTGCCTCGCTCTCCTTGCTGCTCCCTCCCCCCGGTGCCTGCTGCAGACATCATCAACTGCCTCTACAGAAACAGTGAGGAATCTGGAAGCAGCCTCGCACAGCTGTGTCTCCACAGCCAGCGGTCCGGTAGACAGCCCGCCTGCTCATGTCTGGACACTCTCTGAGAATATCACGGGGCATGAGGCAGGGTAAGCGGCACTGGTCTCATCCAGCTGGGGAAAGCTGCCTGCCCAAGAATCGGCGCTCATCAACTCGTCATTTGTTAAAAAAAAACAACCAATGCTCCCTGAGTACTTAAAATGCTACAGACAGGTGTTCACAGCCTCAGGTACATGAGATCTCACTCCGGAATTTGGAAACCCCACCACTAAGGGCAGTGGCTCTCAACCTGCAGGTGGAGACCCTTTCATAGGAGCTGCCTAACACTACCTTGCATAATCAGATACATTATGATTCACAACAGTTGTGAAATCAGTTAGGAAGTAGCAACAAAAATAATTTTATGGTTTGGGGGGGGACCACATATTGAGGAACTGTATTCAATGGTCACAGCATTAGGAAGGTTGAGAAGCACTCTCTCAGCACTAAAACTTTTAACTTAAAAGCCTCTTCAGTGAGTCTACAGTAAAGCTGAGGATGAGTGTGATTTTCAAACTTGGAAACCAAGACTTCTGGGCTCCGCATTGGAGCTTTTGATTCACGAGCTCTTGAGAATTTATTGATCCAAATTCCAAGGGAAGCCTGTGCCAAATGTCTGAGGGGGTCAGACTGATATAAAATATTTATATGGACAGATCTGTTTGACAGAAAATGAAATACTTCTGGGGACCTACGCTAAGGAAAAGTACTTCCCAGCCTCAGTGTTTGGAAAGGACCCTACCCCACTGCCTGAAAGAGTGACTTCCAGCCAGTGCCTACCCCTGAAGGACTTCCCTCTCAAACCACACAGAGATCCTTCCCTCTTCGTACAGGAGCTATGAGTTCTGCAAATACTCCTCACGGCTCTGACAGCTCAATTATCCTCTGCCGCCTTTCTCCTCTGGATTCCCACCCCATTACTTCTTCAAACCAGCCCTAAAAATTTAAAAATTGGCAACCACACACTGAAAACAGACAATAAAATGCTGGCCTTTACAAAACCTGGCAGTGAATGCCTCAAAAAATGGCACATCCCCTTAACCCAGAAGGTTCAGGGATTCAGCTTCAAGAAGTAGTCAAGGAATTGTGGAAAGAGTTAATGAGATGGATGTTCGTTTTTAATTATTTTGTGAGGCATTTGTAAATATTTAAACGTTAGCAAGTGGTCATAAGCCAAATGCATCCTCACAAAGCAAGTACTATGTAGCTACCATGGACAAAGCGGCTGAGAGATGCTGGATCTGGCTGATAACACTGGACAGATGGTATGGAGAGAGATAGATGAAGGCTGGGCCCTGGGCCATGACAGCTTATTTCAGAATTTTGGGTCTACCTTCCAAACTACTTATTTTAGAGTGAATCTTGTGACCTCTGGGAGTTTCAGTGGCTTATACGACTGACTAAATGAGTTGAATGCAAGTAAAAAGCTCAGGACAGAGTCTGGTATGAACACACGGTCTATTAGTAACTCCTGCTGAAAGACTGGACAAAGGAATCATGGTATGATTTGCACAGTTCTGTACAGACGCGTGCACAGAGAAGAAAGCTCCTGACTGTCTTTGGACAGTGAAATCTGATCTTTGTATTTGTGTCTGTCTAAACTGTGCGTAATTTGTGCTTATTGATTACAGAAAGAATAAGCTATAAAGTTTGCGCTGTGAACAAAAGAATCACAAGAGCAAGGCTTTCCAGGAACTCCCAGCTCCAGATCCATTCTGACCATTTTCCTTGAGATACTACATGCTATACAACATCTATGAATCTTTCTAAACATTCTATTTAAGGGCCTGACATAGTGGCACATGCCAAGTTCCCCTTTTCTTTACATTGTCCTATGAACTCTGCAAAGTTAGGGTCACTGCCACTTCAAAGGACAATGGCTCTCTCAATGCTTAGAAGTCTGATCAAAGCCTCTGTGCAGAATAACTTAGCTTTCACACTCTCACAATCATATACCATGGAAGGTCTAACCACTGACCTCACAGCTCAGCTTAGAAGCAGTAATTTTAAGTTAAGCACGAGTAAGCTGGGTGTGGTGGCGCATGCCTTGAATTTCAATACTTGAGAGGCAGAGGTGGGCAGATCTCTGAGTTCAAGGCCAGCCTGCTCTACAAAGAGAGTCCAGGACAGACAGGGCTACAAAGAATAACCCTGTCTCGAAAAACCAAATAATGTGAAGCATGAGTATTTCCAAAAAAACTAAAAACAGACAGACAGACAGACAAAGTTAAAGGAAGGACTTCCACCATGCAGTACCCCACCCAGACCCCAACCAGAGGGCTAAAGCAAGCTCCTTACCGTCATGGTTGCTGGAGAAATACCCTCCTCGCATGTAGGATGACTGGCAGTTAGGCACTTCTGAAAGGCAAGAACAGATGCTCCCTTAGCAACCACTCCTGCAGAACAGCAGAGACCACACCAGGAAGCAGGGGCCCTAAACCTCACAATTAAGGCGCTGCTGCTTGGGTTCTGTCAACTTTAACACAAGTCAGAGTTCCTTGGGAAAAGGGAAACTTCACTGAGCAACTGACTCTGTAAACCTAGCCCGTGGGGCACCTTATTAATGACTCATACGGGAGGGCCTGGCCTACTGTGGGAGAAGCCTGTCAAGCTGCTGCTTCTGGGGTGTGCAAGAAAGCAGGCTGAGTAAATTCCAGGCCAAACAGACAAGCCAGTGCAGTCCCTACTGTGGCAGCCCTCAGTAGTGATGAGCTGCGATCCCTGGCCAGCCCCACCCCACCCCCCAACTTGATCCCGATGAGTGTCTTACTGCAGGAACGAAAACTCAATCTGAGACAAAGGACACGCCTTTGGGGCTCTGTTCTGTGCAGGTGTACCAGGTTAACACACAATACAGCTCACACCGCAACCCACAGCGTGCAAGTATGACCCTCCTCATCCAGAGGGCCACTCTGTCTTCAGACATCACTTCACAAGGCACCAGGTGAGAAAGCTGCCCTCAAAGGGGCTTTAGGATGGGGAAGGGGAAGACGCCTGTTTCAGATCTGCTCCTTTGGCCAATGATGGTCATGTGCAATTCTGATGCCAGAAGGTATCTAAGGCCAAAAGGATTAGTGGAACTAAAGCTCTGAATCCAGGGTGACAACTGGCAGGGTGGGCACTCTAGTTTGGCAAGCACGTTCTCCCCACGGTGGATATGTTATGCTGAAACTCAGCCGTGCTCAAGTGGTCTTTTCTTTGGGGCCCCATGAGAGGAAGGTGACCCGAGTGCACCCTGGGACAAGGCGTCTGATGTGAACCTCTGCTGACTGCCTTTTGATTGAGTGGGAGGAGATTAGAAAGAAAAAAAAAAAAGTTGGCTAGATTAAAATGCCAATGCCAGGGGCCTGGTGGTTAAGAGCACGCCCTGCTCTTTTAGGGGACCTGGGTTCAATTCCCAGCACCCACATCAGGCAGCTCACAACCACCTGCAACTTCAGCTCCAGGGGAACGGCCCACCTTCTCAGATTTTCCCCAAACTAGTTTCTACGCAAACAAGCACAATCAGTGTGTTATCTCAAAGACCACCGCAAGGGGCACTCAGCTTCAGGTTGCTCCAACCTTCCAACCTATCAACCACCCTGCTGACGGTCACTTCACTCCCAACCATAAGGCAAGTGTGGATTCGGTGCAGCCCCATTAAAGGGGCTGGCCCACAAGACAGAGGAGGGAGGCAGGTCGGCCTCGACTTCTTCATATGCTGAAGGCCCTAGACAAGCCGCAGGGGCCAGTCACAGGTACCACAGCGTCCTCGGCAGGACAGGAGCACCAGCCCTGCGCAAGCCACGCCACAGAGGATCCGAACCAGCGGCCCCCTACATTTGCAGGTTATCAGGCCCTTTTCAGAAGGCTGGTTTTGCTCACAGAACTGTGTCTGAGATGGGGTTATGCTGGGTCTGCTGTACTGAAAACAAAGCCACCAAAAAACTAAACTAAACAAATGTGTTCCTCCAGGCCGGTACACTGAGGGGTAGGGCGCACCCAAGTGTGGGCCCAGCAATCTTCAGCCTGCCTCAGAGACATATTTTACACACTTTTGAACACCACTGGCTAATTCATTAAGCTCTTTGGGGGGTAGACTTTGTTTCTGGAGGTGCTGGCAGGCCATGGAACCCAGAAGACTGCACTGTTCCACCCTCAGCCCCTGAGGGCAATTCTAATACAGTGATTTCCCCCAAAGCATTGCACAGAGAAGACCCAACACGGATCAGATAGCCAAGCACGAGAACGCAGAAGCCGACGCAGTGAGTTTACACTAACCTGAATCGGCACAGTAGTCTCGGGGCTCCTGTTTGATTCCCATTGGTGACTGGAACCCGTGCGCCGGGGGACCAGGCATCCCGGGGACCCCATGTTCGTAGAGCGGGTCATGGTATTCCTGCTTGAATCCCTGAAGGGGTGGGGGAGCTGCCGGGACAATGGGCTCTGACATCTGCCGGTGGTAGCTGGGGCGATTATCTCCAGGGACTCCTGACTGAGGGAAGGGGTGGCAGGGCTCAGACAGCTGTCGCTGAAATCTGCAAGGGGAAAAAAAACAACAACAAAACATCGTATTGTTTAATACGAAGCAAATACTTACTAGGATCTAGCATTGGGGTTTTAGCCACAGCATCTGGTTTTAAGATGATGAATTAATTTCTAAATTAGAGAAATGTTGTTATTAATGTAAAATGTTGTTTATTATTAATGTGTGTGTATGTGTACACACGTGGGTGGGTTCTCTCTCCACCTCTCCACAGGTCCTGACAACCGAATTCTGATCATGTTAGCTCATACAGTCAAGTACCTTGAATGGCTGAACCACCTCACTGGCCCATGAATTAATTCTGAAAAGAACCAATGACTTACTTGGTATTGATACATATCATAAAGCTACCATAACTATAAGAAATGTAAAGGTTATTGGCAGATCAAAAGAATTGAATAAAAAAAAATCAGAAACTGTCAGGAATATTGCAAAATATACTTATTACCTGTTAAATTAAAGCATTTCAAATTTGTAGGGAAGGTTAGGTACTATTTTATACTGTATTCTGAACTAAATTTCATATGGACCAAAGATTTCATACTACGAAGTAAATATATCTGAGAACTTATACAATCTTGGGATGACAGAAAACTTAAGTCATCATGCTAATAGCAGACACCAAGATACACGTGGGTGAAGCCGGCATGGTGGTGGATGCCTGTGATCCCAGCACTCAGGAGGCAGAGGCAGGCCGATCTCTGTGAGTTTGAGGCCAGCCTGGTCTACAAACTGAGTCTGGAGTCCAGAAGAGCCAGCCAGGGCTGTTGCACAGAGAAGCCCTGTCTAGAAAGAAAAAAAAAAACAAAAACAAAACAAAAACACCCCAAACCCCCAAAACACATGTACACAAAAGTAAAACATGAAAGTGGGAAGGAAAAAAAAAATCTGTAATAGCTAGAAAGTGCCAGAAACAAAATCAAGAGTAAAACTGGGAATGCAGCAGTGATGATACTGCTTTTATCTTATTTATTTCACCCTGCACACAAGTCAAGATCTCATCGTCAGACCCTAATCTCTAAAACTTCTACAAGAAAAAAAGTAGAGAGTACACTTCAGGATACAGGCTTAGGTAAGGACTTTCTGAGTAAGACTCATCATGCAGAAAACAAGACCATCAGTCAGAGCGGGACTCCATGAGGCGGAAGCCATCAATGAATGAAGAGGCCACCTAAATGGGGAAAGTCTTTGCGAGGTTATAGCTGGCAGAGGATTAGTATCTAGAAGAAAAAATAAACTAAACATTAAGAAAATAAATGATCCCATTAAACTAGGAGCACCACACGCAGCTAAGAAAGATTTTTAAAGAGTGTTGGCCATCCTTAGCCATTAGGGGAATGTAAACTAAATTACACTGAGATGCTAGCTCAGCCCAGTCAGAATTTATAGATTAAGAAAACAAAACACACCGTTCTTACTGATAGATTTAACCAAATAGTTAGTTGGTCTTAGATGTGAATCAGTCTGTGTCAACAGGTGGCTAACAGATTGCTAACGCATCAAGACTTAAACCGGGGATCCGGGTACAGATAACACCACCCAGATCAGCCCACAGCAGGAACGGCAAGAAACACGAAAAAAAACCACCATGCTCTCGCATGATGCCTGAGCTTCTGTTCCCGTCTTAGCTGCCAGGCCAACATTCCACCACTGTGAAGTCCAGCGGTGCAGGCTAGCACTTCAGCAGAAACCTGGGCTTAAGGTTCCTGCTGACCCTTCGAGGGTCTCCGGACAAGCAAACCTGGGCTTGTCGTTTCAAATGGGCTAACGACCTGTGGGGAGCCTTTTGGAAAAGCATGGAGATGTTCCAGAGGCTTTATTCCTATTGGCGGCTCCAACCCCTTGTTACTTGAAAGGAACCACAGCGGGACAGTCCCTCCTTCCTCTTCTCCTGCCCCTCTGCCACCATGTTAGAACCGTCCAAGGTGACCCCTGCAAGTCAGTTCCTTTGACGGCCCGCACCACTCAGTTCTGTAACCAGAGCCCTGGCAGCTGGCGCAACCAAGGGTCCTGCTTCCGCTTAGTATTCATCTTCTCACCTTCCAGAGTGTAACCCTAGAGCTGGCCTGGGATGGCCTCGTTAGGAAGGATTGAGCCCAAAGACCAGGACAGACAGGGTTTTTCACCAGCGATGCTCTGCACTGCATACCGGAGAGTGGTAAAGGAGATCCTGGGGTAGGTCACAAGATCAACATATCTTGGGGGGGGGGGGGCAGGGGGGAATGGCCCAGAGCTTGGCGCTGTAATTGCTATTTGCAGAGATAGAGTAATTCAGTACTCGTCCTCAAAATACATCCTGTGCAGTTTACTCACTGGCCTTCATCTGAACCCCATACCGCTCTCAGCGATCTTTTTGAAGTAAGAATGTGTTGTCCACATAAAACATCCACCAAGAGGCTGCTGGGACCATGCCCAAGGAGCAGCAGCTTAAGCTGGCCAGGTGCTCTTCCTCCCACCCCATCCGGGACCCCAATGTAGCTTACAAGTAAGGAACTCACATTCAGTGAGCAAGGGGAGATAAACTACCGAGCAAGGCTCCGAGTGCCAGTTTATTTAAAGGACAAATTATTTATTTATTTATTTGTCAGATTTATACAGCTAGCGCCTTTCCTCTGGAGAGCAAGCCCACGCCACCAACATTTGGTTTACGTTATGAAAACTGTTAGATTCTTTTTCTGCATTTCCTTTTTGGTCTCAGCTGCCAACACGCAGAGTAAACACAATGGTAAGAGGAATAAAAGGGAAAAAAAAAAAAAAAGCAGAGATTCAACGCTGGGCTCACGGTGCCCATGACTGGCAGGTGACAGCTCAGAGGTCGCCTTCAAGACGATCTGTAAAATTCAATAAAAACCACACCACACCTCACCGTGAAGGCTAAGAGAACATGATAGAAAGAGCAGAGGCAAAAACGAGAGCCTGGCTGTGAGGTCAGAACAAGCTGAGCTGCAAGCCACTCTTCAACCACTGACTCTCCTCGTGACTTAGGCAAGTTACATAATAGCTGAGCCTTCGTTGTTTTTTTTTTCCCCCATCAGCAGCATAAGGATGACCAGGGCACCTGCCCCAAAGGTCTGCCGTAAAGATTACATAAGATAATGCACATAACTGGACGAAGCACGTAAGTTCTCACCACACAGAAGCTGAAATCACAAGCCATGCAAACATAAAGCCCTCACAGGATCAGGAGAGGCTACACACCCACAACACAGCTAAGAGGCCCCGGCTGTCCACAATACCCAGTGCCCCTCTGAGAGACAGCATGTTGGGCTGTGTTCCTGAGTGACCCGTTCGTGCCCACCTGGGAAGAAGACTGATACAGACTCGGCAGGCCACAAGGCCATCAGCTGACGTGGTATCCACACACAAGCCTAAGTCCATCAGCAAAACGACGGGGAGAACTTTGTGAAAACTGTACAAGGACAGCAACTGAGCAGGGTGCGGTGGCACTCACCTGTCATCAACACCAACACTCACTGAGGCAGAGGCCGGCGGATCTCTGTGCTTCCGAGGACAGCCTGGTCTACAAAGTCCAAGACAGCCAAGGCTACACAGAGAAACTCTGTCTCGAAAAACCAAAAACAGACAAAACAAAACCCCCGAAAAACAACAATAAAAAACCCAAAACAACCCCCCCCACAAACATAACAACTGAAGTTTCTAAGTCTATGGTATCAAAAAAGTTATGTTAAAACAATTATTTGTCATTATGTGGCTTTGCATGATAGGACAGGATCATGGGACCAGAGCTCAGGAGGACAAATTTCAGAACCGACTTCTCCCCACCTTTCACGTGGGTTCCAGGGATCCAGGCTCAGGTCGTAGGTTTGGGTAGCACACACTTAACTCTTGTGACATCTCACTGGCCCCAAAGTGATGCTTCAAGAGGAAAGAGCAGAGCCAGTGAGATGGCTCAGCAGTACAGTCATTTTGCCAAGCCTGACCATGTGCGCTTGTTCCCCGGGGCCCACGTGGTGGAGGGAGAGGCCGGACTCAGTTGGCTTCTGAGCTACATAAGTAAGTACTCCTCATCTCCATGGAATAATGTGAAAAAAACAAAAGAAGGTGAGTAAAACACAGCCAGGCATGGTGTTTAACACAATGACTGCTAGTCTGGGTAAGAACCCCAAGCCTACAGAAGGTTATCAGTTCCCTCGGAACCGGCGTTACAGGCAATTATGAGCTGCCTGACGTGAGTGCTGGGATCAGAACTCTGATCCTCTGAAAGAGCAGCAGGTGCTCTTAACCACACAGCCCCCTCTCCTGCCTTACCTAAACCACTCCCACAACTACTTTTCAAGGTTCTACTGATGGCATCTAGGACCTAAGGAAAAAAAAAAAAACTCTAAAAAAGTTTGAAAGGTATGAGAGCAAACAGCACAAATCATACCATAGGCAATACATCTACAGGAGAGTTTGAGCCTAAGCTGGCTGTCTAAATAGGTGGCTTTTATAGAAAACAGAACCAGACAGTCCAGAAAGAGTGAAACTAAGACAGAGAGACAGACAATGATTGACACCGCCAAGAAGTTGGCAGTGTCTGCCAAGGCTTTAAAGGCTCTAAATAAAAAAAGACAGTGACAGATATTCCAGGTTTTTAAAAGATATCACTGGCAACTTTGTGGTAATTAATTTTAAGACACCTAAACAAAAAATCCCTTAAATTTATTATTTATTAAACTACCCAGAAATTTAAGACAAACTAAAAGGTGAAAAACAAAACAAAACAAAACCTAAAACTATTTCCCACAACAACAATGTCAAGAGTAAGTTCAGTGCTAACTTTTTTCAACCAACTTCAAATAATAATTCAGATTTTACACGAAATATTCCAAATATAAAGACATCCTCCACGTATTTGATGAGTGCAACTTCAATGCTAAACCCAACGAAGTCCCTATATAAGAAAGAGAAAACACCTTATTCTCAATCATAAATTAGATGGGGGGGGGGGGGGTCCTGAACAATGCACGAGAAGCCAGGTTCAGCAACTGCAGAAGACCGACAATAGAGGCAGAACAGGGCTCGGCTGGCAAGGAGTGTGTAGGAGTGTGCCCCACAACCTTAGTCGATCCCTGGAACCCCGAGGTGGAAGGAGGCACCTGACTTTTGCAAAGTGGCCTCTGATCTCCATATACATTGTGTCACACGCACAAACACACATGTTAAAAAAAAAAAAATTCCAGATAATAAAGATACTAAAAACAATAAACATCTTGTATTTTTCACAAGAATGCAAGGATGGTTTCATAATATTCATTAAAAGAGGAAAATAATTTGATCATTAAAAAAATATATTTATTACATATACAGTATTCTGCCTGCAGGCCGGAAGAGGGCACCAGATCTCATTATAGATGGTTGGGAGCCCCCGTGTGAGTGCTGGGAAATGAACTCAGGACCTCTGGAAGAGCAGCCAGTGCTCTTAACCTCTGAGCCATCTCTCCAGTCCCTAACTTGATCATTTTTAATAGAGATGAAAATATTGTCTGACAAATTTCAACACTGACTAATGTTAACTTTTCACGAGAGGTAGAAGGAAATCTCCTTTAGCTTGACAAAGGTAAATACGTATGTATAATATATATAAAATAAACATAGCTTTAAAGAGTCAGAATACCCTCTATTTCAATTGTTAAGAGAAAGTTCTTTAGTCTGTCAAAGAAGGTTTCATTAAGAATTCAAGCAACTTGGATTTGAGATCCCCAAACAAACCTATGTTCCTCCACACAGCATGCTATCAGCCAGACACAGGATGGGAAGATGCCTGTTCTGTATTCCAGGCGGAGTTACACGTATGACTCAGTCAACCATTTCCTGTGTAACCACACAAGATCTGGAGGGCAATGGTGAATGGCAGTTTACCAGGGATGGACTCCAGTAGGAAGTACATCTTGTAATTTATCAAGCAGCTTGGTTTCTATGAAATCAAAGTCAGAGAAAGCAGCTCAAGCCAGGCTTTGGGGCAGGCCCACACAGCAGTTGTCCTCTGAGCACAGAGGCACTTTCCTCTTTCAAAAGGTACTGACCACCATGGCTGACCTCCTGCTGCCTTCTTCATATGGCTACTGAACATTGTAATATGGATACTCTTTTTATACTACCCGAAGGCACTTTTTTTTTTTTTTTTTCCTACTACGGAAACATCTTTAGTCTTATCTTCAGTTTCTGTTTTTCTTGATGTCAAGTGTGATAGATGGCACAGTGTTTCAAAATTCTTAGATGGAGTATTTTTTTCATTGAAGCTTCTTTAGTCAAATTGTGAGGCTTTCTTCAAGTTGAGATGCAATGATAAATACAACACACGGAAAGACAAAAACAAAACCCAAGCCCACATGCTGTGGGTAGAATATAGCTTCTACGTTCTTAGCATGTATGACCATCAAGACTGACCTCACTGAAGGAAAAACACAGCTTCAAATAGTATAAACGGACTGTGCTGGAGCATGGAGTACACCATGTGGGAGGAGCCACCACTATAAATGACAGCTTTCAAATAGAGTATTTATCTTCTAAAAATAATTATAATGAAACATTAAGAATATACTTACTTTGACTACATTAATTTCAGTTGTTTAAAGCATGACCACAGCAAATGACTGCCATTATCAATAAACACACGGGAGACAATTATGATCCAGTCTATGGAAAGGGACCCAGACTCATCACCTGAACAGACCAGGCATTTTATGAATAAAATAACGACACCTTGACAGCAGGAACTCCAAAGATATTGCCATTTAAGAGAGGAACAAAGTTCAAGGACAAAATGGACTTATCAAGGTCACTCAGCTTTTTATAGACCTTTTGTGGATATTTGCAACTCAAAGACAATCTTGCTGGGGTGTGCATACCCTTGATCTAGGCAGAGGAAGGCGAATCTAGACTGCTTTACAGAGAACAAGGGCCAGGACAGCCAGGGCTACCCAGAGAAACTGTCTTAAAAAACAAACAAACACAGTTGTAAGCAAATGATATCTCACTCTTTGCTTTCTCACTGTAAAATTAAGCACAACAACAAAATTCTGCTTTGGCCACAGAGCTGTGTTCCCTTTATCCTATAAAATAACTACACTTAACAAAGGCATGCTGGGACGAGGCAAGGCAGGGGAGCGCCTTCTCCACACTGTGTCAAAGTGTTACGGGAAAATACGAAACACCCCAAGATCCACCAACTCAGTCTCGGGATGGAGCAAAGGATGTCCGAATGTGCGTGGTCGCCTGCACGTGCACACACGCACACACGCACAGTATGGCCTGACAGACACAGAAGGTCAACCCTGGGTGTCTGCCCTCAGGTTCTGTCCACCTTGTTTTTTGAGGCAGGGTCTCTGACTAGACCTGACCTCACCAAGCAGGCTGGGCTGGCTGGCCAGCAAGCCCCAGGGATCTGCTTGTCAGTACCTTCCCTTGTATTATTACAAGCAGGAACCACCATTGCTGGCTTTTTCCACGTGGGATCTGAGCATCTAACTTAGTTTCTCATCCTCTTGCAGCATGAGGGACCCCTCCCTGCCAGAGTCTTGTTTTTAAATTTCTATATTAATTAATTCAATTTGCTGCTCAGTCAAAGGCCCCTTCCTCTTCTTCCTAGAGTCTGTATTTTTATCTCCATCTCCTCATACCTGGGGCGGCCTCCTATGCACCCTCAGCATGGAGACTGCCGTGCTCTGGGACGTCACCGAGCACCTCAGAACTGCTCCTTTTGTTGCGTTAGAAGCCTACACACTACCTTACCTTCCAAGCCAGTTTCCTCAGCGAGGTCTTGTTTTAGAACCACCATTAGTACAGGCAAAGGGTAAGAAGGAGGA
Source organism: Psammomys obesus (assembly GCF_907164565.1). NCBI lineage: Eukaryota > Metazoa > Chordata > Mammalia > Rodentia > Muridae > Psammomys > Psammomys obesus. The sequence goes on from NW_026596064.1 coordinate 2,671,004, forward strand.
AGTTAGAAGAGACAGGCCACTTCACAGAAGACTCATGGTGGAAAAGAGAGCCTACGTGCTTTCCCTCTGGACCCGAGGGCAGACAGTCATAAACCCCAGGGATCTAAATCTCCCTCTTTCTTGAGGGTGGGCAGCCAGGAGACTAGTCTGTTCTACAACTGACACTCGGGCTCCTCAGTCAGCCAGTGTGACAAGGGCTCAGGATAAGAAACAAGGTTTGAGAGGAAAGTGCTGGTCAGATTTAGCAAGGCAACTTCCCTTTGCCTCCATTTGCCAGGCATTTCAAATACTGAACAGATTCACTACATCAACCCTGCCCCCAATTAATAACTCCTGCAGAAAATCGGCGAGACGCTGTTTAAAAACACGACACCCAAATCTGTGAAATAAAAACAGCAAAAAGCCCACCGACTTCTGACCCCCAAAACCCATTTTTCATAAAAATATCAATTTTCTTGAAACTGAACAAGGTTATGAATATACGAGACTGGCAGAGCCTGGTGGCGGCTGTTATCTTTCAGATGCGCTCTCCATAGCAACAGAAGTCCATGAACCAGCATGTCTTGCCACATCACACATTTCACCCACGCCCTCGCTGCGGATCACCCCTGGGGCCCTATAGAGGGCCCATGCTTCTCTGTGGCTCTTGGCTTGACCATGGGAATGACTATCAGCCAGCTTTATCTCGAAGGTCAGAAGAAGTGGGGACAAGACCATAGCCAAGGACCCCCTCCACGGCCCCCTTCTTCTTGCCTGGACCTTCGGCCATACAGAGCAGGACAGACACAAGGAGTAGTGGTTTCCATCTTGCGGTCCTTGGTAACACCGCTGATGAGTCACTGAATCTCATTACCCAACACAGATGAAAAACATGACATGCAGTAAGTCCACAACAGGCCAAATCTCAGAATACCACAAAGAACTTAGAAAGGCGGATTCCCTTTTCTACCTTCATTTTTGATGAACGAAGGATTCTAGGTAATTTCCCCTGATGCCTCAACTGTTAGAAATATAAAACCACCTAGAGGGAAACCAGGAAATTTCTACCTCAAAAGTAGATGTTATCAGTAACATCCTTAGCTCATTCTATTGCAGAAATATGCTAAAATCTGATGAATAATGCCTCCTCTAAGTTGGAATCTTCCCCGGATACACACAGAATGATAGTAATGTAACCAAGAGTAGCATAAACTAAAGTTCAGTTTTACAAGCAGTTTCTCATGAGGAGCCCAGAAACTTGTAGGCGGAGGTCAACTAGGCTTCCCACACAGTGGTCTATAATCAGCCCATCCCCACAGTACATCAGTAGCCTTATTTCACTATGGACACAGTGAAGTGACACCTTTCCAGGTACCAGGCCAACATGACCTGGTACCTATCAGAAGAGAAGCAGTTACTCTGCTGATATGAGAGGGAATTAAAGTCCAGAAGTGACCCACCTCTGTTCTGATGGATACTGGCTTTCAGGCATCATCTTTGGCATTTGCAGGGGCTGATGTGGTGGCCGGGGGACCGCAAATGTTTGTTGCTGTGATCCAGGTTCCGGAAGTGAGTGAGGGGTGGGAGCAGGACCCACCCCTTGAACTGGGCCTGCTCCGGGGGCCAGAGCTGAGGTGGGCAGAGTTGCCTGAGGTGGGGGAAACAGGGAATTCTGATGGGTGGGTGACAAAGGAGTGGTGGGAGGGGTTAATGGCTTGAACCCAGAGGGAGGCTTCCTATCATAGGCACTGTGAAAAGAAGGAGAGAAGGACCCATTAAGCTGAGTGAGGCATTTGCATGGTAACCAGGCCCAGCAGAAACACCAGTTTGCAGCCCATTGTTTCCAGGAAATGACATCATTAACATAGTTAAATTGCTACAGCCCTGGGGGAATATTTGTACCTCTGAAATGTGACAAATACACTGCGTCAAAGGACTTGTTTAACACTTCTAGTGATTTTTCTCAAAGATAATTTTAGCTTCTGCTTCCGGTTTCCTTTCTCCCTCCTTCTAAAAGAATTCTCTGTGTCTGCATGTGCAAGGGTGGATGGGTGAGGCTGGGAATTTAAGGGCCTTCTATGGTCCCCTCTCCAAAATATTCCTGAGTTCCCAGGAACTGGTCAAAGTCTTTGGGGAAGGTAACAGCACTTGAATTAAACAAGCCTTTGCTGGCTCCAGGCAGATCTGTGTTTATCTTTAAGTGCAAAAAATGATTAAAATTAAAGCCTCATTCCCGGGGCCTGGATATTCTTAAGTAAAGGGCACAAGCGTGGGGGCTTTTTTGTTTATTCTGATTTGAAGATTATTTCCTCGGTGCTTAAAGTTCACATTAACATATGATCGACAGGAAAAAGTGTATATTACCTGCCCCAAAGCCACAGATCAAATGACCCGGTATTCCAGGCCCTTGCCCTGGCTGGCTCTCTCTGGAGCCACAGTATTTTAATGAAAGTTTTGCCTTTCGTGCATATAATGGCCCCAGTGAGATGGGCTACACCTGGAAGGCTACCACACAAGGCAGGCATGCTCAGCCCACACCCATCCCCACCCCCAGGGCATGCTAGGTAATAACTGATGCAGCTCCCAGAACCTTTGTGTGCAGCTCTCCAGCCCACCCAGCCCAGCCCCACCCTAGTCCCCCTCCAACACTTACCAATAGCTGTAGAGGCACTTTTCTCCATACTTAGCACCAAGGGCCTGCTCATGGCTACAGGATGACAACTCAGAGGAGGGGCTGTGCAGCTCCCGTTTGATCTTGGTGGGAGGTGGAGCATGAAGCACCACTGAAATCAGAAGAGGAGCGAGGGAGGGAGAGACAGAGAACAGCGGTAAATAAATCTCGATTCTTTCCTGCAAACTCCTGGAGCTGATCTTAGAACTCAAGGTCAACTGCCCCACCTAAATATTCAACCTTTTGTCAGAAAACAATTAGCATTCCTTCAAAGGGCATGGAGGTGCACACCTGTAACCTCAGCTCTTAGGGTGAGTTTGTGGCTAGTCTGGGATACATCGTGAACCGTCTCAAAAAAAAAAAAAAATCAGAAATCATCAGCTGACATTTAAATGATCAACCAACCCCATTCCTATTTCGTTAAGTCATTGGTCTTGTTTCCCAGTTTCTGAAGTCCTTAAAAATCCTAGTTACTGCCTGGATTTTCTTCATCCTTGAGAATACCAAGAATCCTGTCTCAAAAAGGAGAAAACAGCCAAGAGTGGCGGCAGCCATTACACATTAGCTTCTCAAAGGCTTTAAATGGCTGTGGTAATACATCCTCCAGACAGGGTTCTTCTGTGTAGTCCTGGCTGTCCTGGAACTCTGTAGAACAGGCTGGCCTCAGAGATCTTCCTGCCTCTGCCTCTGCCTCCAAGTGCACAGCCGCTGCCGCCACCGCCACCACCACCACCACCAGGCTGGCAATACATTTCTTATTCAGAAGCATGATCTTTGAAGACTTTTTCAAGTAACTCTAAGTTTTAGTTCTGAGTAAGAAACAGTCAGGCTTAGAGGAATTATAAAGTCTTAAAAGTCAAGGACTGAGACAACCCAGCAGCCTTCTAGGCCTTGGTGCCCACAGTATCTGCTCCCACCCTTTCCCAGGTCCCTATCAGGAAAGGACAGGTTCCTTCAGCACATGGTACCCAGTGATGGCTTGGGCTTGTTTTGTCCCCTCTGAAACTCATGTTGCAATCTGTTTCCCAGTGTAATGGTGCTGAAGGGAGGTGCTTGGTCAGTGTTCCACCTCATGGACGAAGCATGTTCTTATACATACAGTCTCCGAGTCATGTCTCTGCCATGCCCTCCCCCTGCCCTCTGCTTGGCACAAAGACGTCAGCAGATGCACCTGGAGCCCTAACCAAAACAAACTTCATAAACTACATATGCATGCACATGGGTGTATCTGTATTCTTAATAAATTGACCAGTCTGGTTATTCTGCTACAGCAACAGAAAATGGACTGAGACGACGATGGTGCTGTCTCTTGAATGTGTAAGGTAAGTTCCTGTGGCAGGGGCTGTGTTTGGAAGCCAACTACAGATTCCACGTAGGATTCTGAGGGCGAAAAACCAGGACTTTTCAAAGTGAAGGTGCCTTATGTACAGTGTTCCACACTCCTGAGCACAGGGAACTAAGCCTTCCCTTTCTTACCTAGATACTAAATTGCTTCAGAAAGGCCTCCCCCGCATCCCCCAGTAGGACAAACCCTAACACAGATTCTATACCACAAGGGCTATCTCTTCCAGAAAGAATTTTAAAATGGCTCCTCTCTGCCTAGCTACCTGGCTGCAGGGTGCGGGTGCTGTTCTCTGGGGACTACTCACACACCTTGCCACAAGACTCGTGAGCAGCTAACCACAGGTGCAGCTAACCACAAGCAGCGCCCTGGTGACCCACAGACATCTTCCTTGACTCAATGTTTACTCCTAAAATACTTTTAGGATTCTGGCTAAGATCTAGCGATTATACCAGGCACAATCAGCTACGTCATCATCATCTACCTAGTAAGTCTGAACAATCTTTCAGACTGGTTACTCTTTTAACTTCGAATCGGACAACCTGAATTTGATCCCCAGAACCCAAGGTGGACAGAGAACTGACTTTGAAAGTTGTCCTCTGAACTCCACACAAATGCCATGGTAAATGCACAGGCAGACACACAAAATCATCCTCTCACCTGTGAGCACCCCCCCAATATAAACATGTATGTGTGTGTTTAGAGAGAGAGTAAGAGAGAGAGAGAGAGACACTATCTTGCCAACAAACTGGAGAAGACCGGTTTTCATAATTCCTTTCTTACATAATACCAACTGTGTTTTCCTGAATCCATGAAATAAGTTGAGAACTAGCAGATTATATTTAGAAGTCTAATATTAGAGTCTGTCATGAGGTTTTGATGGTGACATCATGGCAGCCTAGAGCTGTTATCAAATGTTTTCAGATACTCACACAAAAGGAGCTACACTTCTCTGTTTGCAGCTTGTTAAGACGTGAGAAACTCAGGCAGCCATCAGGGTGGCCCCTTGGTCGCAATCTCCCTTTTTTTTTTTTTTTAACTACTTTCTTGCTGTCAAAAGTCTTGGTAAAAAAATTAGTCAGGACAGTATCAACACTTCAATTAAAACAAAAATTATGTTTAGCCTTAAATTATGTGTAGACTTTCCTTTGTCTAAAAATTGTCATTTATAATTATTGCTTTACCTAGATTTGGAAAGTAAATGGTTACGGGTAACAATATTCATTTTTTTTTCATTTCTGGTTTTAGAAATGGCTTTCTTCATTTTCCCAGTGCTATTGTTAAAATTATCAGTGTCCCTGACAAGGCAAATCTAGAATGTGAACCAAAGCTGCTCAGAAAAAAACTTCGTTGTAATTTCAGGAAAAGCATAATCCCTTTTAAAAGGGAATCATCTCCGCCCCTCGCTATCTTCCCCTCAGTGTATTCTCACCACTGTTATGTAACGATACTTTTTCTATATAGAAAGGGGGAGTTCAAGAAATCCAAATTCGAATGAACGGTGGCACCAGGCCTGGTGGGCACATCCTACAATTCAGTAGGCACATCCTACAGTATTCAGGAGGCTGAGGGTGGAGGAACAGATTGTGGCCAGCCTGGGCTACATGGCAAAACATCACAAAACAAAAACATAAGCATTGCAATAAATTATGACTTAATTACAGTGCCACCTGGCTTTTAACACTAAAGGCAGGGTCCACATTTGCTCTTTAATTCTAGGTATAGTTTAGCCATAAATGCCCTCCCTACCCCCAATCAATCATCTTGAGAGATCTACGCTGACAGGAGAGCTGGTGAGGCCTGAGAGCAGTGAGAGGAGGGCTGCAGTTCGGGCGGGCAGGGGCTGTCAGCAGGAGACTACCTCTGGCATGTTTCAGTTAGAGACCAGTCAACTGAAATCAGGAGCTCCAAAAGCCAAGGAAAGCACCTTGCTCTTGGGTTTCCTCACGGGGAAACTGTGCACACGATGCTGCCTTGGGAGCAAAGAAAATGGTGTATAGAACCTCTTGCATGAGGTGAAGATGTTGTCTGTGTACCAAACAGTCACAGGCATCTATGGCTGTAAAGGATGGAGCTGATGAGCCCTGGGAAGGATTGTGAGCTCCAGAGAACTCTGAAATGTTCAAGGTGTTGGCTATTTGAACTGATAAAAATCTATAATTAGAAAGGTCCGTGCTCAGAGGAGGAAAGATGGACCCACAAAGTCAGTTGCCAGTAATTCCTGATCAATTTGGACCACCTTCAAGGAAGGTCGTGAAGATTTCACCCCTGCCCTTTCTCAGATCTTTTATGAGACCATGCTCTGACCATATGAGCGAGCGAAAGAGCCAGACCCCCTCCTCATAGTACTCGCACGTTAGCTGCAGATTTTAGAGTTTTTCCTCACAGAGGCAGTTTGAGAGGTTGCTGGGGCCTTGGTCCACTGAGTTTAATCCCCAGAGGCTCAACAGAGTGGAAGGAATTGTTCAGGGCCTTAGAGCTACTGGGAAAGGTAGGACAGCATTCCATGCTGTCACCCTGTCCGCCTTCTACTACTACATGGTCAGAGACAGGAGACATTCCAAACACCTACTTTGTCCATTAGGAAAAAATAGAGAACATCCCCCTGCCTTGTTTCTCTGAGGCTCTTTGAGGCAGAATCTCTCCCTGAACTTGGAGCTGGCCTAGCAGTCAGCAAGCCCTACCTGGCCATGCCCACCACAGACACAACAGTGGGGTCACAGACTCACAGTCACACCTGGCTTTTTCCTTGGGTACTGGAGGTTTGAATTTGGGTCTCCTTGCTTGCTCAGCAAGCTCAACAACCAGGCAGGCACCTCAGCACTCAACTCCCGATGGGCCAGATGCCTTCCCTCACTTCACTTAGTCTCTCCAACCAAATGGAAAATATCAGTTGCACTCTTTCCATTTACAGATAGGAAAACAAAGCCGGTACGTTGCTAGGACTCCTACCCAAGCAGTTCTTAGGCATCCTATTATAGCCTCGGAGGTAATCAGAGAACAAAAGACTATTTAGGAAAATGGATGGTGCTGGGCATAGGGGCTCATGTGTGTAATACCAGCACCAGGGAGGTTGGAAATTGAAGGATCAGGTGTTCAAGGCCATCCTCTGCCACATAGCAAGTTTGAAGGCAGCCTAGGCTTTATGAAACCATGTGCTGGGAACGGGAGAATGTTGGTGAGAAAAACCAGTCATGAAACAAGGCATGGTGGGATATGCCTGTAGTCCCAGCACCCAAAGGCTAGAGGGACAGGTCACCATGGGCTGAAAAAAAGCAAGAACCTGTTTCCAGAGAGGCAGATTTTAAAAACTAGCAGAAAGGGATGGAAAAGAAACTCAAATCAGAAAACATGAAAGAAATGTTTTTGCTCAATCACCAAGCCGCATGTTTCCTGTGCACTGTGCAGGTGGCCACCAGAGACACCTAACCCACCAAGGAACACACACCCTCCGCTGCCCCCCCCACGCAGACCATCCTGGTTCCTCCTTCACGCCTACTGGCAGCCACGCTTCCCCACTCCCACAGCCTTCATTCCTTGCAAGCCATGCCTTCTGTTCCAGCGATCCTCCTATAGGGCCTCATCCCCTCCTACAGGCCGGTTGGCCAAAGCCTTCTGCTCCTTCAGAGAACTGCCAACACATGGGAAGACCTAGATCTTGACAACCCTTCTCAAAGGCACCCGTGCGGCAAGAACACTCACTGGCCGAGGCCACGCTCCAGGCTCCCATTAGACTACAAGAATTCTAATAAAGATCCATATCCAAATACAGATAAAAATTAGGTGGCAACATTTAACTAAGGCTACATCTGGGCGTTCATTACCAAGTACTACAGCAATGTCTGAAAGCCCACCATCACATCATTTTAAATGTAGATACTGTGTCCACCTATCAGCCAACGTAACCCCACAGCTCTTTTGTTGACATCACACCAGGAAACTCCTTGCAAAGCACACAGGATTAACCAGGCAGCAGGTCCTCAGCAATGAGGGATGGGAAAACAACAAATTCACACGTAGAGCTCAGAAAAGAACTAAACTGTCATTCTTCACAGATGGGCTGGGCGAGTACGCAGAAGATGCACTCACAGAGAATGAAGAGTAGGGGCTCACCTGGCACAATCATTCATTACAAGGGCAATATACAAAAAGAACTGTCTCTACATAGAGTAACCACAGCAATATGGAGGACAAAAATATATTTGGGCGCTGGAGAGGGATGCTTCTGCTGTTAAGAGTACTTTGCAGAGGACCTGGGTTTGATTCCCAGCACCCACATGGTGGTCACAACCCTCCGCAACTCCAGTTTCAGAAGGTCCAATACCCTCTTCTACCCTCCAAGGCACCAAGCACACACGTGGCATGCATATATGTGTGTGTGTGTGTGTGTGTGTGTGTGTGTGTGTGTGTGTAGGCAAAACATACATAAAAATGAAATACATGTAATAAAAATGAAAGAAAATACACTTAGGGCCAGTGAAAAGGCTCAGTGGGTGAAGGTGCCCACATGAAACCCTCAATTTGATCCCTGAACTATAAGGTAAGAAAGACCTGACTCCCCAAAGTCATGAACTGACTTCCCCGTGGAAGCAGCTGTCTCGGCAGCAGCACCGGTGGAAGATAGAGACAGCAGGCAACAGGAAGATGAGGAGAGCAGACTGGTTCTGTTCCTCGATGGGGTTATCCAATTTTCAGACCTAGTAAGAGACATGTCGGATGGGCAGGAAGGCTGACGTCCTCTCTGTTTGGCAACTGTCTCAGTGGGTGGGACTGAGTTCAGATCCCCAGCACCCATTTAGAATGTCAGGTGTGGCAGGACGCCCCTGTAAGCCCAGCTCCAGCCATCTGATGAGGTTCAGGGAGAGACCCTGAACCTCAAGAAAAATAAATAACTGAGGTGCAGAGCAGTAGAGGAAGGAACCCAGGCTGAACTCTTCCATCAATGCATGTGTGAACACGCATGCCTGCACACACAACACATGTGACGTTCACATCTACACAGGGAGGAACCCAAACAAAGCAAAACAACGACGACAAAAAACTGAAGGCTAAATGCACTTACACGAGAAGAAAGCCAACCTTGGCGTGTCCCCACACCAGGAGCACAGGACCTTGGGAATCTAAAAATCACAAAGGTTGACCGTATTCTAATGCTTAAGACTGTGGTTATCGAGTATTTTGTTGGCTCTCACCCACTTAGGAAAAAATAGGTAAAATATCTTAGAGTGGGCAAGAGGACAGTCACCACTACTCTTTACTGCCCGGGTACGACATACAGAATGATTGAAATAAAGCCTAACAGTCATTTCATACACATATGGAACCACACAGAGCAGGAACTAGAGCATATGTCCAACTGATAACCACAAGCATTCACAAGAATTTCTTCTCCTTGTGAATGAATATATATCTCAGACGTCCAGCACCACCAGACCAGCTGGACAGCTCATTAGATTTCATGCCCACAGTCCAAGAGCACACAAAGCAGCCACCACCAGCCTGTGATAACTAAAAAGACTTCAAAAATTCAAATCTCTTCCTTGACGTTCTCCTCAATCTCCCCAGTAGCTGGCTTGGTCTCCTCTGCTCATCAAGGCTGAACAGGGCAAGACCAGGAGAAGGGCAAGGAGAGGGAGCTTGAGTAACAAGGCTGAGGACCCTGGTTAGCCTATACGAATGCACCAGGCTGGGGGATCAGAAAAAAAACACGAAGCCAAAGATCTAAAAACAAAAGCATGCTGAGTGAGTGTTACAGACTTAGGCCTATAACTCCAGCGCCTGAAAGGCCAAGGTAAGAAAGCTGTGTGCAAACTAGGGACAGCCTGGGATACATAGAAAGTTTCAAGCCAGGTAGTTCTATATAGCGAGATTCTGTCTCATACACCGTCACATCCACCTTGGGAAATAGTTAAATCTTTAGGAAACAAGGATGGCAGTAGGCTCCCGGTACAGCACCGAGGCTCACCACACAACTCATGGAGACGAGACAGTCACCTAGTATACTGAGTATTGAGGTGGGCCTATGTCACACGAATGCTGATCAGTCTGAAACCACAAGGGCAGATCTATTTGTCCCATGCAAAGTCTCACATCAAGGAAGCATAGCTTCCGCTCTGGGACAGAACTTGTTCCCTGTGTGCACTGGAAAAGACTGCTTCAGGACTGACTGCATTATTCGGGGCTTTAGGTTAAGAACCAACCATGGCAGTGTGAGGGGGTTTTAGCATTCATTTTTACTGGATATTTATATTCTCTGTATGGTTCTCGCCTTCTGTCTTCCTCCCCTTTTTGCTCCCCTTCACAAGACTCTCACTATGTAGTCTCTCACTTGGCCTGTAAGTCTTGGCCTCAAATTTTCTGTGATCCTCCTGGATCTGCCTCCTCAATGCTGAGATGACGGGTGTCTGCCAACATGGCTAGAGGGGTTATTTGTCCTGTATGTCATTTCAGCAAGGACCACAGAACTTACTGTCACCCTGGCCCTTTGATTCAGGATTTCATGATGTAGAATCAATCATGAGGAAGGAGAACTGATCAATGAACAACTGCAGAAGACTGTGTAATATGGCCAGTACCTCTCTTTGTACAATAAATACATAATAGCCAGATCAAGAGCCAATAAAGCTAGTTCCTGGAACATCTGACTTCGGGAATCAGATTTCTCTACTGCAGGGGAAATGCTACAATCAGCAGAAGCAGATTAAGGAAGAAGTATATAAAGAGGAAACAAAAATGTGCTGGGTGGTTGGTGGCATACACCTTTAAATCTCAGGAGGGCAGAGACAGGCAGAGCTCTGAGTTCCAGATCAGCCTGGTCTACAAAGTGAGTTCCTCAACAGTCGGGACCATGCAGGGAAACCCTGTCTTGAAAAAAAACAAAAGGAAACAAAATAGTGGAAGTGCAAAACTGTTAGGATTTAGAGCTAGAAATCAGGTAATATAATCAGCCAAAGAAAGGCTTTTGAGTGTAAAGTCATTGCATGGACTACAAGGAAAGGCCTCAAATTGGGCCCGGACTACGTAGGCACGGGAACTGAGATCAAGGTTTTGGAAAAAAACCAAAAACACGCCTAGCTGGGAGATCAAACAGAGAATAACCAAAGCTGCCACTAGTGCCAGATCTTACTACAGCAGGAGCCGCCTGAGGGAAGAGTACAGACGGTCTATAAAAACATATGGGGCCATACCAAAGTTTTAGGAATTTAAGAGTCAGGACCTTTCGGGTGTAGTGTTTTGGGGACACTAGTCCAGGAATTTAGTTGGTAAACTACCTAAAAAAATGCTGGGCACCTTGAAAAACATCTGTGGTGATAGGGAGGGAGCAGAGAAGTTACTCTGATCTAAGTGGGCTGGTACAAACACCAAAGTGACAGGACGGTGCAAGACTGCTTTAGAATTCCGAAAGCGGGCACCTGCCGTCTCCAAACGCAGGAGGTAGAATTCCGAGGAAGGAAAACGAGCTGATAAAAGAACTGCGCCAGCTCTGAAATGGAGTCAGCAGAGGAGTCTCAGACAATCCCCTGAAGCGCTCTCCTCAGAGACTCAGGAACAAGCATCGACAGACCTTCCTGCAATCTGCTTCACAGTAAACCGACACCACACAGGTCAAGACGAAGATACCATGCTGCACAAACCGTCCTCTCGTCGTCTGTTCATCTCCAGCAACCTCAGCTCTAGGCTGTGGACTCCGGCAACACCACAGTGGTTCTAAGCCGTAGCATGCTCTCGGGACACGCCTTCCCCGGGGACATGCTAGATGGGGATGGCGTGAAGTTTCGGTGACAAGGCGCAGCATGCACACGGGCTGGGGACAGCATTTCCAACTTTTGTTTTTTTGTGGAGATTATGTCATACTACTTTATGTTCTCCTGCTCCCTGAAGTATGGACAATTACATGAGGCACAGAGAGCTTCAACAGAGAAGTCAGTCCTGTTTTGAAGGTGCCGAAGTGCTAATGGCAGCCTAGGGGGCTGTGGTCTAGTTTTTAACTCCCAGAACAACTTCCTGGCTATGATCAGAGGAGCATGGTAAGATGAAAAGGGGGGCTTTGCACTCAAAAGGCAATTCCAACTTCCTCGTGAGCAGGGACACTGACATGACAAGGGGCTTTAGATGGGAACTGGTACACTCCAGGAACTGTTTAGATTAGCTTGTGATGACATATAAACAGGGAAGGAGCGGCAGCTTAGAAGTTTCTGGTGGGCTCAGATCAACAACTTGGTATCTAGCAGGAAATTCTCCTTCCTCTCCCCCCACCCCCTTCTCCAGCCAGGGTAGCAGCTGGTTAGAGCACTTGACATCCCGTAACTAAATCATCAGCTGGGAAGGCAGGAAACTAAGTGCTGCCTGTGAAAGTCAACGCAGGAGACCACTATACGATGACCAATACATTAGAAGAAACAGGACTATGCAGGCTGACCAGGGAAAATGTGGTGGGCTCCAGGGAGGGCTCAAGGTATCTCTCACCTCTTTATTCTCTCTCTCTCTCACACACACACACCCCCCAGAGAGAGAAAAGGGGGGGGGAGAGAGCATGCAAGAAGTATGGCCAAGAACATAGTGACTTCCATGTTCTGAAGCAGACAGAAAGGAAAAGCCTGGCTAGGAAGAGCAACAGTGGCCCTCAAAATTCTCTACCTCATCCACTACGTGAGACTGGATGTTGCCTCCAAGGGATGAGGGCTCAGGGAGAAACTGAGAGTTAACGGCGGTGTATAAGGAAGCCCAGGTTGGTCTATTTCAGACCTGTGGTTCAGACAGGAGGATCACCTGAGCCCTCTAGTTCTGGGTCAGCCTAGAGACTCCTTCTGAGGGGGGGAGAGTCTTTGACTGGGGGGTGTGCCACAGCTCCGTGACACAGGACTTGTCTGGCATGTGTTGCCACTTTCTCGCACAGGCGGGGCACCTAGGCACCTAGGCTGGGCTTGCTTCACTGGCACATGCAGACGTCCTGGGAAGCTCAGAATCAGCGGCTCCATCTAGACACCAAGGAGCGAACAGGAAAATGAGAAAAAGCACTAGTTCGTTTTCTCCCTAAGGTAACCACTGCATCATATAGCCTTGAGGATTTTATAGGTACCTGACCAGGCACTACCGACCATGCAGGGCAGGGGTCTGGCTGAGGAGCAAATCAAGAGATGCTACAGAAACTGTAAATGTGAACAGGAATGGAGAATGAGGCAGGGACTAAGATTAATATTCATAAAAAGAAAGGACAAGTTCAGGCCCCACACGATCTCTTGGCTTCTCTAAAGAAAATCTGAGGCTGGCGAGGGAGGAAAGGGATGATGACAAGGGCCTGAGGGCAACCTAGAAAATGTGAGGGCAATTACCTCCACTCAACTGTTTGCCACTCATTAAGGTTCAGGTTAGGCCATGGACCATTCATAGATATTACCATGTAGCCCATGGCAGCTCAGTATCCAACAGGGTTCCCTAAAAATGGGAACAGGGAGTGTCTCTGACATGAACTCTGTGGCTAGCTCTTTCATTACCTCCCCCTGAGGGGAGAATAGCCTTACCAGGCCACAGAGGAGGACAATGTAGCCAGTCCTGATGAGACCTGATAGGCTAGGGTCAGATAGAAGGGGAGGAGGACCTCCCCTATCAGTAGACCTGGAGGAGAGGAGGGAGGGAATGAAGGAGGGGGCTACAGCTGGGATACAAAGCAAACAAACTGCAATTAATATAAAAAAGCTAAAAACAAAAAAAGATTCAGGTTAGGAAGTGGTGGTGGCTCACGGCTTTAATCCCAGCCAACACTCTGAGGCAGAGGAGGCCAGTTTGGTCTACAGAGAGAGTTCCAGGACAGCCAGGACTACACAGAGAAACCCTGTCTCAGAAGAAAAACAAACAAACAAACAAGGTTCAGATTAGGAAATTTGGGCCGGCTCCAGAGTATGGTCGCCAACACAGGAGACTATGTATTTCCAGGCGTGCAGGGAAAGGCCCCACCAGCAACCCCCTGGCGACAGACAACCTAGAGTCACCTCCTGACAGGTTTCAATTCAGACAAAGGACATTCTACCCAGGTAACGTTAACTCAGGAAAAAGGAGGGACCCTGAACAGGGCCAACTAACTGCCAGAGAAGAACCCGGGGTAGAGAGCCTTTAGGACAAAACATGAACTTTCCTGGTTGTGAAAACAGAAGACAAACTTTTAGCACTTTTAAAATCCCAAGGAAACTATGCTGATCGTTACTATTAAGTTTTGCCCATTAGTGGTGTGTGTCCTGCAGTGCTGAGCCAGCCCAGCTCGCTCTTTGGGAGTGTCCCTGGAGCTGGTTGTCAGCCAACATGCTGCAGGATATTTCAGGCTGCAGAGTATTGAGCTGGGTCCTCCTAAAGCCCCAAGTACTTCCTGCACGAGGAAGCTCCCCTGGCTTTGGAGCTGTTCCAAGGCAGACTTCTTTCTGGTACTTCCTGGGTATTCATTCAGGGAGGCCAACCCTTTCCTTGGGGTTTGGGAAGCAGCAAAGTCACAGTGAGGGGAGCCTGTACCTAAGGACTTAAGTTTGAGAAACATCATTTTAAAGCAACACGTTCTGAGCATAGACAAAAATGAAAGAGAGGCCAAAGGACAGAAAGAAGTACATTTTTATTGGCTCTGGTGAAAGACTTAGAAAGATGAACCTGCCTGCAACCTGCCAACACCTATCTTCCAGAACCTGGAATAAAGAAGAGTCTGGAAGAGCTGGCAGCCATCTGGGGTGGGGACGGGTAGGCAGGACTGACGCCACAGCCCCAGAGATAAAAGGATGATACTCTCAGATCCAGTCTCTCTCGAGATGCTGGCCCGCACTCCACTCCACCACCACTGCCTTTAGACAGCCGCACTAGAAAATGGCAGGCAGAGCAAGGAGGGAGGACTCAGCTTCTCTGCGAGCCGTCCTCACAGCCCAGGTCATGAGCCTGGGAGCGAGAGTTAAGACAACCCTTAAAAGAAAACTCATACCCCATTAAGCTCAGGCTTGGAGAGCAGGGAGCAGTTAGGAAGCCAAAGGAAACTAATTCTGGAGGCTCTCCAAGCTGCCAATCACACGCATATTTCTAACAGTCGCAGCGTTGTTGGAGTTGGTTGTTTTTCCACAGGCTGCACAATGGGGTCTGGTTATTCATTGAAAAAGTCTGCCAGTGGGCCCCGCCCTCCATTCACAACCAATTTGGAATGCTCCATTCGGGCCAGAGGGGGAGTCAGTCTGCAGCTCAGCTAACTGGGACAGCCCTTCTACTAGTGGCCAAGGCTCAGCTGCAGCCGCAGAGAAGCTTGCTCGCCCGGTATGCCGTGTTTATGTAAGAAATTCAGTCGCAGTAGGGGGCGCTGGCTGGGTCTGCACTCTCCCCGGAATCCAAATGGCTAGGATTATTGCTGAAATCTGCAAGGCTGGGCAAACCCGCTCAGAGTAGAGGTGTGGGGAAGTGCCCTCAGGGAGAGGGTAAGGGAATAAATAGGACTACTGAGCTGCCATTTAGAATCACTGTAGCTTCCAGGGGAGAATTCCGATTTCCACTGCCCTGCTAAACTGGTTTAGATTCGGGGAAGCTCTCTTTCTGAGAGCTCGCGCTGCCTGACTTCTGCTCCCCCACTTATCCCTGGCAGACAACATGGGGAGCCCCGGTGGCTTCCTCCCCAGAGCAGAGGGACTTGGGACAAACTAGGAATTTCAACAATGTCTTGGCTTGCACACGGCCCCTGAAGGGTTTAGCATACCCTCCTGGATGTTCAGGCAGAGAAAGGAAAAGACCTCGAAGATTGGGAGTTGAGAATACAACCTCTCCCAAGCCTTCAAAGGGCACAGGGCTGGAAACTGGTTTGGTGTCCTGTTTCCCTCTCCACCTCCCCCCAAACACTTAGTAATCACCCGGAGGGGGAGCGAATGGAGCTTGCCTGACAACCAAGCTTGATTTCAAGGAAAAGTTCAGGTATATCAAAATGAGATAATTTTGAGCTCATAAGCTGTTCTCTTCAAAGCATACTTATTTTCTCTTTCTGTTTTGTTTTTCGAGACAGGGTTTTTCTGTGTAGCCCTGGCTGTCCTGCAACTCTATCTCTGTAGACCAGGATAGCCTCGAACTCAGAGATCTGCCTGCCTCTGCCTCCAGAGTGCTAGAATTAAGGCATGTGCCACCAAGCTGAGCAAGCATACTTTTTTTTTTTTTAAACAAATGTCTTCTGTTTACTGCTTTTCACTGCCCACCCCCACTTCTCTGAGATCTTTCTCGGTATCAAATTCACAAACTATACCCAGCCTGTTTAGGAGATGAGCCTGGAGCTCAGCCTGTTCAGAGATCCTCTACCCTCTGCGACGATCATCTAACTTCCTCTTTCTAAGCAGAAGGAGCATGGTTATTTGCTGGGCAGGACTTTGGGGGTGGTAGGAGCTCTTCTCCAGGTAAGGTCCGAGTTCCAGCCTACTCATTTTATGTGCCAGGCTCTCACCAAATAGGCTTAAAAGTTATGACTTATGCCCACACACACTCATGTGCTGTGCCCGCAGTAAGGGCCCTTAGTGTCTTGCCATTCTTTCAAAAGCAGCCTAGAGAAGGGACAATGGTAGCTCCGTTAAATGAGCTTGATGAGTTCACAAAATGAATTTTTTAAAAAGCAACCTAATCCGGTAATGGCATCAGCAAGCCTGGCATCCATCCAAGAGCTGGGAGCCGCAACATGACGAGACTCTGAGCTCCCTGGATTCCAAATGGAGAAGCAGTGAGTGCCAGGGCACAGATGGGGCCCAAGCTGCTCAAGGGCAGCCTATGCCCAAGAGGGGGCCGTCTCAGCCTAAGGCCGCTTCTTCAGCACACTAACACTCAAGAACCGTCTCCTACACACCCAAACCTGCCTCACCCTAGGAAGTCTTTTCTGGGGCTGGTACCACAATAACGAAACTATGAGACAGAAGAAACAGTAGATAGCACGGACTCTCAGCTTTAGGGTTCCCGTATCTGGTAGAACATGGATGCCAGAGAACAGGGGCTAAATGGTGGTTTCTTGATGATGCCAGGATTGTTACTTCTGCACCTACTACTGACCTGCCTGGCAGCCTGATTAATTCCCCCCATCTCAGGGCTTTTTTTTTTTTCACCAAATACAAAGGACTGGAAAGGCTTCCGGGCTGTATTGTCTTGGATACCCTAACTTGACCATATGGCTCTCGTTCAGATCAATGGTCTTAGGTCATTGACAGTTGTACAGATGATAGAGGCCATGGAACCAGGAATGACCACTAATCACTTAGGGCCTTTCTACAGCAACGGAGAGACCCAACTAGGAAAGCCTCTAAAAGTCGATTCTGAAGCGGGGTGCGTTGGGGGTGGGGGGGATGCAATCATCTCTCCACATTTTCCCTCACACGTTTCCAACAGCTTTCCTCTCTTACCTTTCAGTACTAGAGCCTCCTGAAAAACACCAATAGCCAAGACTAGGCCAAGCCTCCTCTTCCTAGGGGTCTTATCGTTTTCTTTTTCACCTTCCAACAATAACACATTTAGGATCCTTTTACCACCAAGTGGCCTCATTCTATCTACAGAGCAAAGGCTGCCATGGCTAGACTACTGTGTTCTCTCCAGAAGGGCCCAGTGTCTGTTCTCTGAGGCTCCAGACTAACACGACCGTTAAGCCTACTTGCCAGCCATCTACTGCACCATACTTACGAAAGGCTAATTTTTAACAGTTAATTAGCTGGTCCTTGGAAAATTACTGGCACTTCCGCAGTCATTACTTCAAAAACAAACACACACACAAACACACAAAAGAAACACAGATCTAAAAAGAATTCAAGGGGAAAATGGGGCCATTTGGATTTTAAGACCAATTTTGTCAATTTGGTATAGAGCTATGACTCTACAATGAGATCTATTATTCCTTCTACTTAAGATAACTACTTCAGTTACTCAGATGCTGATAATTATTCACAAAGCCACCACTGAAACAAATGGGATGTTTTAAAAAAAAAATGGAATTGAAACCTGCATTTAAAAAACACCCACTAGTATCCAGAAAAGTCAGCTCAGAGAAATGAAGGCAACAGTTCCGTCAAGCCCACATCAAAGTACCAAAGTTCTCTGGGATTCCATCTTATCTGTGGCTTTGACTGAATTCTGTGAAAATATGTAGAAAAGGGTTGGAGAAATCTACAAAGACTCCAGAGCCCATGGTTTAGTAGAACATGTGGTCTGTTTTTACAGAGAGAGAGAGACATGCAGTTTTACAACTTTCTATACTAATGCACCTTTGAGGAGCTACATCAGTTTTAACAATGTTTCTGTTTTGAATCTCTTCCAAGCCCTAAACAAAAAGCAACTGTAGGAAGGCAACTTCACAACACTGAGATATCTATAGACAGGAGGCCAACGGCCTCCCTAACACTTCCTTGACAGTCACCCCCTGGACCTTAAATGAGGAGGGCCTGATCCCTTGAGGAGGCTGGTAACAGGACTACAGCTTTCCTTGAGGACTAGACTATTGTAAAGACCGTTAATGTTTATTTCACCGAAGTCATCCATCCTACTTACACCCACACTCTGTTGAATTTTTTCATACTAGCTCTACAAGGGATTTCCAGCCCAGACAATCTTCAAGTCACTTCTCAAAAACAATGATTATTGAAGGGCGGAGGAGGCACTGGCAGAGAGCTCCCAGGCTCTAGAGCGGCCATCCTCAACCCCTCTGGGGGCTGCATGTCAGATATTCTGCGTATCAGACATTCACACTACATCATGGCACTAGAGAAATTACAGTTAGGAAGTAGCAGAGAAATAAGAAGCACTAGTCCAGAGGATGTACTCTCTGTCCTCGATTTTACTTTTCAAGATTTCCAACAAGGAGCTAGCAGGACGGCTCAGAGGAGAGAAGCACTGGCCGCCAGGTCTCATGACCCCACAGAGAGTGGAAAGAGAAAAGCAGCCCCCACGATATCCTCTAACCACCGTAAGAAAGCTGTGCCACATGCGGACTCTGCGCGCGTGCACACACCCCACACTAAATACATGCAGAAAATACAATTTTAGAAAAAGGGAAGAATTTACTTCTAGGTACAACATCCCTTCCGGAGTGTGTGTTCATGAGACAGAGGTAAATTCTGCACAACCTGAGGTCAACTGGGCATGTCTGTGAAGCTTACGATGGGTTCATTGCTTTATACATTTACAGGTAGATGGCTACAGGCGAGGTCCCTGAGTCTGGAGGAGTTATAGAATCTCTTTTACAGACTGAGCCTATCCTGTTTGTTTGTATCTCCCCCCCCCCCCCCGCCATGGTTCTTCCAGAAGACAGCCAGGAAAGCTGGCCCTCCACACAAGGCCATGGAAAGCACCCACAGGGAAGCAAGGCATGCAGGCTGACACGGCTGAGCTCTACCTGCTCTCCCAGGGACCCCTTGTCAGCCTGAACTTGAACTGCAACCAGACACAGCAGCCTGAATGAAGGGGTCCAGGCTACCAGAGCCATACTGGGGCTCCCACCTCAACTTTCCAGGTGGGTCAGCCTATCTGACTCCACCCTTTCCTGGGCTTTACCTCAAGAAGAGTCAGGGGAGGGAATTATTAAGAACCCCTTTTTTTTAGGCTACTCAACCATCCATTTTATCCTTAAAATACAGACAAGCTCAACTCTAAGCAGTTATAATAACAACAAAAAGCAGGCAAAGAAAGCAATAAAGAAACAGAAGCCATCATATCTGGCAGGGAGGGCGAGCTCCCAAACACCTGCATTTAAGGTATGGCGTTGTAATTAAAGAACCTAGCGCGCTTTATCTGCTGAGCAGGAATTCTTTCCAGAGCACCAAGACACATTTATTGATTCCTTTGCTCTCGCCTATTCCCACAGATAAGAATCTCTGCTTGATGACATCCCCCACCCCCAAGAATAGGCAATCAATCTAAAGCTCAGCTGTCTCACCTCCCCTTTTAACTCTTTTTGGGCTACTGAGAAACAAACAGTGTAATAAAAGCATTTCAAAGAACCTCTGCCATGAAAGCCACCACCCAAAGAGACTACAGCTTGAGCTGCTCTGGGTAAGAACCAAAAAGGCAAGAGCCAAACTGTCAAGACAGAAACAAGTTTGGGTAGAGATTCGTGTCACATCGTGAAAACCTCCCTCCCCAACCGGCTCACACTCCAGCCACAGGTTAGCTGTTAGGCTCCTAAGCGGCAAGCTCCTCAATCACTTGAAAACAATCAAAGGGCAATGATAAGCATTTCCTTCTGCACAGACAAATCTCCACAGCACGCTGAGATAGCCAGCCGGTCATCTATGGGTTGTAGCCTATTCCCTTTTCAACTGTCATGGCATTCTGCCTTGAACACCAGGCCTATCATTACAGAATGCTTTAGCTGCTACCTCTGTTCTTTTATCTAACAGATTTAGAATACTCTGCTTTTAAAAAGACCCAGATACTCTCTCTCCCCCAGTGGCATTTTTATACACACATGCACACATGTACCCGAGAGATAAAACAAAGCTGAGAAGAATCTGTTGGTGCAAAATGAGAAATCAAATCCCAGCCTGGCTCAGGTGCTTGCTATTATAAACTATGACTAAGAGACATGAATTTCTCTATGATGCAACTCTCAAGAGAGGCGGCATTCTCCAGACCTCTCTTAAACCTGCTCATTCGCCAGTGACTAATGCTCTCTAGAGCAGCCCTGTGCTGCTCCAATTTCATCAGCCAGCTTTGTCCTTGGTAGCTCTGCCTGGACCATAAAGCCCCCAACGTGTTGCGGACAGCCCAGAAAGATCAGGGCAAAGCTAACCATGCCCTACCAGCATCAGGGGCCATTTGTGGGACTCCTCACTGCATTTACTCTCTTAAGGAACAAGCACTCAAAGACACTTGAGAAAAAGGCTTTACTTTACACAACAGTGGGTTCTAACAACCACATGAAAATCAAGTCATTCTGTGGGCACCCTTCCCCAGCTTGGAACAAAACTGACATGTTAGGTGGAACCACAATCGATAGGAATTTTCTGTCAAGTTTGCACCTTTGTGCCTTTCAAAGGAAAAAAATGTCAGATTCATCACTGGCTTTGCCTTAATTTATAACTTTTTTTCCCCCAACGCTAGTGACAGGCAAGACACGTTCTACACCAGAGCTATATCCTCAGCCCAAAGAATTAATTTATAAAACAAAACAAAAAGCATTTGAAGAAAAAAAAATATGATTAAGAGGCACTTGGGCTGGAGAGACGGTTTAGAGCACTTGCTGTTCTTCCAAGGACCTGAGTTTGGTTTCCAGCACCCACAAAACGCTAGTCACAACAACCTGTAAATCTAGTTCCTGGGGTTATGACACCCTCTTCTGGGCTCTGCAAGTACCTACACCCCACACGTTTGTTTGTGTGTGCGTGTGTCCAACCCAGGCAAATCTAAAAACAAGCATATGTTTGCCACAAGATCTTAGCTAGTATACTAATTTAAAATTCTGGAGTTCAAGCTATTAAGGTGAAAAGAAATTTTACTGAAATTACATTGAGTATATCTTGCCTTCAACAGAACCAGAAAGTGTTTCAATAAAGAATGAAACAGAAGTCTTCAGGACTAACCCTGGATTATTAAAATGCATGCATACCACTGCCCAAATCTTCTGGCTCTCACTGAAGTGTACATTCTAAATAGGAATGCTCCAAGACCAAACAATTTCAGAGTAAATGTGTCACCAATAGAAAGGTACTTACAGTTATCAGACTGAAAATCTGGGACAAATTGTTCATCATCAGGAACTTGAGCTGGAAAGAGATTTCTGTTTTAGATCTTTGTGTTTTACTAAAAGGCACAGTAAAATGTTTTACATGGAAAACAGGACAGTCAAGAAACTTGCCTTCAGCTAACCAAGCCTCTTGAAGTTGGCTAAGATCCTGAAACAACTCTGTAAAAATAAGAAAAAAAGAAAAAAAAAAAAAAAACAGACTCAAAATGGGGCTAGTCCTCATGCTAAGGAGAAGCGTTAAGGGAAGCATAATGCAGGGAGAGCTCCATTTACCTTCAGAATCATGAGCCAGATCTGTGTCCAAAAACTTCCTCTTTCTGTCAATCACAGGTCGCCCTCGACATTCCTCCGACCGAGATTTCTGAAAAGAGGCCAGCGAACGAAGATTCAAATGCAGAAAAGAGGTGCAAAGGGGCCCGCCCACTTCTCCAGGAAGAAGTCCTCTCCAAGGAGGAGATCAAGGACCAAACAGCACAGAAGCCAACTCACCCCTGGGACCATAAAGGGGACTTGCTGATCACAAAACCCGTCCATGGTGTTTGCAAAGTCTCTGATGCCACTCTGAAAGGCTTCAGCATTGAGTAGCTTCTTGGGGGTGGTGAAGAGATCCTCCTGTAACAGGAATTTGGGAGACGTGAACTGTGGTGGGATGGAGTTTCATAGTCCCCTTCCCCCTTCCCCTCTTTGATGTCCCTAAAGCCTACTCAAGAATGCTTATCTAACACACAATTTAGTACTGCCTGCCTACCTGTCTACTACAAAAGCCCAAACCAACCAACCAACCAACCAACCAAACAAACAAATCCCTTAACTGACTCTCACTGTAAATGTCCTTCCAGGACATTTGTTCCTTTTTCATTTCTTGATTAAGTTCTGTCACTGTGCTTGATAAGAACTAGGTAAACTAGGTATAAGTATTCTAAATTATTGGCAATTAAGAGACATATGGCTGGGCAGTGGTGGCACACACCTGTAATCACAGCACTTGGGAGGCAGAGGCAGGCAGATTTCTGTGAGTTCGAGGCCAGCCTGGTCTACAGAGTTAGTTCCAGGACAGCCAGGGCTATTGCATATAGAGAAACCCTGTCTGGAGGGGGGGGGGGGAACAAAACTGAAAAAAGGGGAGGGGTGAGAAAGGAAAGAAACTAAGATGCATTGAGTTTTTCAAAGTCTTCTGTAGGTCTACTTGTAGGTCTATGGCAAAAACACTAAGTACAGTTACAGGAACAAACTGATCAAAAGTAGACTTTCTTCACACACACCTCTTTATTTAAAACCCAAGCCTTCTGTCCAAACAGGTGTATACCTGAAATGACATAAGCATCTCCATGGAAACGTACAAAGATTATCTGCCATCTACTCAACTTCCAAAATAAAATATCTATACAGGCGATAAAGAAAACTCAACTCCACTGCGCATATTTAAGCATCTCCTACCAAAGGTAAAAATGAAACAACAAAAAACCAAAAGAAAAAAAAAAAGAAGAGAAACACAAAAACTTTCAAAGCAAAAAATATTCATGGCAAAAAGGTTCCTTTTCCAACAGTGACATCAAATTTCCAACAAAAACAGTCAAACACTGGTGAAGAGCTGGGCTTGAGAGAAGGTAACAAAAGCAAGAGGAGACACTTTTCCAGTGTGGGAGGGATTAACCAGCAAATTTAGGAGGTGTCACCCTCAGGAACTCTTAATTTTCCAACTAAAAACTCAGTGAAAAACAATGGCAGAGGTACAAGAATTCATTCGCCCAATCCTAAATAATAGAAATGCCTAAATGGCATTTTCTTTGAACTTGTACACAAACTAGGGAACTTTTTTCACAGTAGCCATTTCCATCTGCCTTGTTTTTCACGCTGCGAACACCATATCAAATTTTCATAAGTGAGCAGGGTACATTACAAGAAAACCCTTCACAGCCAGCACTTGGCCCAAGTAATCAGATATTTTCAAAGTCAAAGGAAAGAGTTCACAACTTCCTAGAAAAACACCCCAGCCGGCTTGCCTTCCACACAGTGCAAACATCGTTCAGAATGAGGCCTCTCTCTCCTGAATGTCACCAACCAGAACCCAAACCTGAGAAACCTTAGTACAGTCGAGAGGCATGAAAGAATTGTGGCCTCAGAAATTCTTAAATGTCTGTTGTGGGTAAAGAGGGCAACGCGCAGGAAACCAGAGGGTATAAAATATTTTTAGAATCTCATGGTGCGCAAACGTATCTTTTGAAAAAAAAAAAAAAAAAAAAACAAAAAACTGGTAAAAGAAACTGTCCTAAGAGAATCCAAAAGCAGCATCGAGGATTTTTCTAAGCGGCCCTTAGCGTTCAAGGGCTGGAAACATCGTGTTCAAAGTATCTTTTAAAAAGCCTGCGGGGAAAGCTCGGGTTCATCCTGGAGTTTTAAACCACTTCCTTTGTGTCGTCGTCGTCGCTCAACCCCCCCCCCCCCCCAATCCCGGGTGCCCCCAGGAAAACTTTAACTCGGCGCAACGACCGAACCGAGGCCCCTCCCCGTGGCGCGCAGCGGGCCTGGTTTTATGAATGGGAGAACGAGCCGCGGCCGCCACCGCAGGTAGAGGCTGTAACTAGATCCCTCGCGCCGGGCCCCATTCACAAAACAAGACACACTTCCACCCCATTTCCCAGCCTTCCCATTCATGAAAACCGCTTCAGCGGCGCCCCCGCCCCCACCCCCAGCGCACGCCGAGCCTCCGACGCAGGCCCCTCACCCCAGCGTCTCAGAAGGCAAGCTCAATGCTTCATTCACAAAAAAAAAGGGGGGGGGGAGAACCACAGGGAGCTCGCTCGCAGCCCACGAAAGAAACCTGCTTCATTCATAAAAGTCACCCACATTCAGAAAAAAAAAAATTAAAAAAGAGGTACAGCGCCTGGGCGCTACCGGCCCGCCTCTAATTCACTCCGGATCCCACACGCCCCCTCCCCTCGTCACCCCCCTACTTGCCCCCCCCCCCCACGCAGGCCGGACCCCGGTTCATGCATGAGGCCCCAGCATCGCTCTCGGCCGGTTCGCCACCGGTTCTCCCCCCCACCCCAGGCCGAGACCCAGGCGGCCCCCCGGCCCCCTCAACCCCCACGGGAGGGAGTTTGGCGGCCAAGGGGTCCGCTCACCGGTCTCCAACTTGCCAGGCCCGCAGAAGTTCGGAGCCAGCCCGCACCCGCAGACTGCACATGCCGCTGTCACCGAGCTCTCGGGGTTCTGGAGCAGCACCCCGGAACACTGCTGCCCGCCCCCCTCCCACCCAGGAGTCGCGGAGCGTCTCCTCTCGCGAGCCTCGCGGGGCCCTCGGGGGCCCACAACTCGGCGCCCCGCACCCCGTCCTTGCACCCCGCGCCCCGCACCCGCTCCGACACCGCGGGTGCCTCCTCCGCGAGGTGCGGAAACCCGCTCTCCGCTCGCTCCGGAACCGCTAGCCGCCCCCGCCCGATGCCTCCCCTCCCGGGAACCGAACCGGGCCTCGGGGGGCGGGGGGGGGGCGGATAGTTCGCTCCGGAGTCGCCCCGAAGCGCGACCAGCGGAGGACTGGGAACCAGCCCGCACCTGAGCGGCCGCTCCGCGCGCCCGCCTGCGCGCCTCGGTGGCGGGCCGGGCCGCAGCGATCGGGGATGAGGACCGCTCCGCACGCCGGCCTCCGGACTCTGCGCCGCCCTGCAACCCGCTGCAGCGCCGGCCCGGCCCCCGCCGGCTCCGCCCGCCGCCATTGGCCCGCGGCCCGGAGCAGGCGCGCCGCCATTGGTCCGCGGCCGCCCTCGCGGCTGCCCATCACCTCTTGTTTACCCTGTCTTCAGGCAAATCCAGCGGGGCCGCCCCATCAACTGCCGCGCCCATTGGCCGACGGGCGGCTCCTCCCGACGCCCTCCGAGCTCTGTTTTACATAATTTATGCGCTGGGAGCCGCCGGCCAATCAGCACCGGCTTGTTTATATAATGAATGTGAGGACGTTTTTCATTCATAAAAAACGCGACCCGAGGGGGAGCCGCGCTGAGTCAGTGAAGCTCTTAAAGGGGCCGCTCGCGAGGTTCCCGCTGGCCTCCGCCGGCGCCGCTGCTCCCGCCACCCCCGCGCGGGGCCGCTTGGCGCCAGGCGTTCGCAGCTGCAGCAGCGAGCTAAGTTATCATTTTGGAGCTCAGGCGAGAGGAATTCGTCATTCCGCACACAGAAACTCGCTGACCCGCCCGGGCGTTCGGCCCGTGGAAACACACAAAACGGAAACCGAGCCCTCTAATCTTAGCTACCTTAAACAGAGGCCTTAAATTTCTCTTCACCGGGTTTCCAGGGGAAGGAATAAGCAGCTATCTTCCTTTTAAAACCTGAGCCCCGCCAGATTTCGGTTACCGTTTCGTGTTGGCAAAAGCCTAAGGGCCCGAACCCGGTCGCGGGGAGCTCCGCAGGCAGAAACCCGGTTCGCGGGCCGCAGCGGGCCGGCAGAGGGCCTTGGAGCACAGATCCCTGTGAAACGTGCGTGCGGAGTCAGAACGCTCACTCCCCTCCCCGGGGCTGCTTGTTTTCCGTTTAAGCGTTGAATGCAAGATGGTGTGTTTGCGAATTAGATCCCGTGCAGCTGGGAACAGGGAGAGGCGGCGTGGCTTGCCAGGGGATCGGGCACTGACTGCGATTGCTGAGATTCCTAACTGGGTGTTCCAGGAAACAAACAAACAGTCCTCTACACCCCCCCCCCCCCCCCCCCAGTCCCGCTCTTGCTACGGACCCCGGCCGATCCCTTCTCTTCCCGAGGAATCTAGGGCGCTTGTGAGCGAGTTCTGTTCTGGGCCGGCCTGGGGGCAGGGTATCGAAGTTTGGACAGCCTCGGCACGAGTCCTCCGCAGACGAACATGCGGTGTGGATTTCCAGGGTCCGCGGTCTTTGCCCGCGCTGCTTGCGTACCAGAGCTGGGGCGCTTGGTGCGTTGGTAACAGTCCTTGACCGGTTTGAATGCTGGCATGAGATCTGGACTCAGGTTCAGCTGGCTGAGTTACCGCTTTCTGCAGGGGGCTGGAAAGAGCACCGGTTGATGTGTGGGAAGGTGCTTTGAACTTTTAACGAGCGGTCCCTTGATATTTAATTTCCTGCTGGAGCGCCGGTTCTGGTAGTGGCTGGAGATTGTGCCCTCCTGTCCTCGTGAATCCAGCTTCTTGCAAGGCCCACCCTGCTTCTCAGATTCTCCCCTGCCAGCCTGGTCTGCTCCCCACCGCCATCCGCCCTGTTCTCGTCAGAGGCCAACCTCCTCTCCGGCTGACTTTCTTCAAGAGTTTCCTACTCTCCTTGGCTTGATTGTCCCAGGTCCCAACCTTCCGAAAGCTCGCTGTAAAGCTCCGGGAAAACAGTGCGGGTCTCCTCACTGGGACTCCTTTACATTCATTCCTACACTTGCCAAAGCTCTCCATTCTTCCCTGGGAAGAGAAACTGGAAAACTGTAGGCTGTGTAGCGACAAACAGAGGCTAACTCAGACGAGGCGTACTTGTGTGGCGTACTTGCTTTATGCTTTATTTATTTGTTGCCTTTTTTTTTTGAGACAGGGCCTTGATAGGTAGGCAGATTGGCCTGGAACTCACTGTGGAGGCCAGACTCACCTCCGGTTCTCTGCGCCCTTCCCCTCCTCCTAACTGTTGGGAGCGCTGTCATGGGCCAACAGTCCTGGGCGGTTATCATAGTTTGGGAAGCGAGCTCATCAATAAGAACTTGCCTAAAGGCACAAGGGCCTGGGTTATAGCCTCCAGCACCGTAGAAAAGAGGGAGGCTGAAGCTACAGTTATGTTATGTGGGAAACTATGCTTCATTAAAGCTATTGATAATTAATAATTCAGTCAGACCGCAAACATTTAATTTGTACCAAATATTCAGCCAGATCCTGCGCTAGGCCATAAATGAGTAAATAAATAAATGTTATAGGGATGAATAGGATCTACTGGTTACCTTGGCTGGCCCATGATGACATGGTTCTCCACAGACTCCTCACAGTTAGTGAGGCTTTGGGGACTATTAATATCTCCACTCTACAAATGAGAAGCTAAGGCCATCCATTGTTGAAAGTAGATAAGAAGAGGTCACATTCTAGAGCCCCCCACCCCCGGGAGTCCCACTCGTGACTGGGCTGAGCAAGCCACCCAGCAACAAAGTCTGAACAGAGTCCAGAGGCCAAAATAGGTTTGACTCCTCTCCGGCTTTTCCATTCCCATCCCCACCCCATTCTCTTTCTCCTGTTATCTCTGCAGATATGAGAGTTAAGGTCAGAATTGAGAAGTTTCTTGTCTGGTACATCGGATCTTTGCTCCTAAGAACATATTTACATAGGGGGATTTGTAGAACAAGTGCTCTAATTATCATTCCTTCCCCTCCAGGAGAGAAACAGAATTGGAAAAGAAAACAAAAAGAGAGCTTCCCCCTGGGACATTCATCTTGTGTCAATCTAGCCTTTGTCCTTGGGCAGTAGCAAAACTCGGTCACAATGAGAAACTAGACTCTTGTTCTTCACATTCGGGTTACAGTGTCAGTTGAAGGAAACAATGAGGGGGTGGGGGGAAGGGAGGAGAGAGGAGAGTCTGGGCTCATGCTTCCTTTTAGAGAACTGCTTTTTACATTGTCCCCCCCCAAAGTGCCAAATGGACAAGCACCCCAGCTTTAAGCTGGTGTCCAAAGTGACGGAAGTGGTCATGTTGTCCCCATGTCCCCTTGTGCCTCCTGTCCCAAGTGCTGTTCGTGGCCCTGGGGTGCAGGAACATAACCCCCGGCTTCTTTCGTGAAGGAAAGGATTTGAAGACAAGGGCTAAATGGTACAGAGATGTTTTCTTCAAAGGCAAGATCAAGAATTCAGGTTTCCTTTCTAAGATTTAGAAATAAGTGCCCCGGAGACTCAAGGGAAGAAGAAGAAGGAAAAAAAAAAAAAAAAAAAAAACAACATTTCACGATCAACGTTTCTTTAAACAAACAGGGGTCCTTGTTGCCAGCTGGGGGACAGGGAGATCTGACAGTTACTAGGAACTTCCTTTGTTGAGAGCCACATAAGCACCAGCATTTCAGCCTACGCTGCCTCTAAGCAGAGCACTGAAATGAATATCCATGTCTACTTTCTGTAGGTGAGGAAGCTGAGGCACAGAAAAGATCCCGGGCCACACAGAGCTGGACAGTGTTACAGTTCAAGTGGCTCTTGTATCGAACAAGTGGCCCCCAGCAAGTGGTACTATTTTGAGGGCAGCAGAGTCTTTAGGAGGTGGTAGAAGAAGGTCCCGAGGGACAGGCTTTTAAAGGCTTCAGAGTAGCCCCGGCTTCAGGCACGCTCGCCGTTTCTTGGTTGTGGGCTCCACTGCAGCCATGGACAGAGCTGCCCTTCCTGCTCTGCCAGATGAGAGAACTCACAAAACTGAAGACCAAGATAAACCTTCCCTCCCTTCAGTCATTTCAATGAGGTGTTTTGGGTCACAGCAACCCAAAAGTAACTAATGCAGAGAGTGTGTCACTGCCCAGAGCTATGTAATCACGAGGTTAAGCAGCCCAGTCCCTTCGGAGCTGTGTGCTTAAAGACAGCAGACAGCGCTGGGAGGGCCAGGCTCTGTCGGAAGGCTTTGCCTCAATTAAACCGCTCCATCTTTCTACCAACCCTCTGGCATGTATACCATCATTCTGCCATTTTTCCGATGGGGAAAGTAAGGCACAAAGGTTGGCGAATGTTTTTCAAGGGCATGTAGCTAGTAAGCAAGAGTTGCAGCCAGGAGCCAAATGCGGATCCTGAACAGGGACCTTGTTCTCCGGCACTGGACTGCAGTCTCCCTGAGCACTGAAGTGTTCCACCTTGCCTTTGGGGTCCCTTCTCTTCATCTGCCTCTGCCGCAAGAGTGGTTCTCTGGGAGCCTGCTCCAGAAATTCCACCTGGGCCTCTATCCTGAGCCAGCAGGATGCGCCGCCTTCACAAAACCCACGTCAGGAAAAGGAATTGTATTTACTGAGCATTCTCTGTTGTACTAAACACCTCACATACAGTGTGTCATATGATGTCCCGAACCCCTGTCACAGGCAGTGCTGCTAGTTTGCTGCTAGGAAAATTTGGGACCATGCCTGAGGGGTGACACTGAAGAAGGTCCTCTAGTCTCCACACATGCACACGCTTTCACACATATGCGTGCCTGAGGTTTCTCATGAAGGTCAGGTTGAATGCATGTTCTAAAACCTCTGATTGGGGTGCTGGGGTCTGGTACCAATATCCCTCTCCTGGCTTCTTTCCTGAGACATTCTCCCTCCTGTCTCCTGCTAATGCTCCGTTCTTAGATCTTAGGAAACATTCACTACCAGAGAAATCTGGAGGAACATGAGCCACCAAGATTTCTGATAGAAGCTGGCTGCAGTGCTTGTAATCCCAGTATTCGGGGAGGCAGAGACAGGCCATCTCTGTGAGTTCAAGACCAGCCTGGTCTACAAAGTCCTAGACAGCCAAGGCTACAGGGAGAAACCCTGTCTCAAAAACAAAACAAAACAAAACAAAACAAAAACAAACCAAAAAAACAAAACAAAACAATAACAACAAAAAATTTCTGATAGAGGGTGGATGTCTTCCTTAAGTACCCCTTCAAACAAACAAACAAACAAACAAACAAACAAATGGCTTCACATGACCTTCAGAACCAGGTCCTACTCTGAAACAGGCTCTGCAGAGCAGCATTCTGGTAACCCTGCAGTTTCTCCTGTGCCCCTCCCCCACCTCCAGCCACAGGCCTGTCTACTTGTGAGGCCAGTCATATGCCAAGCTTCCTGCTCTCTCCTCTCTCTGAGGGTCACAAGAATTGCCTGCCCCACATGAGGGACCCTCAGGCTACTGGGCTTGGAGGGGACCCCGTGTCTGCTCTTTAGAGGTTTCTTGCTTTATCTCCACCTCCAACTGGCAACCAGAGCTTACAGTGTGTTAAAAGCATGGATTTTCCCCGCCCCTTGGCCCCTCATGTTCACTTGAGTTTTCTGCCTCTGCGCTGGCAGCTTAAAAACCCCAAACTGAGCCAGGCATGGTAGCTCACGTCTGCAAGCCCCAGACCTCTAGAGTCCTTCAAGCCAAATGAGTTTGAGGTGGACATGGAGAAAGAGTCCACGGGGTCTGAGTGAGGTCTGAGGTGCCTGCCCCAGTGATTCTGGAGAGGAACTTGATGTGCAGACTTGGCAAAATCTATTTTGACCAACCTACAGTCCGCTTTTCCGCTTCCTTTTATGCCTTTGGTGGCGAGTTTCATATGAGCAGAAGTAAGGCCTTGCTGTGACCTTTTCAGACTTTATTCCCAATGCAAGAGCTCCCATGTTGTCTGCCTGGAACTATGAAAGGTCTTGCTTTGGCATCTCCCAACAGCGCTGCTGGAACCTTGGGGCTAAGGGATGAAGGCGCTGGCCTGCTTTGGTGTTGCAGCTGGAGGGCAGGTAGCAGGGCAGGCGGCCCTCCGGCTCCGTCTGTCAGCACCCACCTGCACTGAGGTTCTGCTGGACCTACTGTATGTATTTTGAGTTGGATGAAGG
The DNA here is from genome assembly GCF_907164565.1 of Psammomys obesus. Taxonomy (NCBI): domain Eukaryota; kingdom Metazoa; phylum Chordata; class Mammalia; order Rodentia; family Muridae; genus Psammomys; species Psammomys obesus. The sequence continues at coordinate 2,702,205 of NW_026596064.1, forward strand.
GGAATTTAACAATGACTGACTGATAGAGGATGAACTGCTCCAATGAATTTGATTCCTTAACTTTGTTGGGATTCAGATCCACTACAAACGGCTGACGTCATATTTAACCAAAGCAGACCTGGTCTCCAGGTTCTCCCAGCATCCCTCAGTCCCTGTTAGAAGCTATGGCCGGCATACCCCTGCCCTCTACCCTGAACTTTCCAGCCCAGGGGCTGGACTTTCTCTCTCCCCAGAGGCTATTCACTATATAATCCAGACATTTTGGTTTCTTCCCTGCTCTCTCTTTCTGCATTTCCTCTGTCTCTCTCTTTCTTCTCTCTCTCTACCCTTGAGCTTTCTCTTGCTGCCCCCGACCCCTGAGCTGACCCTGGTAAACTGCCTATAAACTATAATTTGGCTTGAATTGGCTCATTTTTGTCGGCATGGAGAGAATACCTATTAAATGTGACATGGGGCATTCAGCCTGCCCCTTCAGCAGAGGCAGACTCTGGATCTACTGCCACTGGAGACCAAACCACCACCACAGCAAGTGTTCAGAAACAAATATGCATCTTCTTCCCTCATTGTTTCTTGCTAGAAGTCTGTCTGGGAAGTCTGTCTGACTCTGGAAAGAAGGCGGCATTGATTTAACAGAAAACCATCTGAAACGCTCCCCAGCCTCTTGCTCCTGCCCCTCCTCTGCACCCATCCTTATCAAGAAGCTAAACCAGGCCTGGTGTGGCACACACCTTTAATCCCAGTGCTTGGCAAGCAAGGACAGGCAGATTTCTGTGAGTTTGAGGCCAGCCCAGGTCCAAACATTCAAAACACTAGAGAAATCCACCCTGGGCCAGTCTTGGTGTCTAGGCTTGTTGCGCTCAGGTGTCTCTCCTTCCCCCTTCTCTGTCTGTATCTCACGGCCAGGTGCTCCCTGCACCCCGAGGAACCACATTTATCCGGGCCTCCATGACATGCCATTGCTGGATACCCAGGAGGCTGAGTGCTTGGCACCTGACTCCCAGGAGAGATTCTTAGCCCTCTGGAAAAGAAGGCTGAGACGTTTCAGAGCTGACCTATTTAATCTCTGTACTTCTCTATTATTATAGCACGTGCGGGAAAGTGCGTGGATGCGTAAGTGCAGACTGAGTTTCCACAGAGCAGGGACCTCTGTGTTTGCATTCTCCAGGTGTCACAGTTAGGGCTCTATCGCTGTGGCAAAACACCACGGCCACAATCAACACAGGGAGGAAGGCACTTAGTCAACTTACAAATCCTGAGCGGAAGTCCACTGAGGGAAACCAAGTAGGAACACAGGGCAGGGACCTGAAGGCAGGAACTGAAGCAGAGGCCATAGAGGAACCCTCCTAATTGGCTTGCTCCCCTGGCTTGCTCTTCTACCACCCCAGACGACTAGCCCAGGGGTAGCAGCACGCCCAGTGAGCGAAGCCCTCCCACATTGATGGTTAATCAAGAACATGCCCTACAGACTTGCCTGCAGGCAATCTAATGGAGGCATCTTTGAGAAGATGAGGTTCCTCTTCCCAGAGGACTCGAGATTGCGTCAAGTTAACAAAACAAACAAACAAACAAACAAAAAAACCTAACCAGGACAGCAGACTAAGAAACAGAACCTAACTAGCTTACATTCTCACCCTAACAGAAAGCCATCCCACTCCTAGGCAGCAAACCTTCCTGCTCCCTTCCGCCCCAGTAGCCACAGTCTTAGCTTCTAAAATCTTACAGGCCAGCTTTATCTATTTTTATACTTTGCATAAACAGAATCACCCGTCTCATATGTCCTGTCCGGCTTCTTCACACATTGTGTCCAGGAGAGCCGTCCATTTGTAGTTGTGCTCTGTTCGTTTTCTTTGTTGTGTAAGATCCCATTGTAGAAATAGTCTGTAGTTGGCTTAACCATTGTACTGTCAATGGACACATGGGTAGTTGCTATGTGCATTCTGGTGAGACTCTAGCCTGTGTATGTGTTGGTTAACATCAACCCAATTTTAATTGGTTCATGTAAGGGCCGTTTATGGGCTGCATTCTCATTTCTTATCTCCTTGAAATAACGAAGACCACTGACAAATATTTCATCACAAAAAGGTATAGAACAGAAATAAAAGCCCCTGTGTTACCTCCTCGCCTGTATCCAGTTTTCCGAAGTCACCCACCACTAGCAGTTTATTCCACACTATTGTGGGTATCTTTTGTTGGACAGACAACCACACTTAGATTTATTCATTATAGCTGTTACGAAACCACATGTTGGATTTTATGTCTCCTGGTTTCCCTTCCATACGGACATACCCTATAGATCCCCTGCAGTAACGGCCAAGGAGTATCTGGCCATGCCAGTTGAACGGTCCTCCTCCATCGGAGGACAGCAGGCTATCACTGTAACAGGCTCTTCCTGAGGTAAGGCATGGGGGTTTATAGAGCAGTAAATTTCATTCCCACTCACGTAAACACTTGTGGAGCCAGCATCCTCAGCCTGCGGCTTGTCTGAGAAGAACTAACAGTCTGCTGAGAGGTGGGAGAAAATGGCTACAGGTAACATAAGAGAGGTGCGGAGGGTTCCGGCAGGACACACGCGACACTTCCTGTAAGGGTCCAGGAAGGCTCTGGAGACGCCTAGGATAGGGGGCAGCCCAGGACCTGATTAATTACTAAACTTTTGCTGTTCAAATGAAGGCAGAAAGGGCTTTCCCTGTAGTGCACACGAGCACTCACAGGCTTGACGATAGTTGGTATGTCCCAAGACTGCCAACTGATTGCTCCTACATGTCTAGCTGGTAGGGAAGTAAGCTTGGAGGAGCCACGGCTGATTAGAGAGCAGACCTCACCATCCACGCAGCCATCATGCTCAAGTACAAACTCCTCCAATAGGGACCCTCCTAAAATCTTGTCTGAGCCAGGCATTGTGATGCACGCCTTTAATCCCAGCACTTGGGAGTCAGGGACAGGCTGATCTCTGAAAGCTCAAAGGCCAGCCTGCTTTACAAATGGAGTCCCACAGTCCGTTGTGGGTGGTCACCAAAGATTGAATGACTTCATGCATGAATAAGTGATTTCTGCTACAACAAAACACTGTGTGCCCATCTTTTGGGGGCTTAGGTTTAGCATGTGCCTTTCTGTTCTGCCCATGTGGTGGGAGAAGAATGAGGTACTGGCTCGGCCTTTCAGCAGCTCTTCATGTGTACCCAGGGAAGCTGTTCACATCCTGGCAGCACTATCTGGGTCCTGAGAAAGTCAAATTCATTTGAGTCCCAGCTGAGGCTGAACCGAGCTTGGAGAGACTTTCAAGCTTCCCCTCAGCCATTAGTACATGGAAGGGTCCATATCGTACCTCAGGGCACCGTCACCAGCTCCCACCTCAGTGTTTGAAATGACGGGCTCAGCTTCCGGGTGGACTCATTCAACCAGTGTCTACCACCTCCTCCTACAGAGCTCCGCCCCATCCTGGTCTCGGCAAAAGTGAAGAGTTAGAAGAACCACTCTCCAGTGTTCTTGCCAAGAGTAGGAAGGGGGCTGTGGCACCCCTCCTTTGCCTGGCCCTTACCTGTGTCCCTGGTTTCCCTGAGATAGACCCCAGTGCACCTGGAGGTCTTCTTCAGGCATCCATGAAAGATGAGCATTCCAATCAAGTTATATCCTGGTTGGGAGACTTCTACACACTCTCTGACTGGAACCCCCTCCCTCTCCTCCCCCACTCTCTGAGCTCCTTCCGCAACCTAGTTGCTCTGTGTATTTATCTTGAGTTTCATCTGGACTCTTAGGAGTGTTTACTTTGAATGTGGAGGCCGAGCTCAGGGCCTGCTCTGACAGAGCCTGCCTGTGTCCTGATAGGATGCAAAAGCTAAATATGGTCTTCCTCTTCCTCCCCACGTTACAGAGCTTCTAACGACAAGATGTAATTGTTCATTACGGGATCCATGCTTTACCTGTTCTGGCCTACGCATCCCCGACTACAGTGTGGGTAGCATTCCTTACACCCGCGTGTGCGTGCGCGCGAGGACACCTTGTAAATGTGAATGCTAACGAGATGATGCATATGGTAATGGCTCCAGTCTGGAGGAAGGCACCCACAGCCCGCCCCTCTCAGCATGACGCTTCCAGTAGAAAGCGTTATCTCAGTGCCATCTCCTTAGCCTCCGCTAATGCTTTGTGCCTTCTTCATCTTCACTGAGGGCTGGAAAGATGACTCGGAGGTTAAGAACACATGCTGCTCTTCCGGGGGACCAGAGTTCAGGGCCCAGTGCCCACGTCAGTCAGCTTACCACCACCTGGAACACCAGTTCCAGGGGCGTCTGACGCCATCTTCTGACCTCTGCAGGCAGGTACACTCATACACACACACAGGCAAATAAAATTAAATCTTCTAAAAAAGAAAAGAAAAAAGACTGACCTCCTGAAAGTACGTGTCATATATTACATGAACCAAGAACAACTGAATTTAAAAAAAAAAAAAAAAAGGGAATATATACGAACCTAAAAAGCCTCGGCTACAAACACAAGTTTGTGAAGCGCACAGGGAGGACATGTGTTGGGCTGTCCCTGGGGCTTTCTGCGAGTATTCACCCGGGACTTGTTCATTCCATTTGCCATCTGTGAGTTCTCACAGGAGATAGGCAAAGCTTCGGCTGCCAAAGGTTTAACAAAAATTGGTGGGGAGAACTTAACACTGAGAAAATGTTATCTCTTGAGCACAATTTGGACAGGATTCCATTACTCTGTTTTAGCGAAGGAACATTTCTTTCCAGCCTGTGGGCCACTGAAGAACTGTTAGGCTGGACCAGGAGGGCTGGGCTGGCTGCTGTTGGGTAGCTGAGGTGGGCAGGAGTGGTAGGGCAGGCAGGGGGAGGGGTGCTGGACAGGTACCATGTGTTAAAGAGCTGGAAGATTTGGATCCCTCCCAGCGAGGGAGAGTCTCAGCACGTTCTGGAGGAGGCGAGTGGCAAAGGGGAGTCTGAAAAATCTGACTAGGAAGGGTCAGAGCAGGGTGGGAGGGAGGGAGCACAGAACTTCACTTAGGTGGAGAGATGGACAGACAGGAGCCACTCTTCTGTCCTGAAAGTTACTCTGTAGACCAGCCTGGCCCTAGAGATCCGCCCGCCTCTGCCTTCCTACTGTTGGGATTAAGGCCTGCACTACCACTGCCCAGGTGGCATGACAGAGAAACCTCTCTTATGTCGCCTTCTCTACCTAGACCTAGACTGGCCCCAAAAGATCAATGCAGGGCATTGTCTAGGCCTGGCATCAGACTGAACTGATCCAGCAGAGTCCACTGCTGTCATGTTGTACCAGCTAGTTCCACAGGACAGAGAGAACAGGACTTTCAGATGCCTGGGTGAACCTCAGGGAGCTCCACAGGGGCGGGTAGAGAGGTGGGGGTGGGGGTTGATGGGTGGGAGGAGCCCAGAGTTGCTCCCTAAGGAAGGAAGGGTTTCTTGAGGAGCCCTTTATAAGGGCTAGTTGTGAATGGTAGACACTCATTCAAGCCATTCTGAGCCAGAGCCTGATTCCAAGTCTATACAGACCAAGAGCAGAATAGCAGGCTGTTAGCTATTTTGAAAGATCTGCTGCATATCTTGTGAGAGGTGTGGGATCTGCAGCAAAAATTGTTTTTTTGTTTTTGTTTTTGTTTTTGTTTTTTCAGCTGGCAGCCTACCTATCTATGAGGACTATATAAATGTGTGTGTGTTTTTAAATTTTATTTGTGGCCTAATCCAAATAAAAAAAAAACAACTTCTGATATTTAATAATCTCACTTCTTAAGGTGGGAAATAACTCCAAAATTATTTGTTTTTGTCAGATTTATTTATTTATGTTGCAGTATTGGATCTTGGGCGAAGGGCTTGGGTGTGGTGGGCAAGCCCAGACCATGCTATTTTCTTTATTCTGTCGTCTTAACCCAGATAGGGCACTTGTCTTTGAAACACTTTTCAAACAGTTCATTTTACAAAACACAATTTGCAACATAAATATATGTTAAAATACAATACAATGGTAACTGCAAAATTCATATGTGTTGTGTATAATTGGGAAGACTTTAAAAAAAGGTTAAAAATAAAATAGCAAGCCTCCATCATCTTAGAAATGAATACAGTTAACATTTGAACATATTTCCTCCCTTTTTTCACTGCTGCTTTACATAATGGAGATATTTTTTAGTATATAACTTTGCATTTTTGCCTCACATTTTATCAGGCGTATCTCCAGGATATTAAATATTCTTTATAAACCTCATTCTGAAGATTTACCCAATTTGTCTTCTATTGGTTATATTTTCTTTTCTTCTTCTTCTGTGTAGTCCCAGCCGCCCTGGAACTTGCTCTGTAGACCAGGCTGGCCATGAACTCACAGACTTATGCCTACCTCTGCCTCCTGAGTACTGGGATTAAAGGCGTGTGTCACCACTGCCCAGCTGGCTGTATTTTCCTAATTGTTCTCCTAGTGTGGAGGATTCGTTTTGCCACCCTGAACCTTTTTCTCTGCACATGTCCATGTGTGTTAGGATAAACATGGCTGTGGCAGATCTGGCCAGACCTTGTTGCCCATTTTAGATGAAGGTAATGCTGTCAGTCAGAGGGAAGACTGCACTAGAAACTTTCAGTGTGGCTTTGGGCAGCGGGGTGAGCACTGAGTGGAGACATGCTAGGGATACACAAAGGGGGGTCTCACAATTCCATGTTCTGACAGAACAATCTAGGAGACCCTCTTTCAAAGATAGATGCTCTCCAAACCATTATTCATTTATTTATTTACTTACTTATGAGAGAGAGAGAGCATACCAGGGCAAAGTTGGAGGTCAAAGGGCAACTTCCTTCCAGCTTTATGTGGGATGTGGGGATGAAACTTGGGTCCATCAAGTGGCCTCACCAGCCTCCGAAAGCTTCTCAAATTGGCCGGTATTGTGTAGTAAGTAGAGAACAGCAGTTATGATTAAGCTGAATAACAAATTAGTAGGGATTCTGCCTGTCAAGCCCTGTGCAGGTGGGCCTCCTTGGTAGAACAGAATAGCAGAAAGAGTGGTCCAGCAAATAGAATTCAGAACTGGACTGGACCATCTTGGGCAGGCAAGATGTTTGGCCTCTCTGAACCTCCAAAGCTCACGTATGAAATAAAGGCGACAAGGCTAATATTTCTCACCTGCTGAGCGGATTCAAATAGAATAAAAGTCACAATAGCACCTAAATCTGCCTAAAGGATTGATGAGGCTTGCTCTTAATCCAGGTTCTATATGCTATCCGGATCTCAGGACTCAGTCAACTGGAGTTTCTGGAATAAGGGAGTGAAGGGAGTTCTGGATTACATTTTCAGAAGCTATTTCAGGGATTCCAAGGCTTCTTAGTCATTGAATAAACGATTTAATTTGCACACTGGCTTTCCTTAACAGACAGCTAGCATAGTCTTTGTTCCAGGTGGGGAGAAGGACCAGAGATGGAATAAGGGAACAGTGAGCCATTCTATTCCTCCCTCAGAAGCTGGAGAGGCTGGCAATCAGACCCAAGGCTTGATTCAGAAACAAGTGTATCCAATGACGGTTTATTACCCAAGTTTCTGAACTTCTAAGAATTCCCCGGTAGGGAACAAAGAAAAAACAAAAATCTTAGTGCTGGGTTGTGGTGGTGCACACCTTTAATCCCAGCACTAAAGGAGGCAGAGGCAAGTGGATCTCTGGGAGTTCGAGGCCAGCCTGGTCTACAAATCGAGTCCAGAACAGCCTAGGCTACACAGAGAAACCCTGTCTCGAAAAAACAACAATAACAAAACCCTCTCTTCCTAACCACCTGTGACCAGAAATTGTTTCTTCTTACTGACTTCCGCAGATCTTGTGCATGCTTGTTCGTGAGCAGGCACCCAGGATCTGGGGTACATGATAGACACCCCAATGGGAACAGGTAGAGACAAGATAGGGTTCAGCACGTGTGCCTGGACCTGTCTTTAAAATGGAATCAATCTCTCTTTCTCGTGTGTGTGTGTGTGTGTGTGTGTGTGTGTGTGTGTGTGTGTGTCTGTCTGTCTGTCTGTAATCAAATGTAGCTTTGGCACTTCTGAGTAGGTAAAATGATGGGAAAGGGGAGCCTGTGGTGCCCCGGGTCTCAACAGGCCTACAGTAGGCATTCTTTACAATTGGCTATGGGATGCTTATCAGCCAGTCTTCGTTTGCTGAGAAGGAAAGAGGCACATTTCCCCTGCCCCGCCATGGACTTTCTATTTCCACAGTTCTTTAAAGTGCTCTCGAGATCTAAGTGGAAGGCTCAAAGCAGCGCTGTGTATCTTTGCCACAGATTAGAACATATTCACATTTTATTTGCTCACAGAACAAATATTTCCCTTGGAACAAGGCCGAGGCAGCAGAACAGGACCAGACAAGGCCAGCCGTCCGGGATGGCCTCACAGCCCCCAAGGCCACATGGAGCTGTTTTCCACCATCACTTCATTTAGTGCTGTGCACACACAAAGGTTGATAAATTGAGCCATGCATTCGCTTTGAAATATACGCTGAGCTCCAACTTCACCCAGAGCATTCCTGTGCTGGTCAGGAATGAAAAACCCAGTAAGCCTGTCCAGTAGGAGCTTAGTGTCAACTAGGGGACAGGCATGGCTGGTGCTAGTGGTTCTAAGCGACTCAGCAGACCTCACAAAACCCAGGCGAAAAAGGCTCTGAGATGGGCAACTCAGTTTGGGGTTTGTGGGCATGTAGGAGGGAAACTGTGAGCTGTGATAAGGGGTGAATTTGCCTCCGTGTTAGGGATACTCGGATGGGGGAGGTTTGTGTGGTGGCATGTGTCTGAAAACAGTAAGTCTTGATGGTGAGTGTGTGGTGTGGCTGTGGTGGATAGTGTGTGTGTGTGTGTGTGTGTGCATGTGTGCGTGTGTGTGTGTGTGCACATACATGTCTGTAGTGGCACAGTCAGAAATGAGGCAGGAAAATCTTAGTGGCAGTGAGGCTGGGTAAGGGTCACTAGTAGGTTTGTTGTGTGGTGGGGTACAGCTGTGTGTGAGTGTGTCTGTGCACATGTGTTTGTGTGATGCGGTGATGTGGGAATGAGGTATGAGAACCTTCCTGTTGATGGCACGTGCTGCGGTGCTGGCAGGATGGGATGGGGAGGCCGAAGAACCATGGCAGCTGAGGCACACAGACAAAGGAAAACCTCTAGTGGGAAGGTGAACAGGAGAAGGGATTTCACGTTTCGGCAGGTACTTTCTGATGAGGACAATGGTGGCCCTGTACTCTCCTGTTCCCTGAGCTCACTCTAGGATCTTGGTTAAACGGACTTGTTTGTTTTTCTCGGGATCAAAGCCCGCTGTCGAATGGACTGGGGGTCTATCCTACACACCTGACTGTTTGAACATTTACTAGACCTTTCTCAGCCTCGGCTTCTGTAGCTGGCTTGGTCTGAGAGCTTCCAGCCTCTGTAGCAACCAGAAAAGGAGAGACAGATTCTGGTAGGGCAGGTACGTTCACATGGCAGAACCTCGGAGGCAGAGGTGGGAAGCAGTTCCAGCATGCCTCTCTTTAGGCAAACAAGCGGGTCTTTGGCCTATGTGCGGGGCACGGCTGCACTAGCTCCATCGGCTTGCTGTGGGACAGGAGAGCAGCTGGCAGCAGAGGCTCCCCACCTCCCATATTGCTTTGCTTTAGATGACTAGAGAGGCTCAAAACTGTCTCATAATCAAACCTTGGTTATGTAAGAATTATTTATTTGTTTTATGAGACAAAGAGAGGAAACCAGCATGTATAGCTGTTATATTTGCAAGATCCTGAACTAGTCATATCATTTCATGTCCCTCTTTGCAGTTCCCTTTAGAAAAACGTATCCTTTGCATTTTATACATGCAGATAGTGAGGCTAAGAGAGACGATGCAGCCAAACCCCTCTAACCACCTGGCAGTGAATTCTCTAACACTGGCCACTCTTACGAAATATGAATCCAAGTCTTTTTTTCCCTAAAAGTCACGCCCTTTCTTTCTGTAGGACGTTCAGGGCAGGGATTTTTTATTATCAGTCAGGCCGAGGTTCAGACCCAAACCCTGACCTGGGTTGGCAAAGGATGTCACTGGGTGGGCGCATTCCTTCCCTGTCCATCTCTCTGCTGAGAACCTTTACTCTAACAGTCCCGCACATAGACCCTGCCCTTCAGGGCCAATATGGCAGGTCACGCATTTCGGGAAGCAGCCCAGAGGCCTGCAAAGTGCTGTGATGAGGAGGTCCCCGAGGCCAGGGCATCTTCTCCAGGTGACCTCATCCTAACCATGGGCTAGCATTGCCAGGGTCAATTCATGCCAGGTTTAAAGACCTACTACAAGAACAGCAATGCCAGAGGATCTCAGTAACATTTTATAATGGTGACATACTGAAATGACAGTATTTGAGATATGTTGCTTCAAAACATGTTATAAAAATTAATTTCATCTGTTCTTGTTTATTCCTTGTATATGTTTATCAGACATTTTAAACTTACACAATGACTCATATTATGTATGTTTCCATTGGCCAGTGCTGTTCCAGGGCAATGAAACCATTGTATGATATTTTTGTGGTGCACTGGAAACAAAACAAAACAAAAAAACATCAATCCTGTGACTTCTACAGGAGAGCAACAAGAAATGCTCAGTGTGTGGGAGTTTCTTTCACTACACACATCATTTCATGGCTGCCATTGGGAAACATCTGGGGCGGGTTTGTTCCTGAGTTAGACAGTTGTTATAATAGAGGGACTTTGACCTTGGAATCTTTCTCTGAGATCTGTGTCACCAGGTGATGTCCTCTGGACATATTCCTTACCATTGCACTGCCATTGTCCGTGAGACCCCGAGCAAAGCCAGTGACATAATGTTGAGCATCCAGAACCGTCTGACATCAAGGACCACGTGTTTTCTTTGTAAGTAGTCAGTTTCAAGAATTTTATTACAGCAAGTGAGAACTGATCAAGTCATCAGTGGCACTTGTTACCATTCGTAAAAGGCTAAGAGATTTTGTCGCAGTGGGATCAAGTCAGGTCATGATTGTTGCTGAAACCTTAAGCAATAACACAAGCAAAGGATGGAACTCTGTGCTTGTTCACGTGTTTCTAGGGTCTTCAGGTCTGAGGTCATTGTAAGAAGGTCATCTGACAAACAATTGCTCTTTCAGAAAAAATTGCAAGAATAGAGGTTGAGAGTCAGAATATTATAAGGCTCGATTTGAGACTGTGAAGGATGTTCTACACAGAGGCAACATACATACATACATACTTGCATACATAGTTAGCAAGTATGAACAATCCAAACATCTGAAACCTGTCCTTCATAAGGGAAGAAAGATTTATTCCATGTTCCAACTGTGAGAGTTCCTGAGAGGTTTTGAGTAAAGCTGGACCCTAGCAAAGCCCGGAGAGCTGCTTTCAGGGGAATTCCCTGAGAAGGTAGTGGGCCGTCCACCATCAGCAGTGGTCTTCAAGCAGGGGCAGCCGCCTATGGGTGGCTGGTGAAGGAAGCCTCCCTTTGGGCAAGAGGTTGGGTCAAATGTTCTTGGTGAGACCCTTGCTTCCGAGGCCACAAAGGGCTTCCACTGATCTTTCTGATCTGCTGCTCTCACCGTTATTGGTGCCTTTGTTGACTTTGTTCCCTCTACAAATGGCTGTAGGGCTTTAGATTTAGAACTATTTCCGTAATAATTGATAGTTTGACTTAATGGAAAGTGGGAGGGAGGGGCATTTGAAAACAAAGGCCTGTTTTGTTGCCTAGAAGGGCACACAGTAACCTGTTCCGAGGGGGAGGAACAGGAAGGTTGTTGTCTGTGTTAGACTTGCAAAGGCTTCAGCTGGTGGACAGGCACTATTTGTTCTCCAAATTAGTTTCAAGCGCGAGCGTAATAGCTACCAAGCTTTTGTTCTTCAATGGAAAATTCCCCCCCCCCCTTATTTGCACAAGTTTTAGGAAGCTTCACAGATTCAAGAAAATTCCCACTTTAACCTTTTAATGGAGAGCAACTTTTCAGGTTCTTCATTGAAGCGATTTGCTAAGTTGGTTATGCCGAGTTCCGTTCAGGGATGGTTTTCCGAGGTTCTTGACTGGAGAAAGCCCTTTTTCTGCAGGAAACTGGTTTTCAGGCATATGTACTGTCGTCACTGGAGAAGAAGGAAGTGCCCCTCTGCTGGAGTGGTCTGCCTAGTTATTCCCAGTGTCCTGCTTCTGCCCTTGAGTAGTAATTACGCATCTGTCTCACAGCGAGCCACCTCAGACATCCCAACCATCATTTCAGAAATCCCCACCTCGGCTATGAGGCACAAAATAGAAATGGGCAGCTCCAGGAAGAAGAAGCCAGGAGTGGGTGTCACAGAGTACTGTCTTAGTCAGTTTCCTGAGGGCAGTATTCTTGCCCTGTCTTAGAATGACAGGGGGACATGGAATAGCCTGAGGATCCAGGGCATGCCTTCTAGGCATGTGGATCTTTGCTGGTCAATTGTGGCATCCAGAGTGTGGAGAGACAGCTACAGTGGCTAGGCAGATCTACAGGACTGGCCAGTTAGGCCACGCTAGGCAGGGAGGTCCCTTGGTAACTATGGAACATCCATGGTCATCATCTCCACACACGCCGAGCTGTTGCTTCACCTCCTGTGTAGCCCCATGGAGGTATGAACTTGAAACTTTGGCTCAGGACAGCCTCAGCCTAGACACTGGTGTTGACCAGGTCTGAATTCTGCAGAGAGGGACCAGCCAGGTCGAAAGTGAAGCCCACAGCCTTGCCCCTCCTTTCCTTCCTGCTTCTTTACCAGCTCTCCTCTACCTCAGGGAGCTCATCTACAGGTTCTGGGTGGAGCTGGTTTGAAGCCTTCCTGGTCTGCTGAGTGAGTGGGCCCTGTTGTCCTGGATGGGACAACGCAGCAGGGCTCCCAACATGGGAGTCCACCTGCAGCTACAGCTCGTAAAACATAAGATTTCAGAGCTGGGCTCTTGGTGATGTGCTAGGGGAGGTCCGTGTGGGGCCCAGGAGTCTGGAGTCCAGGTTATTTTAGACGTAAACAGTGCGTGGCCGTGCTTGGAAAAATACTAGTTTCAAGAAAAGAATGTGATTTGGGAGAATGGGAGAGGGAACTGGGTTACTTGTTGGTTAATCACCATTTCAGAGAATATATATCTCCAGAGCTACATGCAGGCCACCCAAATTCTTCAGTAATGGCATAAAGAAACTACCAGAAAGACATGCTTTTAGCTACCTGGTGCCATCTTATTTGCAATAAACTACAAAGTCAGGACACATGTAAAAACAGTGAGTGTTAGAGCATGTCCCCAGCATTCCACCCTTTCTTCTGGAGGGAAAGAGGAGAGACTGGCATCACCAAGACTAGGCAGATGCAAGTGAGCAGAGGCCCAGCCTGCCCTTAGAGCCTGCGAGGACTGGCAAGAACCCTTGTCTAAGATCCAGTGAGCTCAGTGTTTTCACATCTGTCAGCAGCTCCTGGGCTTCAGGGCCTGGGTGAGGCTGGAAGAAGGGAGCTTAGAATAGATGTTTTTTTTTAATTTTATTTTTTCTTAGAGGTAGATCTCAGAAGAAGGCATGTGCCTAAATGAAGAATACTGAAAGCCATTTTCATCTGTATGCCAGTCATCAAAGCCCCACATGCCTCTTGGCATGCCAGGTGTCAGGAAAGGGAAAGGTGATGGCTTGGTCTTGGGAACGCTGTGGTACGGGGGAGGGGTGGTAGTGGTGTTTAATGAACCAAAGGTATGCTTTTGTGCGCTTGGAGTGTGAACTGGAAATCTTGACTTCATGGTGTGTGAGCAGCTCCAAGGGTGCTGAGTTAGGGTCTCTACACACAGGCCCAGAATCCGTCCTTAAACTCCAGTTGTTATTACTAAGTAGGTTGAGTCACATGGGAGACCCATGTGACACTTATCGACTATGCTGACCGAATCTTTTGGGTCCTGCTCTCACTTATTTCACCTGTTTGCTTTTTGTGTGACTCAAATCTGTAGACTGGTAGACCTTCGAAAGCAAAGTAACCAACCGTTCCTCCCCCGGATACAGCACCTGCGGTCAGTCCCGGCAGCACCCCGAGTCCAGCCAAAAGCAAGTGGGCGATGGCTACTTTTCTTCCATTTCAATCATTGCGAGATAATTGCTTACCCCACAGGAGTGAGACAACGCTTTTCAATCAGGCCTCCCAGACGTTCTCTCGGGGGCTGACACACTTCCAGGTTAGCTCTGTCCCAGTGGAGGGGGAGGAACTGTCTGCGCGTGTCTCAGCCGCCTGCCCCTCCAAAAGTCTGGTTTCATATTCTTCACAAGGTGGGACAATGACTGTGTTTTTATATGAATATGTACATCTTCAAACACAATATTCTATCATTTTTACCTCTTCAAAATAGTAATATCCCCAGCTTCCCTAGGATTGATTCTTTAAATTTTTTGTTTATTTAAGAAAAATAAGAACATGGCTTTTTTTTTCCAGACCGATTTCTAATTCTTTCCAGTGTCTTGCATCTTGGTATCATTAGTGAATAGGACGCCCACAATTTAATAATCATCTGAGAATGCTGTCTGCTTTCCTTTTTCCAGATGGACCCAAAGTATTTTGAATACAGCACAGACCTTTGGTTTCAGTCAAAACTTTCTTGTGAGTGATAACAATGATGTCCTCAGTCATTTTTATCTGGCGAGTAACTGGATTTATTCATATACAAAGCAATAAGCTCATTTGTATTTTATCTGGCAGTAGGGGCAGCATCGGCAATCTGTAGTTCTTAAAAAAGACCCTCCGGCTGGATGTGATAGCACACACCTTTAATCCCAGCACTCAGGGAGGCAGAGGCAGGTGGATCTCTGAGAGCTGGAGACCAGTCTGGTCTACAAAATGAGTCCAGGACAAACCCTGTTTGGAAAAAAAACAAAACAAAACAAAACAAAAAAAAAAAAAAAAAAAAGAAAGAAAAGAAAAAGAAAGGACCCCCCCATGGTATGTGCTTAGGAGATTTCAGTCCCTGCATATAGCCATGGCAGAATAGTAACATCATTAAGCCTAGAGAAAAGGCCCAGCTTGCACACTGCAGGTGTGGCTACAGTATATTTGAATATTTTCATAGAACATGAATTGATTCCCCAATCCTGTGAGGCCTTTAGGTGGCATAAAGGGGCAGAAAGCCTCCTTTATCATTCAGTTTTTTAAGATATGGTTTCTCTGTGTAGCCTTGTTTGTCCTAACTACCTCTGTAGACCAGGCTGGCCTCCAACTCAGAGATCCACTTGTATCTGCCTCCTGAGTGCTGAGATTAAAAGCATGTGCCACCACCACCTGTTTTTTGCCTAAAACAAACAAACAACCCCCCCCCCCAACACACACATACCAAAAAACCCTCTTTACCTGGTGGGGGTTGGTCTGGTGCTGTGTATTCAAATGCTAAATGCTGGTCTTCAAGATCTGGTTTCAGCCCAGAAGAGCACATTCTCCCTTACACCAAGTGATGTTGTATAAACCTGGCTCCCAGTTTAAAGTCGGTTAGTTAATAAACATAGCTAGAAGCCTGTAACTGGGCAGAAGAGAGGTAGGTAGAGTTTAGGTTCCTGGGCTTGGGGTCAGATGGGGACCATGAGGTGGGAGAGAGGAGCAGGAGAGGAAGCCAGAGAGAAAGAAGTCGCCTTGGAGCAGTAAGGACCATGAGCAGGTGGCCATGAGGGCTTACTTGCCTGATGGAACAGAAATAGCCCAGGCAGAAACAATTATGGCAAGTTACTTGGGGTGTGTAGGTGTGAAATAGCAAAATAGTTTAGAAGGTTGATACCTGCCCAGTTATTGTACCCTAAAACTTACTATAAATCTAAACGGTCTCAGTGTCTTTTATTTGGGAATTAAATGGTCTCAAGTAGGGTAAAAATCCAAATAGTTATTTAGGAGCAAAAGGGGAGCATAGTGAACCCCCCCAAAAATAGTTTTTGCTTCATCTATCATCCTCATTACCTTGTACCAGGTGCTAAAAGGATGTGCTGATAGCAAGCCACAAACTCAGGCCCATGACTCACTATTATCTCTGTTAATACCTCCTGAATGGAGATCTGGAGTTCCATCCCTTTACTTCAGGGATGGTGAAGAGAAAGGAAATATTCACTGGGAAAGTTATTTTTATTTTATTTTTTGAGACAAAACCTCACTGTGCAACCCAGGATGGTCTTGAACTTTTGTTCCCCTTGCTCAGCCTGCTGAGACAGGATGATGAGTGAATGCCATGAAGCCCAACTACTATTCCTTTCCTCAAGATCATGTAGTTTTATGGCTTCCAATTGCTACATCCATCATCTATCTATCTATCTATCTATCTATCTATCTATCTATCTATCTATCTTCTATTATTATCTTTCATAAAGGAAAAAAAAAGAAAAAACAAGTCAGTCCAGTACTTACTTAAAATTGCCACTATATAGTTGTACAATAGAAAACACAGACTTTCTGGAGTTTTATTGATGTAAACTTATATGGTAGGGTTGGAAATTTTCTTTCTCTTCCGCCGTCAAATGTAAAAAGAAGTTCCATGTTTAGTTATCCCTCACTATAATTCTTCCTAAGATTCCATTTTAAAAAATAATTTTATGTTATAGAAAGGAAAAAGTTGTTTACACCATCATCTAAATTATGATTTACCCAAAAGATTTTTTTTTTTTTAAATTGACACTTCGATTCTTCATTCTTTCAATTATCGAACTTCAGAACCTGGCCTCATTGCCCTTGTTTTTGGCTTTCTTTACTGTGGTCTCTGTGTATCTTTTATAATGGCCTTTGGTGTTGTGTGAGGACTCTGACCTGGTTGAGCTCCTCACCATTCTTGGCTGTTTCTTTTCCTGGATTAGTCTTAGGACAAAGCCCTGCAGGTGCCCTGGAGTAAGAACTGGAGAGGGTGGAGGGGAGGAAAAGGTGTGTGGGGGTGGTTTGTTGCCCAGACTGTCCTGTGCCCAACACTCCAGGTCTACAGAAGAGGCAGGAGGGAGGGCTGCATGTTCATTTAGCAAAGGAAAGACAGCATACTCAGGGCTGGTGTGGGGTAGTTGTCACCATTCCTGTGACGCTCAGGGGAGCGCTCAGTGGCACTGTCAGCAGGGAAATGCCTTGGAAGGCAGCTTCTGGGAACCTGGATCCTGGATTTACTGCTGTGAGATTTGTTGTTTCCTAGTTTCCTCATTGTCAAGAGATGGGTTAACTTTGTAAGGTCAAAAGGAATAGACTTTGTATTAGATGTAAAAGGTGATCATTACTTAATAACAAGTTTATGAATACCTGGATACTTCTGGGAGACCGTCCCTCTCTCCCTTCCTCCCTCTCCCCCTCCCTTCCTCCTGGAATTGTAAGTCCTTTCCTCCAGTTTTGGAGATATTGTTCATAGTCACATTTTTTTACCCCAAGATTGTCTGAAAAGTTTAATCCTTTCTTTCTTCATCTCATGAATCTGTGTTTCAATCTACTGATCTCTTCCTGCATAGGAAGTTTACCTCTGCGCTGCCTTTTGTCCTTTGTCATTTCCAACTCCATCTCCAAGAAGTAGATTGCAAGTATTCACGCCCTTCTTCGCAAGCTGAATTTCATATTTTCTGAATTATGAAGCTGCCCTCCATGTGACCCAGAAAGCCCTTTGATGATCCATATTTAGCTCTGTCCATCACTCAACAGATGTCTGGGTAAAGGCCCCACGAGCTCCCTCTACATCCTGTGGTTTCAAGTTCCTGAGCTGTTGCTTAGAAAGCTTTCATCCTCCTGCCCCCCTACCCACTCTAGAACCAAAGGACAAATACCCACAGTATCTGTTCGCTTATTCATTAAAAAGTATCTATTCGTTACCCACTACAAGCTTGATGCTGGGCCGGATAAGTTTCTCTTTGCTTCCAAATTTCTTCACTTGACTCATTCATGTACTTCACACATGCCGATCATTCTTCCAGAATTACAACGCTCATTTAATTAATATCTCCTAGCTACAGTCTTCTTTGCACCCCTCCCTCCCCATGAGACTTAGAGTCTTACTGGCAAGCAAGTGCCTTGATTTCATGTACCTGCTTTTGCACCTCCATATTCCAGGACCAAGCAGGTTCACTGCGGCTCTGTCTAAGGGACCTGGGCTAGCAGACATGGCTGTCTTGTGAAGAATGAGGTGCTAGTGATAGGAAAATGCTCAGTAGGTTAAGCATGTAGTTTCCCAACCGCCTTGGCTTTCTGCATCCCTTTCTCCTTAGAGATGCCCACGAAGAAAGATGTTTCTCTGCTTTCTGAGCACTTTGGATCTTCCTAGTAGATCACTTGGCATTTGAAAGGCAGCCTGCCATTCTGTTCCTCTGGAACGCAGATGGCTCAGCCCACACCTATCACCAATGAGGATCGCATGCAGAGCCCCCCTTTGGGAAGCTCCCTAAACTACCCCAGCACCATTCCCCACACTGGCTGGTCACTCTGGACAGTGACACTCAAGCCTGAGAAGATGGCTGTTCTCCACTGACAGAGCCAAACAAAAGTATAATTAGGTGGGTTCTGGGTCCCACTATGGTAGGACCTGAAGACACTGAGGATTAGGGGTTGACTGCCAACTGGATTGCAAGGATGAGGTTCGGGGGAATCTAGCTGTCCATGGAGGCTGTTAGGTTTAAAGGTGAACTTTTTCAGTAGGTTGGGATTAGATGGCTGTACAAAGGTTGAATAGATAGGGTGTCAGTCTTCAGTGTCATATTACTTCAGAATACTAGTTGAGTTGAAAACACTTCAGTAAGAATGATAGGGGCACAAAAACCTGTGGGAGACCATAGGTTTTGACGAAGATAGACATATGTCAAGTCCTTGCTCTACTGTTATCTGTGGGACAAAGAATTTTTCCTTCCTTTGCACCAATTCTCTGTTTTGTGACATAAGTCCCATGTCCACATTTAGACCACTTTGAGCATTAAAAGGGATAATGATTCCAAGAGTCAGTTCTCCGTCTCCACCTTGGGATCAAGCTTGATTATTGAGCCAGCAAGATGGCTCAGTGGGTAAAAGTCTTTGCCAGGCAAGCCTCACAATCTGAGTTTCATCTCTAGAACCCAAGGTGGAGGCGGAGAACTGACCCCTGAAAGTGGCTCTCTGAGCAACTCATGCTCAAGCCCTGCCACACACAGAGAGTCAGCTAGCAGCTCTTCCTGTCATTACAGCTCTTCCCTGTCATTACAGCCTGACAAAGGTCTGACCAGCAGACTTTCAAGCTACTAAACTGGGTCCAGTGAGAATGTGATAACGAAGTCTTCATTAGTCTTGTCTGTCTTTCTTTCTTTGGTTTGTTTGTTTGAGGCAGGCTCACGGTGTAGCTTTGGCTGGCCTTGAGCTCACAGGCGTCTGCTGCTTTTGTGTGCACCTACCACACCTGACAGTCTCCTTTGGTCTTAATGACATAGTCTACTCCTAAGGGACTATCAGAGCTGCCAAGAGTGCTCACAGTCCTCATCAGCTGACCTCCATGGGGACAAGGTATCAGACCAGTCCTGTCACCTCTAAGTCTGGTCTGACTGGTTAGTGTCCACTGATGTAGAAGTAACTCTTGGAATCATTTTTCATCCTTTTAGAAAATACAGAAAATAAAGGATTCCAAGAAATGTTTATCAGAAGGCCTTAATCGATCTCCCCTCCCCCCTTTTTTTTCTTTTCTTCCCCCACTCACATTTCCTCCTCTAACCTACCTGGATCTGATTTAGCATTGACGCCTACTGAATAGTTTGAGCAGCTTTTGAAGGGGGAAAGGGAGAGGGATTATATCTTGCTTCTAAACCAACCAAGACGAGGGTTCTTTCTCTAAGAACAGGGATATGTTCACGCCCTCTTAAGGTTGTCCTCTCTGGAGTACTTTTCCCTCTGTACAGTCTTCAGAGGTGATTTTGTTCTCTGAGCCACACAAATGCTGGCGACTCTTTGACTTGATCCCCTCTTTAAAACTCATCTCCAGTCCCTTCCACACTTGAGAGGCAAAGTGTCCAGATCCTTGATTTCTTGTGTATATAATAACAATAAACATGGACACTATCAGAGAAGAGACAAGGGATCCCTACTTGGTGCCCTGTGCAACCAGTTACTCAGGAGGATCATCTGAGCCAAGTTCAAGGCCAGTCTTGGCAACATGGTAAGAATCATCATACATTCCCACATGAAAAAAAAAAAAAAAGCAAAAACTATTTATAAACAGACAAACAAAGAAAAACCATCTTAAAAGATAGAAACTTCTTTTCCTAGAAAAGCACTTTGGAGGCTATTACTTCAGAAAATGATCACTTCTGTGTTCGTTTGAGAACAATAAAAACTAGTTTTCTACCTGATAGGCTCGGGTCATATAGAAGGGGAGGAGTTCCTCCCTTATCAGTGGACTAGTGGAGGGGCATAAGGGGAGAAGAGGGAGGATGGGATTGGGAGGAGAGGAGGGAGGGGGCCCACAGCCGGATACAAAGTGAATAAATTATAATAAATAATAATAAAAAAATTAAAAACTAGTTTTCTTAGGGGACAGAAAACTCCATGGTTTACTGTTCGTTTGCTCATTTATCTATTTATTTAATATATGTAAGTGCTGCGGTGGTTTGAATGAGATGGCTCCCAGGGACTCAAGTGTTTGGATGTTCAATAGAACTATCTGAAAAGGATTAGGTGTGGCTTGTTGCTGGAGGTGTGTCTCTGGGGGTGGGTTCTGAGGTTTCAAAAGCCCACACTAAGCCCAGTCTGTCTGTCTCTGTCTCTCTCTGTCTCCAACTTGCAGATTAGATGTACGCTCTCCGTGTAACTAATATGAGCTTCTTGCCCGCGTGTGCATCACATTCTTGCTTGGTGCCCTCAGCGGCATCAGTGGGAGACGGACCCCGTAGACCGGTGGTGTGGAGGGCTGTGAGCCGCTGGGAACTGAACCTGGGTCCCCTGCCGGAGTGGAAATGTTCATAACTGCTGAGTCATCTCTCTAGCCCATGTCCCCTCCCACCCCCGTCAGAATTTCTCAAACCCTCTCCATGTATTTCTTAGAAGATAGCCAGTACTTGAACAGAAAGCTCTTTTTTTGTTTGTTTCTTTATGGAACATTAAAATTGTTGCTATACGTATATTTGTATATTTGCGTATCTGTGAGTATATCTGTGTGATGTGTGTGTGCGCTCACATGCCATAATGTTTACACAGGGGTCGGAGAGCAACTCCGCAGTCGGTTTTCCCCCTTGACCTTTATGTAGGTCCCAGGGATCAAAGTCAGGTATGAGGCTTGCACAGCACGTGGTTTTTGTTTTTGTTTTCCTACGGAACAATCTCCTTTCATAAAACATTTTAGGAATACTAGCGTTTTGCGAGTGATAGTCTAAAAAGTTACAGCCTCAGAGAGGGTGTAAAGTCTCAGACTAGAGGCGTGGACTAGATTTAGACTAGACTAGATGGGAACACTTGAAGTTACGCTCGCACGCTAGCTCGCATGCTAGCTCGCTCGCTCGCTCGCTCGCTTGCACTGATTTCTGTTGCACCTTGGAGCTCTGAGCTGAGCATGACTGTGTGGTTTTCCTCCCTAGGGAGCTGGTGGGCTCTTCCTTCCCTTCCTGTGCCCTGTCACTTCTTTTAAGGCTGACATCAGACACACACTTGCTTGAGAATGTTGAGGTGGAGGCCTTTGATGCAGGGGTCTGGGGGTTTAGGTCCTGCCTGTCGCTAGGACTCCGTGCTTTTGTGGATCTTGGTTGTGGTAGTGCATGGAAGGCACAGCCCAGCTGGAATAAAAGATAGCCCAGAGTTTTGTCTAAGGGAAGAGGGGATCTAGAGATGGGAAAAGCTGATGTAATTATTTTTGGCAGGAGTTGGAACCAAAGCAGCAGGAGAGTAAGTTTTCAGATTCTCTGGCAAAGCAACTTTCTAATCTGTCACTGAGTATGTGTAAAAAAAGCGATTAGTAGGTCTCTATATTTATCATGATTACTCACAAATATGTAATTTACATAATATATACAGCACATTAAGTACTATGTCACCTTATGTAATGTTCTATATGTATAGTATATAGATGAATGTTATGTAACGCCAGTCTGGAGGCTCTCGCAGGCTCTGCCAAGTAGTTCCTAATTTATTTGGCAATTTTAACCTATTTTTTTCCCCATCTGTAGAATGAACTCTCCTGAGAGGAGTTGGTCTGTGACCCGAATGTAATCATCCTACAAATTCTGTCTCCATTCCCAAATCGCTGGGGAAACTCCCCCCCCACCAAAGGCGACAACAAGGTACACCAAAGGTTTCCGCTTTCATTGTTTTTTTTTTTTTTTTTTTTTTTTTATTGCTACTGGGGCGGAAGCATGGAGGCAAGTGAGAACGTGTCTGCTGCGTGGAAGGAATCTGTGCAGCCTAAGACAGAAGGGACCAGGCTCTCCCCTGACCGTAGCTTTAAGAAGCTGACTGAACACGAGGAAGCCCTATTCTCCTCCGTCCAGTGGAGATCATAATGCTTTGTTGGCTCACCTCAGAGCCTGGCGTGAGGGCCACTAGGTTGAAGCACTACACAGTAAGAAACCACAGTCATGGCGCTTAAAAGACGATTTGTAAGGTCAGCTTAAACAACAACACAAGACTTACTAAGATTAGCAAACCAGAAGAGCAATGCCGTGGGGTTTTACACTCTGTGCCTCTGAAAAGGGCTTGGTCTCAGTCTCTGCAGGGCCCCGTCAAGAGACCTGTGAGTCTCTGGGAATCCGATTCACCTACTGATGGTGCTGTAACCTTGGGGGGTCGGAGCCAGAACATATTCAAACACTTCTGTAAATGTGTTAGCATCAATGGTCCTGAAGTTGAACCTGCTTCAGCATTTCAGAATCAAGTGGCTTCCAAGACAGTATCTGCTGTTAATGGGGAGCTTGTCTGTCGTGTCACCAAGCATCCCATAAATACGTTCTTTGGGTGGCCTGGGCTTTCCCTCGTCAGCAGAAGCATGTTTGGTTGGGCAGGCTGGTTCCAAACCTCAGTCCTAGATGCTGGATGGTCGCTTCCTTCAGAGGTGGGCTCAGTGGCTACACAGTCTTCATATTCCCTGCCTTGTCCGTTGTAAGATTGGAGGCAGCTCGGTGGATGACGTGAACTGGGCCTAGGTTTCCTCTTGAGAAATTTGAGACAGAGATGAAGGTCTCGGTGGGCCTGGGGGCCGAGGCAAAGGTTGCTTTCTACCAGTGATGCTCTATGTGGAGTCCCCCCTGCCCTCCCCGGGAGAGGAAAGGGAATGCTGGCACCGTCTGACTGAAGCCCACTGAGTGTGCCCGAGACTGCTCTGTCCTAGTTGGCAACATCCTACAGAAGGTAACTTTTCACTGAAGTCACAGCTGAAGCCAGGAATGTTTCCAAGGCAAGATCTGGTGACCTAACAAAGTGACATGGTGGTTCAATCAACTGATCAGTTTGGTGCCATCTGCCAACATCAGGCCAGCTTTTCTCCAGGTAGGAAAAGCCATAGAGAACTTGGGAATTAGTATAAGGGTTCCCCCTCCCCTTTTCTCATGTGGGCACAGGCCATATGATGGTTCCTCCATCACCACCTGGATCCAAGCGGAAGCACTTCTTGCTGAGCAGAAATGACTCTCTTCCCAGATGCGGGTTCTTTTGCTTATTAGCAATCTTCTTAGCAACGTTCACAGTTAAATCTCATTAGCCAAGATACCATGGAGAAGTCTTTTAGCTACAACTCAGTTTCCTTATCAACCCACGGGGGAAGGAGGCTTAAACAGTGTTTCATGGTTGCTCTCTGATCTAGAACATTCTCGTAAACCTTGAAACCAGCCAGGGAAATGTGTCTTCACGAGCAAATGATGGTGGGAGAGTAGGGGTCTTCTTCTTCTTTTTTTTTTTTTCTTTCCCACGTTCTGTTCCCACACTATGTTTATTTCTAATCAGGAAAAGTCCAGCAATAAATAAATATATATTATATATAAACATATATGCCACATATATACATATATAAGACCATCGGAGGGTCCTTCTGTCACACTGTGAAAGTGGGAAGTGCAAAGAAAGAGGGAATCCCTGACAGGCTGGTTTTCCCAGCAACGCCCCTTCCCCCATCCCCATCATCTCCAGGGCTTGGGATTCAAAAAAAAACACACACTTTGGCTTTCCGTGGTAGTGAGGGGAAGGGAGTACTAGGAGTGTGTGTGTGTGTGTGTGTGTTTTCTTTCCATTTTACACAATATTATGACACCAACTTGAAAAATAAAGTCCATTTTCTCAGCTTTCCCTCCCAAGTGTTCATAGGAACTATGAAAATAAATACCACATCTCAAGTATGCTGCCCAGGCAGCCCTGTTTGCTCTCTAAGCAAACAGCCACCAAGAGATGCTCCAGGAAGCGAACAAGTGCCCATGGACAGCAGAGACCCGAGAATGGAAACAGCTTTCCACAGCTTCTTGGCTTTCCTCTGCAAGTGAGGGGAGGGGCCGTTGCTTGAAGGACAACGAAGAGACCATCCTGTGCTCACCGAGCCCTGCCAAGGATTTTGCTTGGAGAGCTGTAGGCTGTTTTGTTTTTGTACAGAAGGACTTTTGTGCAAGGTTTCTGGGTTGGAGCTCCTTCCCCTGACCACATCCGATCTCACTGTAGGCAGGAAACCTACAGCCTGGAGACTGACGGGAGTGGGGAGGGAAAAGGAAGACTTCTCCTTCAGGCTCAAAGTCTACCCGAGGCCTGCGGGAATGTGGAAGTTGAAGTTGCTGTATGAGCCAACCCATCCTGGTGGGCCCTGAGTCCATTCAAAATATTTCATGGGTATTGGCTCTGTTGGGAGTGGATCCATTTTCAAAACAGGTAGACTATATGGCAGGATGACATTTTCCCCCAGAAGTGTGGCTTTGCTTCCTCTGGTCACAGGTGTGCGCATGTGTGCGTGCGTGCGTTGTGTATGTGCGTGTGCTTGTGTGTGTGTGTGTGTATCCATAGATTCTTCTTTCCTTTCCTGGTAGAGCTGGTGTTTGGCACGCTGTTTAGTCTTTGGAACGGCTTTTCCTCCTCAGTGAAAAAAAGCTGCTCTTCTGGGGAGGCCCCATCATCATAGGCGCCTGGTTTTTGTGAGTGATTTTAATCTGAAATAAAGAAACAGAAACCAGTCAGAGGTAACACACCAGCCGGTAACCTGAGGGAGAGCAAGCTGTGGCGCAGAACGAAGGCCAGTTTGCACTCACAGGAGCCCCACGCAGGACAACTGTCCTTGAACAGTTTCAAAATTGGCAACTTGACCCTGACTGGGCCTGGAGTTTGGCACTGCTGGAAGCGAGGGGCGGAAACACCGGGGAGAGACAGGTGTGAGCTTCCCACGTGGTGATCAGCTCGCACCTGTCTTGTGTCCTTGCTATTCATAGACTGTCAGAATGTCACAGCTAGAGGAAGCCTCAGGAACCTTCCCGTTCACCACACTGGAGGATGGATGAGGAAGAGCAGCCCAGAGCTCTGCAGGGGACTCAGCTTAGTCTAAGGTCACAGGGTGGGGTTCCGGCATATTCTCCACGTTCCCAGCCCGGATTCCAGTCCAGGTGGCAGACATATGTCAACCAGCTGACCTGGAGGCTTCAGTTTAACCTCTGGCCAATAACCTTCATGTGGACCATTGCCAAATGAGCCTCTTAGGCATGTCTCCTTTTCTTACACTCTGAGTCAACCCTATTTTCACAACTAAACTTTTTATTACTTTAAAAAATTTTAAAGTTTATGACTTTAATCTGTAAACATCCCATTAATTATAGACATGGCTTTGAAATGCTTAATCCCTATCTGAATGTGGCCTGGTGATGCCCCCACACGATTAATCTGCATTATCGTTCCATCGACATTTACGAAGTATGATAGATGCTCAGAGTGGGTGGCTGATATGGGAACAGGAAGTACTCAGGATTCAAAGACTTGGGTGTGGGGCCGTGTACTTCTATTTCCTTGGTTCAGAACTTTGGACAAATAATTTATCACTCAGAGAACAGTGCTTGCCAGACTTCAAAGTGAGGATAACATTGATACTATTTCTTTACACAGAGGTCATATGACACGCTGTCAATGTGAGCCCATTGTAAGCTGCAAAGCGGGAGGGAATGGCTAGGTGTTACACTGGAGAGATAGAGAATAGATGCCAAAGGAAACGGAACCTGGAAGCCCACAGTTCTAAGAACCCAGTCTTGTAGTTTTTAACCATACTATTGAAAGTGACAGTGTGACCACAGAGGAAAAAAAAAAATAGAGCTGTGGAAGAGAAAACCCATCATTTTAAATTCATTTTTAATTTTAAATTAATGTAGGATGAGCCAAGGCGTTCTAAAAAAGAACAAGGAAGGTCTGATAAGAATGAGGAGGCACCTTATGATGTGACAGTGAGGAAAAGAAGAAAGAGAAGGCAGGGGGCAGAGGAACCGTATACGAACAGGCTGGGCTGAGGGCAAAGGATGAGGAACGTGGAAGACTGTGGACAGTTGGTTGATATAGGGCTTTAAAGGGGATGACAAGACCGGGTCCCTGGGAGGTAACCAGAAACCATAAAACATGGCTGAAAAACAAGATGAAGAAAAAGGAACGAGGGCAATTACTTAGCAGCCGTCATCAGAGTGTGCTAGAGTGCAATGTTTGGCTAGGAACGCACCACTGTAAGTCAGGCTCAAGTTCAGAAGGCTCCAAGAACTGGGATGAAAAAGAAGGAAGCGAAAGACAGTGAAAACTCCCTATCTGGGTGTTAGAGCTGGAGTGGCCGGCCCATTGGCTTTCACCAGCCTGGAGATGGTGAAGAGACAAATATGCTCTTCTGCCAGAGGAGCAGATCAAACCCCATTTTGTATTGTGTGCCAGATGGCAGCCGTTATGTGTGTCCCAGCATTGATGGAGGTGAGGCACAGACGGGGACTCTAACTGTCCCTCTCCAGGGCCTGCAATCCAGCATGCTAAAATGGGAGAGATCTGTGACATAGGCTTCAGAACAAACTTCTCATTCTTGAGCTCACAAGCTCATTCGAGGAAGACTCTTGAGTCCTTCCTTTGATATCCCTGAGCTGCCTGGATGCCTGGCTGGGAGAATGTGCTGGGGAAGAGGAACCAGCCCAGAGAAAAGAGCATTTTCCTGGCATTCGGAGATGGCTGTGTTTGGGGAAGTGGGTGGCAGCTGTGTGCTAGGCTTCTTTCTTTTTCTTCCTCCGCCTCTCACTGAACCTAAGTACTTGCCTGATAGCATCTCTAGGGCTAATGAAGCAAAACTCAAATCTCTTAGCCCTGGCTGGCCTAGAACTCTCTCATGTAGCCTAGGTTAGATTCATGGTGATCCTCCTTCATCTCCATCCTGAGAGCTGGGATTCCAGGTGGGGCTCTGCCACATCCAGTTTTTTTTTCTGCAATTTTAACAAACGTGCCAGTAGGGCAAGTGTTGGGAATGTCTCTTATACATGATAATATGGTGATGTTTGAGGATTTTATTACTACGGATTACCGACATGTGTGAAATCGTATCCTCATGTTGAGTCAAAGAGATGTCAGTCCTTTAGCCCTAAGTTAGGAGAGTGCTGTGGGCAGAAGTAGTCAAGAGTCCACAGAGGAGATAGTCTGCAGTACTTGGACCCATTTTTTTTCAACTCTGACCGAAAGGGCATCCTACGTTTCTGTAGTTAGAGTTCAAACTCAACTGGTAACTGGGCTGCCAATTAAGCCTCTGTGATTGACAACTAGACAGACAGAGGCTGGGCTCCCCTGGTAAATGTTCTGCTCCACGACACGGAGAACCGACCCAGTACTCCTGAGTCAGAGTTCAAATTTCGTGAGACCATAACAGCTTGTGCATTTTCCTTTAAATGGAGCAAAGTTCTCCCTTCCACTCCCATTACAGACTGGCTTTGCACTATCAGTTTCTCAAACAATTCCAACAAGTTTCATCACTTCAAAAGAAGCAATACATGGAGGGAGCCCCTCCTGGAGGTTGCCATCTAAGAGCAAATGAAGTGCAAACCCTTCCTAAAATCACATGGGATTTTAGGCCTGCCCAGGCCTGCTCAGACTCGTGAGGTCTGAAATGGTCTCTGTAACAATTGAGAAGTTATGTTCGAGAAGGTAATGTTCTTTCAGAATGTCTTCAAGTAGTCAGGGAAGGGGCAGGGATGGAGTCAGGGATTGTATTACCATCGTTTAAATTTTAGATGTTTCTGGGTGCTCCGAGATCTTGAAATCCTCTTGCAGGGGAGTTTTCTGACATGAGAGGCCTTTGTGACAGAAGCAGTCAATGACCACCTTGGCAGAGTCTAGAATCACTGTGTCCTGATTATGTTAATCAAGGAGGTGAGACCTGCATATCGTGGGGGAGGGGGAAGGCACCAGAGCCTGGCTGGGATCCTGTGCTATACAAAAGGAGAAAAGGAGCTGAGCAGAGCTGTGCGTTCATCTCTTTTTCCTGACGGTAGATGCCGTGTGAACAGTTGTTTCAAGTTCCTGCTGCCTTGCCTGTAGCCTTGAACTTCGAGCCAAACCAAATCCTTTTTCCCCAAAGTTGATTCCGTTAAAACATTTCATAGCAACAGAGAAACAAACTAAGACAGGCTTGAAATGCAGCAGGAACAGCCAGGCTCTGCAGAGTGGGGCTGACTCTCGGTAGGGGAAGTTTAACTCGGAGTTTGGTCCCTGAACCTGCAGCGTCAGCATCTCCCTGGAATGTGTCAGCAGGTCCAGTGCTTAGGCATCAAGACCCTGCTGGATTAGAACTCTGAGAAGTGCTCCAGTCACATGAATTTTAACCCCTAACCCCAGTTATTCAAACATTTACTCAAGCCATTGGATTGTTAGAATAAACTGGGGTCATTTTCAACTTAATGATTTAGCTGTTATCTAGCTTTAGAAGAACACTTTTTGTTTTGTTTTTTAAAATGTAGCTTTTTGAGTCTCATGTAACCCAGGCTGGCCTCAAACTCAGCATGTAGCCAACAATTACCCAGAGCTTGTGATCCTCCTGCCTCCACCTCCCTAGTGCTGGGATTATAGCGGGAGCAAGGTAGTGAAGCATGAGGTCCCATTTTCCAGCACTGTGTAAGGCAAACGTTCTTAACAGATAGACCTTTTATGTAAGCATACACGTTTCTCTATATAAACAGGTTACCTGCTCCTTTTTAAGAATTTGCAAAACAATTTAAAAGTTTAGAAATCACACAGATAACAACTTCTTTTCTTGGTATACTGCTTTAGTTTCTTTCCCACACTTGCATATTTTGACTTAGATTGAAATCAGGATCTAAATCTGCGGTGTTTTATTTCGTATTATTTTGCCAGCGCTTTAGTGTCCTCCATAATTAATTTTAAAATTAAAGCTTAACTTTAAGTAATTAATTTATCTTAGTGCTGGAGAGTGAATTCCGGGCTTTGCATGTGTTAGAAAACATTTGTCCACTGCACTATACCTCCAGCCCTTAAAATTTTATTGATTTTTTTTAAAAAATTTGTTTTGTGTCTTGAGACAGGGTTTCTCTGTGTAGTCTTGGCTGTCCTGGAATCGCTTGCCAGGGATCTGCCTGCCTCTGCCTCCCAGAGTGCTGGGACTAAAGGCGTGCACCCCAGGCCAGGCTTACATTGTATTTTCAATATCTAAAAATTATTCCATTTGATGAATATCTTGTAGCTTATTTAAAACCTTTCAACAGGGGTGGTGAGATGGCCCAGTGGTTACGAACACTTGTGGCTCTTGCCGAGGACCTGGGTTCAGTTCCCGGGACCCACATGATGGCCCACAACCCTCTGTAACCCCCTTTCCAGGTGACCTGGTATAAGATCGACTTTACCCTAAATGTTGGGCTTTCATGAAAATTACATTTTTTTTGTTATGCCGCATGGAGGAGAAACTCATATTCTTACGCGCCTGTCTCTCTATTTTTAAGATCCATTTATTTTTACTTTATGTTTCTGAGTGTCCTGCCTGTGTGTCTGCCTACCATGTATATTAAGTACTCACAAGGCATGGACAGGGCCTTGGATCTCCCGCAGCTGGAGTTATCGACCATTGGGAGCCACATGTGGGCGCTGGAACCAAGCCTGGGTCCTCTGGCAAGTGCTCTTAACTGATGATCCGGCCACGGTTCTTTCTGACACATGGCTCAAGGTGCATTCCAGAGAAGCTGGGCCAGCTCATTCTCCCATCTCGCTGAGTGTAGGACCTTACCACACTCTTGACAGAAGCAAATATTTTCTTAAACTTACTCGGCATGTGAAGAATTACACGATGTTCTCGCTGTCTTAATTTGAAAAAAAAAAAAATTATTCCTTAAAAAGAAATTGTGTTATCATATACTGCTCCATAGGCGTAGCCTGTGGCATCTGTGGCCATTTGTCTGTCCATTCTTACAAGGTCAGGACTTTTTTCTACTGGATTCTAAGTGTTGGTTTCCTTTCATAGTATAGAAACTAGCCTGTTCTATTGTAAGCATCTTGTCATTAGATCTTTAAATATATAAATTTCTGATTTTTTTTGTTGGATTCTGTTGATGGTTCTTATGTACTAGGCTGGCCTCAAACTCTCTAGACAAGGATGTAGACAAGGATAATCTTGAACTCCTGATCTTACTGCCTCCACTTCTCAAGTGTTGGATCTATGTAGTGCTGGGGAATCTAACTCAGGGCTCTTTTCATTTACCACCCTACCAACTGGGCTACATTTTCAACTCCTCTGCATTGACTCTATTTGTAGAGCTTGAAATTCACTGTTAGCTAAAAAAAGGTCACTTTTTCATAGGATTACTTGATTTGTTGCTGTTTAACTTCTTGAGTTCTTTGTATATTCTGGATATTAGCCCTCTGTCGGATATAGGGTTGGTGAAGATCCTTTCCCAGTCCACAGGCAGTTGTCTTGTTCTGATGACAGTGTGCTTTGCTTTACAGAAGCTTTTTAATTTCATGAGGTCCCATTTGTCGATTGTTGATCTTAGAGCCTGTGTTGTTGGTGTACTGTTCAGGAAAGTTGTCTCCTGTGCAAATGAGTTCAAGGCTCTTCCCCACTTTTTCTTCTAACCAGTTTAGTGTGTCTGGTTTTATGCTGAGGTCTTTGATCCACTTGAACTTTAGTTCTGGACAGGGTGATAAATATGCATCTATTTGCATTTCTCTACATGTAGACATCCAGTTAGACCAGCACCATTTGTTGAAGATGCTATCTTTTCTACATTGTATGGTTTTGGCTTCTTTGTCAAAAATCAAATATCTGTAGGTGTGTGGGTTTATTTCTGGGTCTTCTATTCAATTCCATTGATCCACCATTCTGTTTCTATGCCATTACCAAGCAGTTTTTATTACTATTGCTCTGTAGTACAGCTTGAGATCAGGGATGGAGATACCTCCACACGATCTGGGCACAGGAATCTTTTCTGAGACTGATACTCCAACCAAGGCCATGTATAGAAATAACCTAGAACCACTGCACAGATGTAGTCCATGGGAGCTCAGTCTCCAAGTGGGTTCCCTAGTAAGTGGATCAGTGGCTGGCTCTTTGATCACCTCCCGCTGAGGGGGGAGCAGCCTTACCAGGCCACAGAGGAAGATAATGCAGCCAGTTTTGATGAGACCTGATAGGTTGGGATCAGATGGAAGGGGAGGAGGCCCTCCCCTATCAGTAGACTTGGGGAGAGGCATTGGAAGAAAAGAGGGAGGGAGAGTGGAACTGGGAGGGAAGGAGGGAAGGGGCTACAGCTGGGATACACGGTGAATAATTGTAATTAATAAAAAAATTAAAAAGTCACTTTTTCAATACAAAGGTTCTGCCTATAAGGTAACTAAAATAATTAATTTTCCCCATAGGTTACAACATTTAATTTTTTATTTAATTTTTAGTCTTGTTGCATAGTGCTTATTTATCCAAGTAACTAAGTTCTTAGGTGCCCTACGGTAAACCGTTTTATCCCTTGTAGTTAGTTTATGATCATTCTTCTTCCTTAATTAGTTATTTTTATATGTTCTAAGATTTGTTAGGACTCCATTCTGAACTACTGGTTTGCTTACCCAACAATTCTAACAAGAGAATATTATTGAAATCATCGTGATTTTATAATTATTTTATCTCATGAAGGTCTTTCCTCCCTCCCTCCCCCTGCAATCCACCAAGGTTGAAAGGTCTTTTATTAAAATGTTTTTATTAAATCCTCTAGGAATTGCATTGTTTTGTCAGGTTAAAAGGTTTGAGTGGGGATTCTGGGACCCCTATTTAGGACATGGGATGTCTCCATGGTGGTTAGTGTGATCAGTTTGGAATAGTTCCGAATCATCATCTGGGAGTCTAGTTTCAGTGACGGACTGTCTAGATGAGGTTTGTACACGGAGGAGCGTCTTCATTACGTAAGCAGAGGTGGGAAGGCCTGCCCACTGTGGGTGGCACCATCCCCCAGGCCAGGGATCTCGATACACCTGGAACTGTGAGCTAAAATGAACCCTTTCTTCCTTACATTGCTTTTGTCAGGGTACTTTATCCCAACAATAGGAAAAGAAACTAAGATGGTTTACATACTCAGTTTTTAAAACTGTTTACATCTTATAGGTATCGTCATTAATTTCCCACAATTCAGCTGTATATTTTATATCTTGTTGATGCTGTTAGAATTTTTTTTTCCTAATAGATTCACTGGATTAGTAACAACTGGTATGCAAGAATGTTATTATTATTATTTCGTCTACCTACTGAAATAATTTATGCTATAAGGTTTTCCACTGGTTTCTTGAGTTTTCTATAGTCACAGTCCCTTACAATAATGACAGATTTGATTGTTTCCCAAATATTTATATTTATTTTCTCTTTCACATATATTGTACTGGCTAGAACCGCCAAGCAATTTTAACGTTTATTTATTTCTTGTCTATGATTTTAATGGAAGAATTTCTGAAGTTTTAGTGTTAAGTAAAATATTTGCTATTTGTTTGACAGAAAATTTTCATTATTTTGAAGTTTCTTTCTAGTTCAAGGGTTTTGGGGTTTTTTTGTTTGTTCGTTTGTTTTTTTTTTGACAGAATTTCTCTGTGTAGTCCTGGCTGTCCTGGGACTTTATAGACCAGGCTGGCTTCAAACTGAGAGATCCTCTTGCCTGTGCCTGTTGAGTGCTGGGAGCAAAGATATGTACCACTGCTGCCCAGCTAGCCCCAGGATTCTATAAAGCTCCACAAAAATAGGAACTGCTGCCAGGCGCAGCCACTCACTCCTGTAAGCGCAGCATTTAGGAGATAGAGGCAGACAGACCCTGTGAGTTTGCGGCCAGCCTGGTCTACATAGCAGTTCTGAGCCAGCCATGGTTACACAGGGAAACCCTGTCTCAAAACAAGATAAGACAAAACAAATGAACAGACAACAGAAATGCTGGGCTGAAGAGATGGCTTATTGCTCTTGCAGAGAACCCCAGTTCAGTTCTCAGCACCCACAAACAGCTCACAACCACCTGTAAATCCAGCCCCAGGGGATCCAACGCCCTCTTCTGGGCTGTGGAGGCACCTGCAATCACAGGCACACAAGCTTAAAATTAAAATTACTCTTTTTTTTAAAAAAAAGAAATGTCGAATGTAATTGAATACTTTTGGTCATCCATTTATATTATCATGTAACTTTTTCCTCTCTAAGCCACTGATGGCAGGCTTCCTTTTTTCATTCCTATGGTACGTCCTCAGGGTTAAATAATCTTTTTCACATAGTTTACTGACATACCTATACGCTGGCTTTATATCATATTCACATTTGAGTCATATTGCTTTACAGTGTTCTACATTTAGGTGTAAATTTTCAGTCACCTCAGTTGTTTTGTGTATGCGGGGTATACGTGTATGTGTGTAAGAGGTATAGCGCACATATGTGCACATGTTTGTAGGATGTGTACTCATACCTGTGGAGGTCCAAGGTTGATATCAGATATTTCCTATCACTCTCTGTCTTATCTTTTTGGGACAGAGTCTTTCACTGAGTTCACAGCTTAGTGTTTGGCTGGCCAGGCTGGCCTGAGAGTTCAAGGGTTCCACTTGTCTCCGACTCTCCACTTAGGGCTACAGACATGCATGACAATGCCAGGCAGGTTCTTACATAGGTGACTTAGGTCATGTGCTGTGTAGCAGGCACTTTACTGACTCCTATCCCCATCCCCTCATTTTGATATGTCCATACACGTATGTGATGCACATTGATCATATTCACCTCACAACTCCCTCTTGTCCTCTCCCAGTTCCTTCTTTCAACTACTTTCTGTTGGTGCTATGCATTCCAATGCTAATTACTGGTTGCTGCCTAGACAAGCACATTCTCACTTACACTGGCCTTTGTTGTGTAAACCTTGCGCTATCTAATTTAAAGTTAATTGATTAATAAAGTTGCTGAAGCCTGTAACTGGGCAGAAGAGAAGTAGGCAAGGTTTAGGTTCCCAGGCTTGAGAGTCTCGTAGGGACCACGAGGCTGGGAGGAGGAGAGAGGAGGCAGAAAACGTAGCAGAAAGAAGCCAGCGATAAGGAAGTCTCCATGGGGTAGTAAGGACCATGAGCAGGTGGCCATGAGGGACTGGCCTGCTGGAACAGAAGCAGCCCAGGCAGGGACAATTATAGCAAGTAACTTGGGGTGTGCACCTGGGGAAAAGCTTAGAGGGTTGATATCTGCCCAGTTATGGTGCCTTAAAGCTTTTATAAAACCAAAAGGTCTCTGTCTTGGTTATTTGGGAACTAGCTGGGGTAGCTAAAGTCTGATATCTAGCTTATACAACACGTTTCCTTTCTACTTTCATGCCTTTTGTTTTGTCAGACCATTGAATCTAATTAGGACTCCTTACAGGAGCATAAGTGAGGAGTTAGCTACAGGAACACGGACAACTTACCATTGATGATACACAATGTCTTGCCTTCCACTGGAAACCACCAACTACATATCAATCCTCAGGGAGGGGCAGAGCCTGGTGAGCTCTCCTTCTGCAAGCTCATCTGTTTTGAGGTCATTTTGTATATAAGTCTTTGAAAGCACCTTCTATGTCATCAGTGGTTGAATTTCCTTCAATTTTTGTTCAAGTTTATTAGAATCAAAATTATGTATTATTTTATAATTAAATAATGTCATTGCCCATATACATTAAGATTTTATATTACATTTGCTAGATTTTTTTTTTACACATTAATATTCCTTCTACCAGTTTCTTGCTTCTAAATTGAGATTTGCCTTGTTGAAAGAGTTCAATGTTATTTACTTTGTCTTATTTTTTACTGATTTTTTTAATTTCTAGAGCTAGGGTTTGTATAGCCTTGTCTGTCCTGCACTCGATTTGTAGACCAGGCTGGCCTTGAACTCACAGCGATCCACCTGTCTCTGCCTCCCTGAGTGCTGAGATCAAAGGTGTGTGCCACCACACTGGGCTTTCATTTGATTTCTTATGCTTAGTAAAGGATTTAACTCCAGTGCATAATAATATTACATATAACACAAATAGGTGTATATTTCGAGAAACATCTTCTAACTTGCAGCCGACCTGATGCCTTTGCTTTGCATCCTTCCTTGCAAGACCGTCCCTCCGTGTTTGAGTGTTCTGTCTCTGTAGAATAAGGACACTAGTTTCGGTGGATTAAGAATCCAGCTCTGCTAACATTTTGATTTGGGGTTCCAGTCTCCATAATGGCTAGAAAATGCACACCAGATGTTTAAACCACCAGTGTGAACTGGTGTGGTGATGTCGGCAGCTTATGCCTAGAACCCCAGCAGTCTGGAGTCAGAGGCTAGACTGTGAGTTAGTGCGCAACCTGAGCTACAGAGCAAGACCTTGTTTCAAACAAACAAACAAACAAACAAACAAACATCCAAAATAAAGCCAAACAAACCCAAAGGCTGAGCGTACCTCAGTGGTAGGGTGCTTGCCCTGCACGGACGGGGCCCTTAGTTCAGTCCTTAGAGGGAAACCACACTCACAGCTGATCAAGCTATGACTGGTGTTTTATTACACCCACATAGGTTGCTACTACCTCTTTATTTGTGAGTTTTTGGACTTAACAATATTTTTCAGAGTGAGGTGTAATTTTTTGAAGAGTAACAATGAGGCAGGGTGTAGTGAGGATATGAGGAGAATTTGCCTATTTAAAAAAAAAAATCAAAGTTTGGATTGAAATGAATGGCAGCCCCTGTCTTTGGATATCCACTGAGCCATGTGGGAAAAGCATTTGATTTCTTCCAGCCATTTTAAAAAATGACTTATTTTAATTATTTATTGTGTTTGTGTGCATGGGCACATGAGAGCAGGTACCCAAGGAAGTTGGAAGTAGGAGTTGTAGACAGGCCTGAACCACCTGACCTGGGTGGGAACCTAACCTGAGAGTTCTCTGCAAGAGCAGTGGCATTCGTGGATGCTGAGCCATTGCTGCAAAGCTCTAGCCATCTATTTTCAAACACAGAAGACTGGAACATTCCCACCTCCACCCAGCTTCATCAGAGTCATGGGCAGTAGAGATTCCGTCCACTCTGCTTAATTCTAGCAATGTGAATGCTACTATTATTAGTTTTTAAAAGTATTTTTATTGTATTTGAGAGAGAGAGAGAGAGAGGAAAAGGACGAGAAAAAGAATTGGCCAGTTTTGTGTGTAGGTGCCCATGGCATGTTGCTGTCTGAAACTGATTCTCTTTCTCTATCTCTCTTTTTATCATGTGGGTCCTGAAGATCTAACTCAGGCTTGCCTGGAAGTACCTCACCTACTTAGCCATTTAATTGGCCCCCATTATTAGTTTTTTATCACACTGTGTTTTTACTTTTTTTCCTCACCTTCCATAAGATTATGGTAAGTAAGACTTTGCCAAAAAAAAAAAAAATGTCTATCTTCAGCCTTTATAGAAAATGTCATTTCGGGCATAGGCAATTAAAGAACTGTGTGTGAAAGGTAGCTTGACACTTGAAGGGTTCCAAAGAGCACGCCATCAAAGAGTGGCGATGGTCAGAAAGATACTTCTGTCTCTTCTGAGATTACAGATTTGCTGTCACACTGAGGGCATTACTCATGAAGTGTCCCCGTGGATACC
Source organism: Psammomys obesus (assembly GCF_907164565.1). NCBI lineage: Eukaryota > Metazoa > Chordata > Mammalia > Rodentia > Muridae > Psammomys > Psammomys obesus. Next base: position 2,739,147 of record NW_026596064.1, read on the forward strand.
CTGAACGCAGGAATTTCTAGCGGCATTTTTAAGGGGGAACAATAAAAAAGTGAGGAGGCCTGCCTCCCACAGCCGCGCTGACTGGAACTAATGTAGGTGTAGCAAGGCAGGGAAGAAGAGGTTCTACATAGTTTATATTTTTGTCCATGTGCCCACATGAGTTTATGTGCACCTCGTGTCCGCAGGAACCTGTGGAGGCCAAAGGACGTCAGATCCCCCGGAACTAGAGTTAGAGGCAGTTGAGAGTTGCCTGACATGGGTGCTGGGAAATGAAACGGGGTTCCATGCAAGAACAACTCTTTACTGTTGAGCTATCTCTCCAATCTCTCCTCCCTCTTTATTTCCTTCCTTCCTTCCTTCCCTCCTTCCCCCTTCCTTCCTTCCTTCCTTCCTTCCTTCCTTCCTTCCTTCCTTCCTTCCTTTCTTTCTTTCTTTCTTTTTTTCTTTGAGGCAGGGTCTCTCTATGTAACCCAGGTCAGTCTAGTCTTGTACTTACTCTGTAGCTGAGAACTCATAATCCTCCTGCCTCAGCCTTCTGGGTCATAAGCCTCTGCCACTATACCTTCCCTGTTCCTTGCCCTTTATGCATTTTCCGAGGGCATTCTGGGGTTGTTATTACAAGCCCGGTACTGGGTTCTGTGTTCTGGGACCATCACACAGCACATAACCAACGTGTCCTGGGTGTGAAGTTTCCAGGAGGATCCTCAAGGTTGTGGGTGTGCCAAGAGAAGCTGGTCTGTGTACTGGGTAGGACTTTGGGTGGGTAGGATGAGCTTCCAGATGAGGAAGCATGGTCTAACCTCTGGACTTCCTCCTCAGCAGAACAGTCTTCCTTTTGGCACTGTCACTGGGGTAGTTTCAAACTGAGGCTGTCAAGGTACCATGGATGAAGTCCAGAACAAAGAGGGGCTAGTCTAGATCACCTTCCTGGGTCTCTGTAACGCTGAGATGTAGTGGTTTTCTGTCAAGTCAGCGTCTTCAGAGGGTAACAGAACAAAGTCATGCTCCTCACTCTCTCCTCCAAGACCCGCGCACTTACCGTGCATCGTGGCTGCAGCCAGGGCTCTCCATCGACTTGCATCGGCAGCAGCTTGTTGGTCCTAGAATCCCCCCCAAGCCAAAGAAACCACAGTGAGGCCCTCGGAGTTAGAGGCTCATCATCACACCCACCACAGACAAAGAAGTGGGAAGACCTCGTTTGCCCACTCAGAAGAGTTCATGGAAAAACCAGGGGAACCTTCTAAAAATATTATCTTCAACCCATCTCAGGGACTGGATATGGCAGGTCTTGGGCCAGGCCTAGGGAGCTGTGCTTTCATAGTTACTAAAGGCGTATCTCTGGCTTCCGTCTTCAGACCTCACTTGGGGACACCTGTTATGGGCACACCAAAAGCCGTGACCACCTGGAAAAGTGGCCAGTAAACATGGCAGCCCCACTCCTGAGCATTTCCACCTCAGCCCAGTGACCAGCCACAGAGGAAAGGAGCTCATGCCCAAGCTCTGCTCTGGGGTAGGGAAAGGCCGACACTCCCGACTGAATGAGTGGTTGGAACATATCTGAGAGGGATCGTCTCTAGGCTATAGAGGTTATCACGGTATATACTCAACTCCAAAAAGCAGGCTCCCCTGGGTTTGTATGCACATAGCTGTGCTGGGAAGGTGACAGCTAGGAATAGTGACCCCAAGTGTAGGAGCAGAGGAGAGAAGAAAGTGTTGCTCTCTGGCTTGGGAAAGGCTCCTTTCTCGTATGGGCTCTGCAGAACTCTAACTTGTCCTCTGATGCCTTGGGAGGAGGGCAGTCCTCTCAGAGGCCTCAAGGGCATGTGAATATTACCACCCGCTGGACAGGAAGCTCTTACCCAAGTTTGGCAGCTTCCCTATTTTTGAAATTTACAAAATGGGAGAAGAAAACACAATTTTGATAGAATAATTTTCTGCTAGAGTCTGAGTATATTTCATAATAAAAGCAAGAAATCTAATAACAACAACAAAATGTCAGCAGAAGGGAGGCCTTTGCGTACTTACGGAGAGAGGAGAATCTGAGGAAAGCCTAGCATCATAAGGCTTTTAGCTCACCCCTCTAACTCCATCTGGAAATAGATCTGGTGTCTACTGGAAAAAGCCCTCCCATACCTAACGTTTTGGATTCCTTGGCAGTCAGGAGACTGTGTTCTCTGCAATCTATAAAAGCTATGGCTGTGGTGGCCTGGGGAGAAACTGGCCCCGTCAATTTTCGAGTTCTGGATAAGGGCTACAGGGGTTGATCAGGAAAATGAGGGTCCTATCACAGCAATGGCTCTGAGAAAAAGGGGATTGGTATTAGGAGTAGAAGAGACAGATAATACAGAGATGGGAAATGACAAAGGGTTGTGGCACAGACCCTCGGGGTCCTCAGAAAGGGATTTGACTGTGGGATGATGGAAGGACCAAGAACAGAGTCCTCAACTGTGCTCTCACACTTGCTCAGGCTTTCTGAGAGAAAGGGTTCTTTAGTCAAATGCCTCTGAGAAACCCTTTACCCCAGGAGTCCCTCTAGGAGATTCCCCAAGGCAGACAAACAGATATGATCTGTAACAAGACAGAGACATAGGAAAAGGAATGGAAACATCTGAAACAGCCAGGTTAGGTAAGACGCTGAGGGGGAAAAATGTACAAAAGAGCAGCTGGGACCCCTGACATACATGTAAAATTCTAGAATTGTAAAGAGAAAAAGCAAAGAATTGAGCCTCCGCCTCCCTGGCCTTTATAGTATGCACTGTTTATGTCACCAGGTAATTTTCAGAGGATACATCATGATGGACCCTCTAGTTGATGGCAGCATTGACCACATTGCATCCTATTTAAAAAATGGCCCCAACACAACTCCTCCACCTGCGGTTCAGGGTCACAGCAGGAGAGGGGGAAGAATGATTGTAAGAGCCAGAGGAGCAGGGAGTGTGCGGTGGAGATCATATCTCTTGGAAATGACAAAAAAGTTGGCCAACAAGACCTCACCAACATGGCTGCCTGCATGAGACTTGAACAAGGATGTCACCAATGGACATGCTGAGGTGTATGGGGTAGGACCAGGGGACAGGGAGGCTCAGAATTACAGGCCACTAGGGAATGCTAAGAGCAGGAAACAGTCTTCCCTCATGAAGAGCACACTGATTGGTTATCCAACACCAAATGGTCATCTCTGAAATCATATACATACAAATAACCACATAGGGCTGAGCAGATATTTGAGAAAAATACACATATAATAACAGTATAGTAAAGAATACAATATAGTTAAAGAATATAATGTAAGTATTCTTTAGAAATACTGTCAAGCTTCTTTTCCCAAGCTGCCTTAGCCTGAAATCCAAATCCTAGTTATTTTGCCTTCTGCCCGAACTTTCAAGGAGGTGGGAGACACAGAAGACGTTGGGTAGCAAGGGGACTTACCTAATGATAACAGAGGAGCACTGGGCTAGCCTCCTGCCCGCACTCTTCAGGCCCGTGTAGATCTGTCCCATCTCCATGGCTCCCTCCAGACCCACCACTTCAAGGAGCTGGTCGCTGAGGTCTGCAAGAGTGAACAGCAAAGACCATGTGTCCTCTCCTCTCTCACTCAGGATAGTCTGATCAGAAGTCCCGGTCCCCCAAAGGTCACCCCTTGCCCACTTGTATCCTTTCATCTCCCACTCAAGAAGGCTTTCATATACTGAGTCAGACAGTTTCCTCAGAGAGAGAGAGAGAGAGAGAGAGACCCTTTTATGAGCAGACACCAAGTTATAGCTTTTTTTTTAAAAGCTTTGATTTAGAAGATTAATAGGTATCCAATGAATAGGCTGCCATCAAAAAGCCTCTTCAAATATCATAAATCACAAACCAGCTAATTCTTATTTTAATTAACTTATTTATTCACTTTACATTGCCATCTTAGTCCTCTCCCTCCTCTCCTCCTGGTCCCACCCTCCCTTACTCTTCCCCATCCCTCTTCCCCTATTCCTCAGAAAGGGGGAGCCCTCCTACCCACTCCACCCCATATCATCAAGTTGAATCAGGACTGATCATCCTCTTCCCCTGAGGTCTGGTAAGGCAGACCAGCAGGGGGTAGTGATAAAAAAGCAGGCAACAGAGTCCATGTCAGAGTCAGCCCTGGCTCCTTTAACTAGGGGACCCACATGAACCCTGAGCTGTCCATCTGCTCCATCCGTGTAGGGGGCCTAGGTCCAGTCTATGCATGGTCCTTGGTTGGTGCTTCAGTCTCCAGAAGCTGCTCTGGGACCCAAACCAGCCACTTCTGAAATACAACTACCTAGCAGCTAGAGACACATTGGTTTGAGACTGGGATATGAAGGAATCTTGAATAGTCTATAATCTATTCCTCTTCATGTCAGAGCAACACATTGACTAATGATGACTGATGGTCAAGTAACCTCAGATTCAGCCTGTGCTTAGCTGCTGGCGAACCACCCACCCTCTGTGGACACCCTCAGGAAGATCAAGTGCCTTTTTCAGGAGACCTCATCCCTAAGCTAAGCAAAGAAGAACTGTATTTCACCTACATCAGACCACTGCAGCTCACAGTGGAAAAAGATAGGAAAACATGAATCCCAGCTTCTACCCCACAGGATGAATTGCCTACAATGGCGGCAGTAGCTTCTCCTTCTCAGCCCGAGAGCAGCGATCCATTTTCCTTGGATTTTTGTGGGAGTGGTGGCAGGGATGATGTTGGGTGCTGGGTCCGATAGTCTCTCTAAAATATAGCTGTTGGTGAATAGAGCTGAAGCAAAATTAAGATTCAGAGTCTAAAGAAGAGTCTAGCCCCTTTGCTAAGGGAGCAAGAAAACTGTGTTGAGGCTTTTTGTTTGCTCATTCAATGGCTTCTGCCCTCTGAAGACGCTGTTTTAGATTAGTGAGGAAACATTTATTCTTTTGTTTGGAAGACGGTTGCTTTAAAAACACTCCATTGATGAATGCATAGCTCATGAAGACAGTGAACCAAAGCACTGAACCGACCATCATCACTGAGGTCTGAACTGACATTTGTTGAGGGATGTTAGCTGCCCAGAGATATACAAGCAGAATCATCTGTTGAGAAGCACAGAAGCTCCCCTTGCATCCATCTACACTCCACTCTCCCACTTAAGTTCACCTCTCTTCACATCCCTGAAAAGACACTGTCTCCTTAAGAGTCTCATTTGGACGTGGGACAAGAAGCCATAAAGGGGTAAGGTTTGTTTAGGACAATGCTGCAGGCTCTCTGAAGGGGTTCAGAGCTAATCAGCAATGAATGTCTAAATCTCCAGTCGCTTCATTAGCTCCCTTACCATAGAGGGTTGAATGATCATTGCAGAGTCTTAGCTTATTGTGCTGCTCCAACAGTGTCTGTGAAAACAGCATCGGCTAAGAGAGGTGTGGGAGGCAGGGTGGGGGGAAGCGATGGAGAGGATGCAGAAAAGGAGGAGGAAGGAGGGAGATGGAAATAGAGTACTTCCAGGGGTGAGAAGGGCAGGGGAGCTGTGCTGTGGCAGAAGAGAAGAAAGGCAGAGGTTTTTAGAAGTTACCCAGCATAGAGGCAGAAACAGACGCCTTAGAAAATGTTGCTCTTTGGACCAGGCTTCAGTTATCTGACAGAGCTCAATGGCTCAGTGTTTTCCCTCCTTGAAACATGCCCTGGTAACAAAATGTTCTAAGGAGCTGAGGACTTAATAGACTCAAGTGTTTCAGCTTTACAATGTCTTGGTCTTTTAACAAATTTTCCTGTTGAATGGCTTTAAAGTTGTTATCACTTCCCACACATCACCTTGCTTCCTGGCTCTTGGAAGAGCTGTAATGAAGGCTGATCTCACCAGCGGGAGTGGGCAGCTGGGGGAGGGGCCACCACAGATGTGGGACTGAGGGGAAGGGGCTTATTATACTGCTGTACTTTTGAATATGTGTTCTGCCTTCTCAGGCCTAACAAAGGTGACTCCTGTCTGTCACCCTAACTCTAAGCCCCTCCCCACAGGAATTAGCTGCATTTTGCCCTCGATTGCCTAATTATCTTTTTTTTTTTTTTTTTTTTTACATTCTAGAATGCCTACTAGGAAGAAAGTCTTAAAAGAAATCTATTTTACATTCTTTCTTAAAGTAACTAAACATCCAAACCCTTCTTTTGTGTGGTAACTATAAATAGCCCATGGTTTTGAATTTTCTTTGTGTCACACTTAAAAAAAAAAAAAGTTCTGTCATCACCTAACTCCTTTCCTTCCTCCACCACAGATATACTTACGTATACATTAAGTCTGATACTAAAATGAAGGCGAACAGAATGTAAGTCAGTGTCTAGGCACAAACAACAGCGAATGTTTAGATCCTGTGTTTAGAACACAGAGTCCAGGATTGGGACAGCTGGTGTACCAGGTGTCTGTTTTACCTTGCGTACCAGTGATTCAGAGTAAGTTTGGCAGCCCTGTCATGTTCATATTGTCTCTATACTCTCCCACTCATTAATGTTTCAGAACGTCTCTGCACCTTAGTTAAGAAGGATTCACTCACTCACTCACAGAATTGCCATTGAGTTAGCAACAAAGTTTTAGGCCCTGTCTTAGGAACCAGCAAGGCAAAGTGTTCCATTGCTGAAGGAGCCTTGTCTAAGAGGGAGAAGCAGCACTGGGTGAAGAAAACACTCAGATTGAACTGTGAGGTCAGGGATGTGTGGTTAGTTGGTGCTGAGTGGGTAAAGCACAGGAGGTGAGTATCGGGGACTTTCAAAGATTACTGAATGCCAAGCTGGTTTTCTGGGTTGGGAGGAAGAAGACAGGAGAATAGGCCAGGAACAGAGATGATAATATATGGGGCTGACAGGCACAGGACAGAGGGAAAAGTTAATTCAGCAATAAACCCACTTGGAAATTTTGTGGAAATACAGTATACAGTGTGTGTGTGTGTGTGTTTTTTTTTTTTCCCTAAAGAGAATTATTATTCAGACTTAACCCAAACCAGGTAGACGTTTGTACAGGCTGCAGGCTAGGCCGTTCAGCTCTGCTCTTCTCATTCCTCGGTGGCAAGGCTTTGTGCAGAGTCCACCCTGAGCACCTAACATCTGTATTCTAGGGAGGAGGACATGGCGTGAGGAGATGAAGACGGGAGGATGTGGAGGCAAGGGGCAGGGCAGCAAGGAAAACATCAGTTCCAACCTGTTTTGCCTCAAGCATTGAGTTTTATAAATGCTTATCTGATCACGACACCCCTAGGTCCCCAGTCCTCAGTGGCAACCAAGCAAAACACCAAGGGCTTGGCCAAAGAAGATGCAGCACATGTTCCTTCCCACCGAGGATGTTACAAGGAGGAAAAGTTTTGGAAATAGTCTGCCTGTTGTAACAAGTCTGAGGGGTTCCGCATTACTTTTTCTGTTAATATTTTGGGATTGTGTGCAGAATTATGGACAGAACCCAAGTTCATGAAGACACATGCATTGAAGCATCTCCTGTAAAAAGAACCCCACTGTCACATTTTTGCTGCCATTTAAATATTTACAAACCAGCAGGTGGTGTTGCATGCTTGTAATCCCTCTGCCCAGGCAGAGGCAGGTGGATTTCTGTGAGTTCGAGGCCAGCCCGGTCTGCAAAGCAAGTTCAGGACAGCCGAGGCTACACAGAAAAATCTTGTCTTAAAAAAAAAAAAAAAAAAAAAATTGCAAGCCAAGTATGGTAGCTCATGCTCATTATCTCAGGACCCAGAAGGCTAAGGAGGAAGACTGTGCTAAGTTCAAGGCCAGCCTGGACTACAAAGTGAGTTCCAGGCCAGCCTGTGCTACTACGTGAGACCTTGTTTTAACATCGCAACAGACATATTTAATAATCATAAATATGTTTATGTGATGATTAATTATGAAGTCAACAGATGAGCTTACTCATGTATCATGCTCTCAACCTGGTAAGACGATGAAAATAAGAAAATGACAACTCAGTAAAATCTTAACAATGGTGAGACCTGGGTAATTAAATTAATGCTCAGTTCTCTTTCTTCTTTATGTGTTTCTAAGTGTTCCTTTAAATATTTGTGCCATAGCCAAAAAGTAATATTGTAAAAACCTGTTAGCCCCTACTCACGGCGACAGAGACCAAACTTTAGCTCCAGAAGGCTCTCTGTGGTTCCTTGCCTCCATCAAGTCTGGGTTGAATGGGGAAAGAGATGAAGGGATGATGAGAAAAGGAGGCAAACAGGAGACGTGAGAAGTTCTAGCAGAGGAGTGTTGTGAGACACTGGGGTAAAATGCAGGCCAGGTGCTGTGAGCAGAAATGGCCAGTGGCAGGTTATCTGTGGCCTCAGGAATGGGCATCTGAAGTGGTGATAAAAATTAAGAGAGTGTGGCTATGTCAATGGTTCTCAGACTTTGCTGTACGTTAGCCTTACCTGGGGAGCTTTTAAAAGCACTGGTGCCCAGGTCATACCCTCTATCAGTTAAATTAAAATGGGCGGGCATGCAAATCAGGCATCACATTATTCTGGAACAGTCCTCAGTGATTCCAAAGGGCACTACAGTTTGGTCTCCAGCCGGCTAAACTTTTGTTGCTATTGGCTAGTGGTTCCCAAAGAGTGATCTTGAACCAGCTGTCTCTTCCTTACTTGGGAACTCGTTAGAAATGCAAATCCTTGGGCCCCACCTCAGATACTCAGAATCAGAAATTCTGGGGGTTGAGTCTAGCAGACTGTGTTCTAACAAGCCCTCTGAAGATTCCAAGACACGTTCAAGTTTGAGAAGTTGAGCCTGAGGTAATAAAAGTGCCCACAGGAGTTCAGGTGAGAATAGAAGCAAGTTACTTCCTGACTGCTTTGATCTAGGTCAGGAATGGCAATGTTCACCCAAAAGCGTGTGAAAGTGCCAGGCTGAGAGTGGGTGCTTCAGACGTGGCTGCCTCACTTTCCCTTTTCTCCCTACAACGCCTAAGTATTACCTGTCTGGCTTCTTGGAGCTGTTCAGAGTCCTCTAACCAGAACATTAGATCTCAAAATAGTATATCAGACTGCAGAGGCCAGAACCCAAGGCATGGCATCCTTGCCTTGCCAGGGCATCCCACTCTGTCTTTTGTACCTTTGCTCTCTATCCAGACTCTACTTTCCTTCCTACCTTGTATCTTGATGCCATATTGCTTATATTTACTTAGTCCTCACAGCTGTCAGGAGGAGGGAGCAGAACTCAACAATGACAGGTAAAAGCTGGCAGAACATCTGAGGGGACACAACTTCAGACCTCCCAGAAGCTCTGGAAGCCAGAGGGACCACACCTATGTCTAAAATCAAAGCACCAGCAATGTTGATGCTCCCTGAGGCCTTTCCTTGGCTTCCAGACCATTGCTGTCTTGACCACATAGATAGCCTTCTGTGTACAAACATCCCTATTGCCTCCGTGGTTCCAAAATTTATATCATACAGGGACAGGAATAAAATTAGACCATGGCTCATCTTCACAGCCTCATATTTGCTTAATCACATCCTTAAAGGCCCTGTTTCTAGATTATAAACCTGTTCATGTTTGAGGTTCATCGAGAAATAAAAACCAGAACTACCACATGACCCAACCAAGTCAGGTACGCATACCCAAGGGCATATATACCCTAAGTCGGCATATCACAGAGGTACATGATTTTAGTGGCTCTCTTCACTATAGCTAAAGAATGAATCCAGCCTAGATGTCCATCAACAAACGAATGGATTAAAAAAAAAAGTGTGGTTTGTACAGACAATGCAACCTCATTTAGCTTTACAGATAAATGAAACTATGACACTTGCAGGAAAATGGATGAAACTGGAGGCCATCTTGTTAAGGCAAATAAGCCAGACACAGGAAGACAAATCACACGTGCTTCTTGTACACATGGACTCTTAGGTTTAAATTTTTGTGTATTGTCTATGTGCTCACACACAGGCCATGACAGTAGAAAGGAGAGGAAGAGATCTTAAGGAAGGGGAGAGGAAAGAAAAATGATTACATATGACATGGATGAAGAAAGGGGGCCCATTTAGCAGGAAGGAGCAGGGTGATAGGAGAGGAGAGAAATAAAACCTATTAAATTATGTACTAACTTTACAAAAAAAGAGCCTGTATCAAATTTGATCATATTCATAGATAGCACAGTTTAGGGATTCAGCTTAATAATCTGGAAGATGATCAATTCAGCCTTGAATTGGAGTGATAATAAGATCCGCCTTCATATGTTGAGAGAACATGAAGGTATTCTGTAAACAGCAATGCCTCTTGTCATTGTGCTACAAAGAAGCCAGTGTGTGCTGTAGGTACATGCAAAGAGAAAAGACATAGCCTAGCTCTGCCTGGCAGTGGGACCAGGTCAGTGGAAGCCGACAGGCCTTTCTACGGACTCCAACCACCAAGGCTGAGGTAGGCATTGCCTTGGGCTCCTCTCTTGCCTCCGTATCTCCATGGAGATAGTCTGTGTGCACTGATCAGCTCACCTAAGCCCCTAGCTAGAGTGAGTATAGACGCAACAAAGCTCCTGGCAAAGGCATTTCAAAGCAAGTATACAAGCACTAGAACCTGAAGGCTGGGGCTAGACCCGGAGAAAGCCATGGAGACCTGTCCTGGGCTTCTGCAAGTGATACTACAGTGTTTGGAAAACTCCACAGTCCGCCTCTCTCGTCCTCAGCCTTATGGGATGACGCAGAGCATGGGGGCCACATCCTTGGGTCTGAATCCTGTTATTCAGTTACTCACTTCTCCTTGGAAACCTGAGCACATCCCCTGGAAGGTAGACATGGCATTCCCCTGGCAGGGCAGCAGGGTGCTCTGTTCAAATCCCATCTCACCGAGAGGAAGCCCCCCAGGCAGCCGTCGCTGTCACTGTGATTTCATGTTTCCTTAGAAGAGATTTGCTCAGATGTTGGCAAGAGATGCGTTCCCATGTCTGTTCTCTTTATGCTAAAAAGGGTCTAAAATAGATTCTCAGGTAGTCTAACCATAACAGCGGTGTCGTGTATGTGTGTGTGTTTGTGTGTGTGTGCACACGTATAAAATAGAGAAAGGGAGAGTAGCGAGCAATTGATCTCCTTTGCTTTCTCTTATTCCTGGGGCTCTATGAGCAGAAAAGCATGGACTTGACATTCATTCCTGCAGGAAACCCCTTCTTTTGTGCCCTGTGCTTGTCATGTTGGTTCCTAGACTTCTACTCTCACACCTGTCAGGATTCATCAAAGCATAAAGGTAGCCGGAAGGCCACAAGTCAGTTTTGACCCTGGCTGAGGGGAGGGAAGGTGTGGTGTGACAGGTGGGAGATGGGGTGCTGTTCTGTTGGGACTCTGTCTAGTAGCATGACCTTAGGCAAATCATGTCCCATCCCAGGGCCTCAGTTTCCCTCAGTTATGGTGATGAACCCAGTCCTTAGGCATGTTTGAGCTCTCCTGCCAAGATGAAGGCCAGTTTCTTGACTGGTCCAGAGCAGATAGGCCTTGCCCTTAGCCTGTCAACATTACGAAAAAGACAGAACATGCAGTATAAGCATTGGTGAGGCAAGAGAAATCATGGAAATCGAGACAGATGCACACGGTTGCTTCTGGGTCCTGTAGGCCTGCCAGCGTAAGGAGCGGGATGAGAAAATGGCTCCCTTCATTACGTGGCTGTATCTTTGGGGCTTAACCAGGGCTTTGATGAAAGTGCTGCCTGGGGGAAGGAAACCTTCTAAACCTCTGTGCAGAGAGCTGGGTGCTTCAGCAGGAGATGGACCATGTGTCAGAAGAAGTGGGAGAGAGCAAGGGAGGAGGGACTTCTCAGGAAGAAAGATTACAGACATCACCAAGCTGCTAAGGTGCGGGCTGTCCAGAAAGAAGTAACCCGTCCATCTTGGATATTCCAGCTTCCTGAGCTCTGGTCTGTGGAATTGTGTCATAGATGAAGAAAATGGACCAAGGCTGGAGCGCTATAGGGAGTTAAAATGAGATGACGAATGGAAAATATTTTTAGCATATGGTACTAAATATAACTAGATGCTTAAGAAATGTTGGGTGAATTGACCTGAACATGGGAAGAAATCTGAGTTGGCAGTGTGCTGGGGGAGGCACAGGTCTCCGCTCACGGTATCCGTTCTGACAACAGAGGCCTCTGCTCAGGAAGAGGCTGGGCTAGGGCTGGGGTGTAGGTGAAGGCTGAGCTTGTGCATGGAAGAAGCAGGGAATTGGGGTAGTCTGTGGGAAGGATTCGCCTGTGCGGTAGTGTCTCTTGTCTGCCCACCAATGCGCTTGTCCTGCCCATTATCTCTCTACAGCCACCGTCTCCCATCTCGAGGCCTTACGCACGCAAACCCACGTTATACATTGGCTCACTGTTCTCTTTTTCTCATTCTCTGTCTCTTCAGAGCCATGCAGCATCTGGGTCCGGCACACATATGTTCTATCTTGTTCATTTATCTTTTTGTTCTGTCATCAACTATATTGATCACCTGCCAGGTGCAAGACATAGCCCTGAATGGCTAAGGATCAGGTTCGGAAGAAGAAAATTCTTCGGTCTCACGCTTTTGTGGTACCCATGGACTCTGCTTCTCCATGGTGCTTGCCTATTATGCTAGTATTGGCATGCTTGCTAGGTGCCTCTTGGCCCATCCTATGGCAAAACACCGTGCTGGTGGCATTGGAAGTTGAGGGCTGGACCACACTGTTCTTTTATTGTAGCCTCGGCAGTAACCGGACCACTTAAGAACTTGAAGCCAAGTGTGAGTCCAGCTTGATTATTCATTGTTGACATGATTTCAGCCTGGTCTTTTCGCCTCACCTGGTTTCAGCTTCCCCAGAGGTAAAATTAAATAGTACATACAGCTCTTTTATCTCCTAAATAGGTAGTCACCAAATGACAGGCAAACACATTATTTGTTAGTTAAAATTTAACACTGAATGCTGAGAGCTCATCACAGCAATCCTAGCACTTAGAGAACCCTGGGCCACCCTGAGCTACCCCCTGAGACTACAAAAACAAACAAAACAAAACAAATAACAAAAGAAGAAGAAGAAGAAGAAGAAGAAGAGGAAGAGGAAGAGGAAGAGGAAGAGGAAGAGGAAGAAGAAGAAGAAGAAGAAGAAGAAGAAGAAGAAGAAGAAGAAGAAGAAGAAGAAGAAGA